>NC_072004.2:52062500-52412500 GCF_028885655.2 Pongo abelii | reverse complement strand
AATAGAAAGCATTAGCACAGTGTCTGGCACACATCTCACCATGAATGTTAGGTACTAGTATTATCTTTTTCTGCTCAAAGAGGCTTTGGCAGTGTTCGATCATGTGAGCAATCACTCAATAGTTATCAGTGTAACTGAGCCTCACTAGTCTTCAGTGTTTTTTACTTTTTTATTAGTATTTGGATTCTTTATATAATTTAAATTAACTAATTGTTCTGGAAAGTGTTATAGTTTACTAATACTTACAATGCAGTGTTGGCCTCTTATGACACTATGGAAAGATGGCTACAGATTTCCTTATTGCCATACCCAGCTACTACCTCCTTGAAGTGTTTAACTTTTCCTTGAAATACTTTTCTTTGGCTTGGTGACACTACCTGTGCTGTTTGGGTTCTCCTGCCTTTCTGATCTCTTCTCTGGTTCCTTTTGTATCCTCTCAATGTAAATTTCATTCCATTTAGAATCTGTCCTCAGGTTGTGTTTTCTTAATATAGTCTCTCCTTGGCACTGTCACTTACTCTGATAACCCTAACTATTGCCTCTAAAATAACAGACTTCCAGCTGTATTCTAGCCCCAGTAAACTCTTGAGTACCATGCCTTTGTAGCTTCAGCACCCTAAACTCTACTTTTCAGAAACTAAATGAATATCTCCTTCCTCTCCACACGCCACCCCAAACACGTAAACTTAGTCCCTAGTCACCTTGGTGTTACCTGTTGGTAATTTAAACTTGAACTGTGGAAGTGATTTCAAAGACATCGTCTGATATTTTAGTGGCTGCATAAGTGGTGAGTCATGGAGTAATCTTAACAAAATTAAGGGATTTTCTGTGCACAAAACCATTTCTCTAAAAGGATTTGCTTTTTCTCTCTTTCTTTTTTTTCTTTCTTTTGAGATGGAGTCTCTCTCTGTCACCCAGGCTGGAGTGCAGTGGTGCGATCTCGACTCACTGCAACTTCTGCCTCCCAGGTTCAAGCGATTCTCCTGTTTCTGCCTCCTGGGTAGCTGGGACTACAGGCGCATGCCACCACACCTGGCTAATTTTTGTAATTTTTTTTAGTAGAGATGGGGTTTCACCATATTGGCCAGGCTGGTCGTAAAACTCCTGATCTCGTGATCCACCCACCTTGGCCTCCCAAAGTGCTGGGATTACAGGTATGAGCCACCGCGCCTGGCCTTCTCTCTTTTAGAAAAATTTTCTACTCTGTTAGGAAATACGTCTTTTATGTTGGTGGCAATGATATGTAAGGAAGAAGGGAAGTTACTTAAGGAAATCTCACTGTGAGTTATTTAAAACTTTTCATTATGGGATATATCAAACTTATATAAAAGTGGAGAAATAGCACAGTGAACCCCCACATGCCTTCACCAGCTTAAGCAATAATCAATTCATAGTCAATCTTATTTCATCTGTAGCTATACCAACTCTGCTCACCTTCTGGATTATTTTGAAGCAAATAATACACATTCTCTCATCAGTAAAATTTTCAGCATGTATGTTCAAAAGATAAGGATTTTAAAAATTATACCATAATCTCATGTAAAAACATTAACAGTAATTTCTTAATAAACATAACTGGCCTGGTGTGGTGGCTCATGCCTGTAATCCTAGCACTTTGGGAGGCCAAGACAGATGGATCACCTGAGGTCAGGAGTTCGAGGCCAACCTGACCAACATTGTGAAACCCAGTCTCTACTGAAAATACAAAAAATTAGCCGGGTGTGGTGGTGGGTGCCTGTAATTCTAGCTATTTGGGAGGCCAAACAGGAGAATCTCTTAAACTCGGGAGGTGGAGGTCGCAGTGAGGCGAGATCACGCCACTGCACTCCAGCCTGGGCAACAAGAGCAAAACTCCGTCTCAAAAAAAAAACAAACATACAGACTGGGTGTGGTGGCTCATGCCTATAATCCCAGCACTTTGGGAGGCCAAGGTGGGCGGATCACCTGAGGTCCGGAGTTCAAGACCAGCCTGGCCAACATAATGAAACACCATCTCTACAAAAATACAAAAATTAGCCAGGCATGATGGTGGGTTCCTGTAATCCCATCTACTCAGGAGGCTGAGGTGGGAGAATCTCTTGAACCCAGGAGGCAGAGGTTACAGTGAGCAGAGATCATGCCATTGCACTCCAGCCTGGGTGACAGAGCGAGAGTCTGTCTCAAGAAAACAAACAAACCAGCAAACACAAAACATGACTGATTTGGATGGGTGGGAAAATTGTGAGTACAAGTCTTTTTTGTTTTTTTTCTTTTCTTTAAGGCGAAAGATCCTGGAGAGTATTTCTGTAACAGGTACTCTACTGTCTTTTTCAGAGTTTCCTCTATAGCTTTAAATGAAGTGATTAAAGAAAAGCTAAACTTCAGTCATAATAAGTTGACCTTTCAGTGCAATGCGTGTTATTAATGTATTTAATGAGATGCATTACAAACTGCAGTGAGCACCATGTTTCATTACAGGTCTAAAATGCAATATCATTAAAGACCTTTAATAGAAACAATGGTTGACATTTTGATATTTCCCGTAAGCAGAACATCCAAGAACACAGTATAATGTAATATAAATACAGAGGAAGTATTAAGATTTTTTACTTTCCTTAGAGTATGAAAACACATTTCACTATTAATAAATTATATTTTGTTTGCACCCTGTTATCTTCCCATTTCATACTTACACTCTCATATCTTTGTGGTCCTTCCCCAAAAGCCCCAATTATTTTGACTTGACTAGACTAAAATTTTGTTTTTTCACCGAGATGGAGTCTTGCTCTGTCGCCCAGGCTGGAGTGTGGTGGTGCGACCCTGGCTCACTGCAACCTCTGCCTCCCGGGTTTAAGTGATTCTCCTGCCTCAGCCTCCGGAATAGCAGGGAGTACAGGCATGTGGCACCACGCCTAGCTAATTTTTGTATTTTTAGTAGAGACGGGGTTTCACCATGTTGGCCAGGCTGGTCTTGAACTCCTGACCTCAAGATCCGCCCGCCTCAGCCTTCCAAAGTGCTGGGGTTACAGGCATGAGCCACCGCACCCGGCTAGACTAAAATTTTTAATGGTAATTTGTCCTCAGCAATAACAGATACCTTAAATAATAATGTTTTAAATTTTGCGTAAGCTGTGGGCAATCATGGAGTCTTGATAATGTTTTGTTTTTAAAGTTTTACTTATTTTTAAGTAGGCAGTACATTCACATGGTTCAAAATTCAAAAATACTAAAGACTATATACAGTGATAATCCTGTACCCCTGCCGCCCAGTACCCTGTCCCACAGGCAACCAATTTTATCACTGAAATCCCCCCCTTTTAAACTACTTAGTTGCCTTAGGTGACAAATCCATAAACACTTATTTCGGAGTTCTCTCAATGAACACTTTATGGGTTCTTGGCAAAGTTCTCACAATGTTCTGTAGAACCTTGAAATATTTTTAATTACTTGGGATGGGTTTAAGTATTGCTTGGGATAAAGGCACTTGCAACCCCTTCTAATTGTAACATTGTGTAGGCTTAAGGACCCTTATTGCTGCAGACTTCATCTAGCCAAGATGATGTGAGTAAGATTGATCTTTTTGCTTCAGCTGATGGCTATCATTTTTAAAAATAGCTTCAGTGTTCTAATTATAAAAGTATGTCATGCTTATTTCAAAGATCGGAAAATACATAGAAGCATAAAGAAGAAAATAAGGATTAGCTGTAATCCTACTGCCCAGAGATAACCATAGTTGTCATTTTGATGAATATCCTTCCAGACCTTTTTGCGTGCACACACACACACCCCCCACACACTTTTTAAAACAAAAAATGGAATCATATAAATATGTACTATTTTCAAGCTTATTTTTCCTACTTAATATTTCATGTCAGTATATTTAGATGTACATCAGCATTTTTAGGAGTTAAAGTATTCCTTTTTATAGATTTACTGCAATTTAGTTAACCAATCTGTATTGATGGGTGCTTAGGTTTATTCTAGCTTTTCACTTGTATAAAACATGCTTTAATAAACATCCTTGTACGTACATATTTGTGCAGTTTGTCTAAAAATAGCACTGTCCAGTAGAAATATAATGCAAGCCGCATGTAATTTAAAATTTTTTAATAACCACATTTTTAAAAAGAAACAGGTAAAATTAATTTTAGACATATTTAACCCAATATATCAAAGATATTATAATTTCAATATGTGATCAATATAAAAATCTTAATGAGATATTTTACATTCCTTTTTTCATGTTAAGTCTTTGAAATCCAGAGTATATTCTATAATCACAGTTCATCTCAATTGGGACTAGACACATTTTGAGTGCTTAGTAGCCACATGTAGCTAGTGGATACTGTATCATATTGCCCAGATCTATATTCCTTGGAAATGTAGTTGCTGGGACAAAGGACTTGTACATTGATTTTTTTTTTTTTTTTTTTTTTTGAGGCAGAGTTTTCACTTTTTTTCGCCCAGGCTGGAGTGCAGTGGCAGGATCTCGGCTCACTGCAACCTCTGCCCCCCGGGTTTAAGCGATTCTCCTGCCTCAGCCTCCTGAGTAGCTGGGATTACAGGCATCCACCACCACGCCTGGCTAATTTTTGTGTTTTTGGTAGAGACCGGGTTTCACTATGTTGGCCAGGCTGGTTTTGAACTCCTGACCTCAGGTAATCTGCTTGCCTCAGCCTCCCAAAGTGCTGGGATTACAGGCGTGAGCCACGGTACTGGGCCTTGTACATTGTTTTTTTTAAAAAGGCTTTTGGAATATATTGCCTAACTAGCCCCTGGAAGAATTGTAACAATTTAAATTCTCATCTGTAACAGTTGTTTTCCTACACTCCTGCCTCCACTAGGTATTATTGATCTTCTTTTTGCTAAACTGTAGGTAGGAAATGAAGGCAATCATTTCTTGATAAGTTTCTGTTTGATATTTACATAATACCTGTTAGCATTGAAATAACATATGCTGTGTTTTATCTGTTTATTAGAGTGAGTTTTGTGTAGGAAGACTTTTTGTCCCTTTTGAGCTACTACTTTGTCCAACTTAGTTAATTAGGCATTTATATAATGTAGAGAGTAAAGCTGGATCACAGAGCAAGAACTTTTCCAAAGTCACCAAGTGGTGGAATGAGGAGGGGAGTGTCACGGATTCTTAGGCACTGATTCTACCTACCCTGAAAATATAAGTCCTAAATGGGTCACAGACCCATGGGAGCTAAGGGCAGCTTAAAAACTACTGATACCAATCTAGCTAGAAAATGCATTTCACTGTTTTGGGGTTGGGTTTCTTAGGAGTGAGAGTTGTCTTCAGCACCAGAAACAATTTTTTTTTTTTTTGACTGCTCCATAGACAGAGCAGGGCTATCCCATAGGCAGAGTGGCCCAGAGTAGCTCAGAAAAATAATTTTTAATAGTAATGAGTTAGATAAGAAAGTAGCCCTGACTTGGAGTAGCTAGTAGCTCCATAGTAGGATCACTGTGTCACTATATTCATGGTGAAGTTGTACATATCATTGCACAATGGAACCTCTTTATATGTACATTTAATTAACTCAAACATAACTATATGTGCCTGGCCAAAAGAAAAAGAGGGAGAGGCTGGGCACGGTGGCTCATGCCTGTAATCCCAGTACTTTGGGAGTCCGAGGCAGGCCAATCACCTGAGGTCAGGAGTTCGAGACCAGTTCAAAATGGCAAAATCCCCTCTCTATTAAAAATACAAAAAATAAGCCGGGCGTGGTGGCGGACGCTTGTAATCCCAGCTACTCGGGAGGCTGAGGCAGGAGAATCACTTGAACCCGGGAGGTGGAGATTGCAGTGAGCCAAGATCGCGCCATTGCACTCCAGCCTGACGAGCAAAACTCCATCTCAAACAAAACAAAACAAAACAAAAACCAAGGAGAGAGAAACTGTTTATGTAGTGCCAATAATTCTGCCTGCCACTTTATTCAGTGAGCGTAGGGTATGCATGAGATGGCAGGCGGATTCTTTTATTGCCTTGGTTATTTTTTGTTCTTGGGTACCTCTTTAGTGAGCATCGATCAACAGAATATCAATCTAGTGCTTAAAGTTACAGCATGCGGTCTTTGTACAGGACGGTCCCTAAATTGAATCATCTGTGTTTAATTGGCAAAGTGCTGTATGGGCTAATGTTCGAGGGGAAAGACTGGCTGTGTTGGACTTATTGAAAGATAGCACAATGCCACATATTACGTACAATATAAGGGATTTTCAAAGTGGTTTTGTCAAAACTTGATTTTTTGCTTTATGCTCAGACTTTAGAACCCAACTGCTGCATAAGATGATACTCTATTGTTTATGTCTTAAAACCTGTTCTTAAATTGTTTTTTTAAAATCACACAGGAGTAAGATAAATATACAGAAGACTTCAGGAAGACAGTACTCCTTTGACTGACATTCAGTCTCATTTTATTTGTTTTACTTCTGTAATTTTAGATAATTTGTTTATATCACTGTCTTGATTTATTTATTCTCTGATATGAAAGGTGAGACTGCTGCTAACGGAAGTAAGATGGGGATTGAGAACTGACTTACCTAGCAGCATGGTGGGCATCCTTGACCTTGATGGAGTTTGGCAGGCTGGGCGGCTTACAGGCTTGACTGGAATGGGTTTAAGAGAGATGGAGTGGCTGGGCACAGTGGCTCACACCTGTAACCCTAGCACTTTGGGAGGCCAAGATGGGCAGATCACTTGAGCCCAGGAGTTCAGGACCAGCCTGGGCAACACAGTGAGACCCTGTCTCAATTTTTAAAAATTAATTTTAAAAAAGAAACAAACAAAAAAAGAAAATGGGGAAAATGAAATAGTAAAGTATAGGCAGCTCTTTGAAGGGTTGTTGCTTTAAAGGGGAGCAGAGAAATGGGGCATTAGATGGTGAAGGATGTGGTCAAGAGAGGGGTGTTTTGCTTGTTTTTTTTTTTTTAAGGTGAAATATCAGCGTGTTTGTATGTTGATAGGAGTGACCCAGCAGAGAGGGAGAAATTGATGATGCAGGAGAGGGGGACATCTGTTGTCACAGTGTCCTATAGTGGATGAATGGGGATGGAGTGGAGATGGGCCAGTGCACAGGAGTGCCTTAGATAGCAATTTGGACCATCTCATGGTGGCGGGTGCCTGTAATCCTAGCTACTCAGGAGGCTGAGGTAGGAAAATCGCTTGAACCCAGAAGGCGGAGGTTGCGTTGGGCCAAGATCATGCCACTGCACTCCAGCCTGGGTGAAAGAGCAAGACTGTCTTTAAAACAAAACAAAACAGAAAAACCAATAAACTGCATTTACAGTGTAATTACCATGTAAATAAGGTAGACTACTAGGACAGGGAAGAATTGGAAAATTGTGTTTTCTTCCCTGTTTTTTCAGTCATGGCTCCTAGGCCACTCAAAGGAGAATATTCCTAGTTTAGTTCAAGTTTTTAGTTGCTCTCCATTACCAGCTTAAAATCATGCTATTTTCAGTTTGCTTCCTATTAATTTATTTTTTCCCTTTTGCCCCTCTCCCCCCCCCACCGTAGCTCAGTTTTATCATCTCAATCCTTTTTTTCCTAAACTTTACATCATGCCATCTCTTGTGTTAAATTTTCCATTTTGAGCTGGTTGTTCTCTAGGAGTAGCACAGCTGTGCTCTTGGGCCTTTCATTGCTCTTCTGGGGAGAGCTATCGCTTTCGGGTTTTCAGGCTCTCTTTTGTTATCTCAGTTTACTCTGTCAGTTTGCTGCCAAACATGCATCCAGAGTAAGTTATCTGAGTTCTTGTAGGTTTGAAAATACTGTGCCCTCATTCCTCATTGATATATTCTTGTTTGATTGGGTAGACCTTTCTAGATTGAAAATTACTTTCCCTCAGAATTAGAAAGTATTGCCTGTTACTGGTTTCCTCTTGCTGCTGTAACAAATTACTGCAAGCTTGGTGACTTAACAGCACACATTGATTATCATATCGTTCTGGAGGTCACAACTCCTAAAATCAAGGTGTCAGCAGGGCTTTGTTCCTGGAGGCTGTAGGGGAGAAATCTGTTTGCTTGCCTTTTCCAGCTTTTATAGGCGGCCACATTCTTTGCTCATGGTCCTCTTCCATCTTTAAAACCAGCAATTCCATCTCTCCAACCTCTCCTTTCCTGACTCTGACCCTATTGCCTTCCTCTTATAAGGACCCTTGAGATCACATTGGACCACCTGGCTTATCCAGGATAATCTCAAGATCCTTAATTATATATGCAAAGTCTTTTTGATTTTTTGATATGTTACTGACAAAGCCACATTCACATGTTCGGGGTTTAGGATGTAGATATCTTTGGGGGACCATTATTCAGCCTACTATGTGCCTTATTGTCTTCTACCATCCCAGTGTTTTCCAGTGACAAGGTATGAATCTCATTCCTTTGTGGATGACTTATTTTTGGTCTCTAGACATGTTTGGGATCTTTTCATCTTTGGGATCTTTTCTGGTATTTTTGTTTTTTATTGAGAGAGGGCCTTCATCTCTTGCCCAGGCTGGAGTGTGGTGGTGCAATCATGGCTCACTGCAGCCTCGAACTCCTGGGCTCAAGTGACCCTCCCACTTCAGCCTCCCAAGTAGCTGGGCCTCAGGTGCGTGCCACCACGTCCAGCTAATTTTTTTCTTTTTTCTTTTTTGTAGAGAGGGAGTCTTGCAGTGTTCCCCAGGCTGTCTTTATTCTTGATTTTCTGAAATTGCCTGAAGAGATGTCTAAGTATGGGTCATTTTTTATTTATTATGCTAAACATTTACCTTAGTAAGTATGAAGACTGGGGTCCTTCAGTTTGGGGAAAATCTTTTCTAATATTTCTTTAATAATTTTCTTCCTTCCATTTTCTCTGTTCTTTTAGATTTTAAGCCTGAATTAGCGTTGTGTCTCTTATGTGTTATTTAACATTTTCCATCTTTTTGTGATTTTACCATGTTTATGTTCTGAAAGATTTTTGAAGCTGATTTCCAGATTTCTTAAAAAAAAATCAATTTTTTAAGTTGTTATTTTTAAGCTGCTGAGTTCATATTTTATTTTATTGTAAGACAGGGTCTTGCTGTGTTGCCCAGGCTGGAGTGTAGTGACGTGATCATAAGTCACTGCAGCCTCAAACTCTTGGGCTCAAGTGATACTCCTGCCTCAGCCTCCCAAGTAGCTGGGACTACAGGTGTGTGCCACTTTGCCTGGCTAATTTAAAAAAAAATTTTAGTAGAGATGGGGTCTCACTATGTTGCCCAAGCTGGTCTTGAGCTCCTGGGCTCAAGTGATCCTCCTGCCTCAGCCTCCCAAAGTGCTGGGATTACAGGTGTGAACCGCCATGCCCACCCTGAAGTTTTCATTTTAAATCATATTTTTAATCTTTAAGGGGTCTTTTGATTCCTGAGTGTTCCTTTTCTGTATAATTAATAAGAGCATATTATGTAAATTTAAAGTTTTTTTGTTGTTGTTGTAAAGTCATTTTAATTCCTGGAATTGTTCCTGCCTCAACCAGATTTTTTGTTTATCTTGGACATTTTCCTTTCTTGGCGGGGGAGGGGGAGAGGTAGAGATGGGGTTGCCCACCATGTTGCCCAGGCTGATCTCAAACTCCTGGCTTCAAGTGATCCTCCTGCCCTGGCTTCCCAAAATGCTGGGATTACAGGCATGAGCCACTGTGCCCTCCTTTTAAAATTTGTATCCAATACCTATATACAATTTAAAGAGTCAGATAATTCTAGGAAGCTTGTTATGAAAACCAGTAGTCTGCTGCTTGGGTGTATCACTTCTGTGCCATAACCCTTTCTCCTGAAGCAACAATTATATTTTAAGTTATTTTGTTGTATCTTTTTTTGTTTTTTGTTTTGAATCCATGGATTTCTCTAATTAACATGGTTTGTTTCTACTTGACTTTTCAGTTTTAGGCATTACCTGTTGACTCCCCTTTATAAAAATGAAGATTTAGCTCTTATTCCTACTACACTCATGCATACTTTCTGGTTATGTTATTAATTTGTCCCTTTGTGGTTATATTGTAATTTGGTTAGATCAGTGTTCAGTATTTACATTATGTCTGTAAACACTTTTCACAGCTGAGTCATGTAATAAATATACTATGATTATTTTCCTTTCTCACACATTGTTTTGTTTTCTAGAGTTAATTGTTACATTTTTGTTTGAGTTTTCTGTGTAGTAATTCAAGCCCAAACTTTTCTCCAGTTAGCTAAATCTCTTCTCAAGTCTTAAGTTGCATCAAATATTGTGCCAGTTGATGTTCCTTAAGTCTCTCCCAGAGCTTTTCGACCTGCTCTCATCTGGCCTGTTCACCTTCTCAGGTGTCCAGCTGTCATGCTGGGATGTGCCTTCACCATCATCCTGGGTGTTACCTTAGCTTCTTGCTTCTGTGGATCTCCTATTCCAGAGTCTTTCTTGGCTACTTCCAATTTTTGTTGCACATCCTCTCATAGCTTGCTGAGAAGGGGTGTGTGGGAGGTAAATTTTTTTAGACTTCAGTTGTCTGAAAATACCTTTATTCTATCATCAGGATTGATGGTTTGTATATAGAATTCTATAGAATGTTACATTGTATTTCAGCTTCTAAAGTTGCAATTGGTAAATCAGAAGCTGTTCTGATTCCAGATCTTGCCTTATTTTTTTTTTTTTTTTTCCTTTTTGGAAACTGCAGACTTTTCTTTGTCCACAGAATTCTGAAATTTCATGATGATGCACCGTAGCGTAGATCTGTTTTTGTCTGTTGTCTGGAGCACTTGGAGGGCCTTTTCAATCTAGAAATTCATATCTTTCAGTCCTGGAAAATCCTCTTGAAATTATTTTGTTCTTTACTTTCTCCCCTGTGTTTCCTTTCTCTCTGTCCTCTCTCTTTCTGGAAGCCCTATTACTTGGCATCAGACTGTTTCTGTGATTCTTTTTCTCTTCAGTTTTTCATCCCTCCCTCTCTCTTCTAAGATATTTCCTCAGCTTTATTTTCAGTACTTTCTATTGAGTTTTTAAAGTTTTCTTCTATTTTTTTCTTTTTTCTTTTTCTTTCTTTCTTTCTTTCTTTTTTTTTTTTTTTTTTTTTTTGAGATAGGCTCTCACTTTGTCACCCAGGCTTGATATTGATCTCGGCTCACTGCAGCCTTGGCCTCCTGGGCTGAAGCAATCCACCTACATCAGCCCCACAAGTAGCTGGGACTACAGGTGCACGCCACCACGCCTGGCTAATTCTTTGTAGTTTTTGTAGAAATGAGGTTTTGCTGGGTTGGCCAGGCTTGTCTTAAATTCCTGAGCTTAGGTGATCTACCTGCCTTGGCTTCCCAAAGCACTGGGATTATAGGCGTAAGCTACCGTGCATGGCCTCTTCTATCATATTTTTATTTTATTTTATTTTATTTATTGTTTGGGTTTTTTTCTTTTTTCTTTTTTCGAGAGAAGGTCCCACTCTGTCACCTAGACCGGAGTACAGTGATGTGATCATAGCTCACTGCAGCCTCAGACTCCTGGGCTCAGGTTATCTTCCTGCCTTAGCCTCCTGAGTAGCTAGGACTACAGGTGCATACCATCCCATCTGGCTATTTTTTATTTTTAATAGAGATGAGGCCTTGCTGTGTTGCCCAGGCTGGTCTTGAACTCCTGGCTTCGAGTGATCAAGTGATCCTTCTGCCTCAGCCTCCCAAAGTGCTGACATTACAGATGTGAACCCTAGCGCCTGGCCTATGTATTTTTGTATGTGTTCTTCCTGCATAGTCTGTTTCCTCTAAGCTGCTTTTTTTTTTTTTTTTTTGCTTTTGCTTTAACTCCTGTGTAACATGTTACATGTTTTTCTTGGATTTTGGTGATCCTCTGCGCTGTCTGTTGATTTTTAAGTGTATCATACCAAAAAGTTGATTGGGAACTTTGTATGTTGGATGGGGCTTTTTGTCTATGGTTTCCATTGTAAAGCCATCTATCTGTGCCATTTTGGAAGAACTCCCAATGGCAGTATCTTTAGATCTTTGCTCTTTATGAGATCAAAATCTAGAGGACTTCCAGTTTCCTGCCTGGTGGCCAACATTCTAGGAGGTGGGTAGGCTTGGAGATCTAGGCATTCAGTTTGTAAACTTCAGCTTAGTCCCCCGGTTTTCAATATTATGCCTTTGCCCTCAACTATGATCTGGAATCTCCCTGTCCAAAGACCCTCTCTTTAGCTCTCTTCAAGGATAAACCTCTAAATTTTGCCTAAATAAGAAGATAACGATATTTTAACTGCTCCACTTGTTTTTAGGCCTGCTTTGATCTCCATTTCTAGAGGTGCTGGGCACTGCCAGTTCCTGAATCCTCTGCATTCTGTTTCTGGGCTGTAAGTGAGGTTGCATCTGATTCTTCATTGCTAGCACCCCAGTCATCTTGCTTAGGTTAGCTAAGTCAGTTATTATTTGTCCATTTGCTTTTTCAGAAACTGGTTTGTTGAGATATAATTGACATAATAAATTGCCCATATGTCCAGTGTGTAATTTGACATTTGTATACATCCGGGAAACCATCACCAGTCAAGATAATGAACATATTTCTCATCCCCAGAAGTTTCCTCAGCCTCTTTATAATCTTTCCCTCCTGGCCTTCCCTGTTTGTCCCTAGGCAACCACTAAATCTGCTGTCACTGTGGGTTAGTTTGCATTTTCTAGAATTCTATTTAAGTGGAATTATACAGTTTGTATCCTTTTTAGTCTGGCTTTTGCTCAGCATAATTATTTTGAGCATCCTCCATATTTTTTCATGTGTCAGTAGTTCATTGCCTTTTATTGCTGAGTAGTATCCCATTGTATGGATGTACCACAATTTGTTTTGTTTCCAGTTTTTGGCTATTACAAATAAATCTGCTACAAACATTTGTATAGATGTTTTTATATGGACACAGACTTTCATTTCTCTTGGGTAGCTAAGAATAGAATGGCTGAGTCACATGGTAAATGCATGTTTAACTTCCGAAACTGCCAAGCTATTTTCCAAAGTGGTTATACCATTTTGCAGTCCCACCAGCAGTGTATAAGATTTCTAGTTGCTCCACTTCCTCATAACATTTGGTATGTTCTTAATTTTAAACATTCTAATAATTGTATAGGTAGGTTACAGAACTGAGTTGCTATCCCGTCTCTCATTCTTTGCCTTTCTTTTGTGGGTTTACTCCTTTTAAAAGTTACTTTTTAAAAAAGTTACCTTAATCGGTGGAATAGAATAGAGAGTTCTGAAACAAATTCATACAAATAATGGGCAGTTGACTTTTAAAGGTGCAAAGTCAAGTCAGTGGAGAATGGATAGTTTCTTTATTTCTTTTTTTTTTTTTTTTTTTTTTTAAGAGACGGTCTTCCTTTTTTGTGGAGGCTGAAGTGCAGTGACACGATCATGGCTCACTGCAGCATTGAGCTCCTGGCTCATGCAATCTTCCCACCCTAACCTCCTGAGTAGCTGGGACTGCAGGTGTATGCCATCATGGCCTGCTAAATTTTCTTTATTTTTCTTAGAGATGAGGTCTTTTTACGTTTCCCAGGCTGGTCTCGAACTCCTGCCCTCCTGCCTCGGCCTCCCAAAGTGCTGAGATTACAGGCATGAGCCACCATTCCCGGCCTGGATAGTCTGTTCAACAAATGGTGCTGGGACAATTGTGCACTCATTTGCAAAAAAAAAAAGAACTTCAACCTGTACCTCATACTTGATATAAAAATTAACATAAGACAGTCAATTTATATTAACTTAAATATAAATCATAAAGTGTTTTGAAAAACATATGGGAGAAAACTCTATGTCATTGGGTTAGGCAGTTTTTAAATACAATATCAAAAACATAATCCATAAACAAACAAATTGATAATTGGGCCAAATCAGAATTAAAATCTTTTGCTCTGTGAAAGATATGTCAAAATAATGAAAAGATAAGCTATAGACCAAGAGGAAATGTTTGCAAATCACATAATTAACAATCAGCTTGTGTCCAGAGTGTATAAAGAACTCTCAAAACTCAACAATTAAAAAATACCCATTCAAAAAAAAATGGGCAAAAGATTTGGACACTTTACCAAAGACAATATATGATAATAAATAAGCACATGAAAAGAGATTTAACTTAATGATTAATGTTTAGCAAGATGCAAATTAAAACCACAAGGAGATACCTCTACATACCTATTAGGCCAAACACAAATACACACCCGACAACACCAAGTGCTGGGAAGAATGTAGAGCAACTGGAACTTCCATACATTGCTGGTGGGAATGCAAAATAGTACAGCCACTTTGGAAAAACAGTCTGGCAGTTTTTAAATAAAGCTAAACATATATTCATCATATGAGCCTGATCCAGTAGTCTCTGTCTTAGATATCTGCCCTAGAAAAATGAAGACATACATTCACACAAAGTCTTGTACATGCACGTTCATAGCAGCATTATTTATAATCACCAAAAACTGGAAACAGCCCAAATGTCAATGTGCAACAAATTGTATATTAGTCAGCAATAAAAAGGAATAAACTATTGATACATGCAAAAACGTGGATGAACCTCAGGGGTATTATACTAAGTGAAATATGCCAGCCTCAAAAGGTTTTATACTTGGAAATTCCATTTATATGACATTCTGGAAAAGGTAAAATTATTGGGACAGATCAGTGGCTACCATGGATTAGGAATGGGAGAAAGGTCTGAGTGCAAAGAGGCAGCCCAGCTTTCTTCTTTGTTTTCTATGAGTTTCTGTTTTCCTCTCCATTAATCTTGTATCCTTGGAGTATTTTCCACCTGTTTTCCGCAGTGGCTCTCTGTTGAACCCTTCAGCCTGGCTTGATTGTTGTGTACGTTTTGCTTGGATTGAGGGAGGGGGTATGTGTGTGCTTATTCCCAGATAAATCTGGGAATATTTCTTATGGTAATGGGTACATGATACAGTACTTTTAGGGATAGAGGAATGGGCTACATCGACCTATAGTGTCATTTTTGCTTGAAATATATATCCTTGGTACTAGAACCTTACCCAGAAGAGAATAATAGGTTACACAGAGCTTCTAGATTTTGATGTGGGTTAGAACTGAAAAATGAGATGTCTTTAAACTCTTTTTCCTTCTCTCTTTGATAAGTGATATAATGTGGTTTGGACACTCAGAGATTCCTGAGATTCCAGGTTCTGGTTGATGATTTACTGCAAAATTGCTTATAAATTGAAGTAGAAAATGTTTTGCAGACCTGGCAGCTTTCTGGCTTCACACCCATTTGTCACCCAGCATTTCCCTTTGTGTATAGAACAAGAATTAATTAGGCTGCACTGCAGGAAAAGTTTATGGCTATAATTTATATAGGATGAATTTTTTTTTAAAGAGACAGCATTGTTTTGTTACACCTATATACATGTAAGTGTGTGTGTATAGAAAGTGTTTTTTTCCCCCTCTTAAAGCAGTGTCTGTAAGCTTCTGGAGTAAACATTTTTTTTTTTTTTTCTTAATGCAAGATGATAGTGTAATAGATGCATTTATCGTGATTGCTGTCTGATGAAACTGTTGGGGTTTTTTGTTTGTTTCTCGTTTTTTAATTCATTGTTTACTAGTGAGAACACTCAGTTTTAGGTTTACATTTTAGACATTGGCCAGACTTGTCTGGTTTCCAGAGCTTTGTATTCTTTCTGTCTCTTGGAAGACTTGGGATTCTGTCTTTTTTAGGGTCTTGCTCATTCAATTAATGTTTTCATAATCAATGCAAGTCAGAACTTGCAATTTGTTCCTGATTTGCACATTAAAGAGCTCCATTAATTAAGAATCCTGGTGTTTGGCATGTTCCCGCAGGATCTGTGCATTATTTACATGGTGAAAATGCAAGATGCAAGTTTCTCAGTTGTAGGGGCAATTGCAGTTAATCCTGCTTTTTCTTTCTTTCTTCTTTCTTTCTTTTTTCCTTTCTTTTTGCTTGTGAGTAACAATTATTTCACAACTCATTGAAACTCCTTAAGGATACATTGTACCAAAATAGGAACAAATTATTCAAAAGAGGGGGCTGTGGTGAAAAAGTAGAAAGTAAATCCTTTGTTTAAAGGAAAACATTTTCCTAGAAGACATATAACATTTATGGGGTGGCCCCTACTTGGCTAAATGTATTTTAAAAGGTATAATAACGTTGAGTTGTCATTCTCTGTATTCTGAATTTGTGGATTTCCCCTCTTGATAATAGTAGTTGTACCGATAAATGAAGTTGCCTTTCATAACCCAAATAATCCCAGAAATGGAGACAAGTATAACCCTGTGCTTATGTCAAACAGCTGTTTTGTAATATTCCTGTTCAGTTGCTTTTGCATGAAATGACTTTTCAAGAGTATTTGGGTTGTTATCATTTCTTTTGGAAGCCTTTGTCTAAGCCAGTGGTGGTCTTCATCTTGATATGTAGGAGAGTGTAAAAAGCAGTTAGAAACATGAAATCAGACCAGTGGTTCAGTAGGTTCCTCCTTTCCAGTTTTAACCATCGCTAATGCTTATCTACTCATAGTATATTTTCCTAATACTAGCTAGTTTATCCCTAAAAGTATCATGAGAAGCTGCAAAGCATTTTCCAAAATAATGGAGACATTTTTTTCCACCTGGTATTTATGAAACTTGCCAAGGGTTTTATGGGATTTAATTTGTCCATATGTTCTTCTATTAATTACGTTGAAATGTATATACAGCAGTACGTCTTCACTGTGAAAAAAATGTAAATAGTATAGATGTATATAAAGGAAAAAGTAAAAGCTCTCCTAGTTTTCCAAATTCCCACATCTACTTCTCAGAGAAAACATTACTAACAATTTCCAGATATTTTAATATGTATATATTTTCCTCCACTTATGTTTTCTTCTGTGAAATTTGAATGGCAGTTTGACAAGGAGAGGAGGCTGGGGATGGTGGGGTGAGGAAAAAAGGACATAACCTATAATGTTACTTTTGAATTATCTGGTGGGCAAAGTGGCACACATGCACCTGTAGTCCTAGCTGCTTGGGAGGCTGAGGTGAGAGTATTGCTTGAACCCAGGAATTCGAGGCTGGATTGAGCAGTAATCATGCTACTGTACTGCAGCCTGGGCAGCAGAGCAAGACCCTGCTTCTTAAAAAAAAGAATTATCTTAGAGAAAGTCTGTATGTCATGACACCTTAAGACATAATTATCTCTTGATTATTATAATATAATTGTTATATTTTTAACCTGTCCCCAAATAAGTTTGCTTATATGACCTGCTTTGAAAGTTTGTTATACATGGACACACTTAACTTTAGCTTGAGTTCTTTGGTAATTTTTAATGCCTTTCATGTAATACTGATTGTTTTGCTTGGTGTTTAATCTCAAATCTACCAGTTCCTATTTTTCTTAGGACAGTTGAGTAAATTTGCCTCTGAAAAAAATCCAAAAGGCTACTATTTTAAGAAATTTATACCAGCTGTTCCCAGTTTCATAACAAGGAAAATGTTTACAGGTGGAGAAGCTGCTCAGACAATCTCTTAAGGATTCTTACATGCTAAAGATGAGGCATAGTGTATGCTACACAGATGTCAACAGTGGTGAGGGTTGAGGGCAAGGGCAAGGGTGAGTTAATTTAACTCAATAAATTTTTTTTTCTTTTCTTTTTTTTTTTTTTGAGACAGAGTCTCGCTCTGTGGCCCAGGCTGGAGTGTCGTCGCACGATCTCGGCTTGCTACAACCTCCGCCTCCCCAGGTTCAAGCAGTTCTCCTGCCTCAGCTTCCAGAGTAGCTGGGACTATAGGCGACCGCCACCACGTCCGGCTAATTTTTGTATTTTTAGTAGAGGCAGGGTTTTGCCATATTGGCCAGGCTGGTCTTGAACTCCTAACCTTGTGATCTGCCCTCCTTGGCCTCCCAAAGTGCTGGGATTACAGGCGTGAGCCACTGCGCCCAGCTAACTCAACAAATTAAAGAGCATTTCTGGTGTCCCCAGTAAGACACACAAGGTAGAATAATATGAGTAAAAAGAAATAAAAAAAGGATGACATTTTTGAGAATAGGCATTAATTTTCCTCTGTCTTGTTATTTTTATTGTGCAAATACAATGCTAGATGCCAGTAAACTCAAAAATAACAAAAAAGCTCCTATTGTTAATTGTGCACCACTTCCCATGTACTGTATTAAGCCTGTATGTACAAAGGTCTCATTTAGCTCTCACAGCAGCTTGTGCAGTAGGCTGTAGTAACTGTGTTGTACGGATGAGGAAATCAAGGCTTGGAGAGGTTAGGTAGCTTTTTTCAGTCACACGATTGGTGAGAGGCAAAGCCAATGTAGAAACTGAGGTCTGCTGTGCCTCACAAATGTTGCTCTTGGCCACACTGCCCAGTCACCATGCATGTGGTTTAACTTAACTCTTTCATCTGAGGGTTTTCTCCCCTTTTCAAAGAAAGTATGAGGAAACATAGATATGGAATAAATGTCACAGCTTAAAGCAATGAAGGCAGGAGAAATATGGAGATGAATTTGTATAGGACAGAAGGCTTAGAGCACAAGAAGTAGACATGTCCTTCAGTTTTTCTAAAGATGCTATTTCCTGGATACTGTTTCATTCACTAAGAGTTAGACTTTCAGGGGGTCAGCTGATCTAGTTCCTTCTCCTTTAGGCAGATAAGACCATTTTTTAGGTGATAAATAATGTTTTTTTCTCATGATAAATTATAAAAATACAATATGTAATCCTTGTATAAAATTTAGAAAATAGCCAAGCAGGCTGGGGACGGTGGCTCACGCCTATAACCCCAGACCTTTGGGAGGCCGAGGCAGGTGGATCACTAGAGGTTAAGAGTTCAAGACCAGCCTGGCCAACATGGTGAAATCCTGTCTCTACTAAAAATACAGAAATTAGCTGGGCGTGGTGGCACATGTCTGTAATCCCTGCCTCAGGAGGCTGAGGCAGAAGAATCACTTGAACCTGGGAGGTAGAGGTTGCAGTGAGCCAAAACCGTGCCACTGCACTCCAGCCTGGGCGACAGAGTGAGAGTCCGTCTCAAAAAAAAACAAAAAAAGGAAAAGACAGAAAATAGCCAAGCAAAATTAAGGAAATATTTCTTCCCTAATCCTAGCAGCTAAGAGTTAAGTATTTTTAATATTTTGGTACATGGTAAATATCTTTTCTAGGTTTTTTTTCTCAGTGGCTATGTACTTAGAACAAAAATGGGACTCTATTCTGTAATTTGTTTTGCAATCCATTTCTTTCTACTTAACAGAAATTATGAATATTTTTCCCTGTCATTAAATATTGTTCTATAGCATTATTTTTAATGATAGCATAGAGTTTCCATTGTGTGGATAGTTTAACCAATTCTTTATTGTTGGACATTTGGATTGTTTCCAGGTTTTCATTTTTATAAATGATGTAGTAAACATCATTATTAGTAAATCTTTACTCATATGCATACTTACTTTGTTGCATAAATCTCTAAATGTGGAATTAGTACATTTTCTAAGAATATGCAAAATTTTAAGGCTTTTTATCTATATAGCCAAGTTGCCTTCCAGAGAAGTTGTATTTGTACATTCTCACCTTTTTATATGAGTGTCAGTTTTCCTTATCCTTGTCAACATCGGATACAATAATTTTGTTTCATCTTTGTCACTTTGACAGGTGGTATCTGGGAAATAGTATCTGTTATTTTAATTTACATTTCCCAATGTTTAATGAAGATAAACATTTTTGCTCCCTTACATTTATTGGTCCTTGCTATTTCTTTTGTGAATCAAACGGAAAATTTTGAACTAGTTCTAGGGATAGATGATCTCCTTGTCAGTCAACCTTAATGCCACTCTAATTCTCCTTTTTTTGCTTTAATCTGTTTCTTCTTGTTTGGTTTTCTGGAATTACATCTACCTCAGAAGACCTCTTTGTATTGTTGAAGTTTAATCTTAATTGCCTTAAAAAATAATAAAAGTAAAACTTGTTTGTTGTGAGGTGTTATTTTCTTTCAGACAATACTGAGTCTATTTCTTCCCCCCCAACAATACTTAATGAAATATGTAATGTAGATTGTGAAAGTATTTTTTCCCACTCATAAGTGTCCTCTAGAGATAACCATTTTAAATAATTTATCTGTCTTCCAGATACTTTGTGTCAATATAAACTTTTTTCAAAACATAAATGAAATTATGCTTTACATCTTCCCATGTCAATGCCTGCAGGTCTACTTTTTTTCGTTAAAATTAATGTTCGTTATATTTGCTTTTTTTTCTTTTTGAAGCGTTTTAAAGTAAATTACAATCATCATGCCATTTGCCTCTAAATATTTCTGTTTATAGCTCTAAAAAATGAGGATGTTTCTTAGTAACACTGTCATCTCACCTAACTAAATTAATATTCCTAATACTGTACGCGTACTTCATATTCAGATTACTTCGTTTATCCCAAAAAGTTTTTTATAGTTTGGTTTACTTAAGCCAAGTTCCATTTTATACTAATCCTTTTCAACAGCTGCACAAAAAGTTACCTGGCTAAACTAAAATTAAGTAGTCCCCTATAAATGGACACTTAAGATGTTTGCAGTTTCTACCTATTATAAACAATGCTGAAAATAACATTTTTGTACCTACCTCTTTGCTTTAAAATTATTTCCTGAGGGTTAGTTTCTAGAAGAATAGTAGGTCAGGAGCTGGGCATATATAAAACTTTGATACGTTTTGCCAGATTGCTTTCTGGCTATGTTATGCTAACTAAACTCATCAGTTGTGTACACAGAGTGCCCCTTTCGGCACGTTTTTGCCAGCATCAAGCATTATCAGAAAAATATCCCACTGTTTTAAGTTTTTCTTTAAAAAATTATTTTTATTAGTAAAGCTAAGCATCTTCTGTGATGTACGTGGGCTTTTGAATTTTGGAGACTATTAATCCATTTGTTAACATTCTTCTTTCAAATTCAGCAAGTATTGCTTTATCTTGCCTTACTGGACCTGCTTTCCATCCATGTGATGTGGGCTTCCTTTAGTGTCTCCACTGTTTTTTCAAGTGTGGGAATCAAATTTGGACATGACATTTTAACAGAATCTCACTTGTGTTTTTTATCATGTGATGGTATTGGGGAGGGAAGTTTTGTCATTTTTTTAGTAATTGAAAATTTCATTACACTCTGTTTCCCAGATAGTTTTGATACATAACCCTCAAGGGTACATTGATCTAGAAAATGAAAACTGTGCAATTGTTTTTTAAGCTTATAGTAGTGTTTCAATTTCTGTATCTGTAAAATGGTGATGCAATAATAGTATCTACCTCAAAGGATTGTTAGAGGACTTAAATGAATTAGTACATATAAAGTGCTTAGGCGAGTGTGTGGTACTTAGCAGGTCCTTACTGAGTATTAACTATTAATCTGAATAGTGATGGTACAATCTTTTAAGGGTATAGCTCTTGGGCCACAGTATTTGTTTTCCTCTTCTTGAAAGGATTAGGTGAATAAAGACAGTACTATACATACAGCTAGCTCTTTGAAGACTTGAAATGCACATGTAAAAAGTACATACCAAGGAAGATATTAGGATGTTATTATTTCTTTTTCAGTTATCCATTCAATAACATTTGCCAACACCAAACATACCCAAGGGAATAGTTAACAGTTTCTGCTCTCAAGGAGCTCATAGTAAGGTGAAGCTGCTTTTAAAGCATCATTTAAGTGTTTTTACATAAACACAACCTCTCAAAGTGTTTCATTTTGAGTTGGAGAATAAACAAACCTTAGTCTTACTAGTATTAAAAGAAACACAATTAAAACAATCTTTTATTTTCTGAGTCTCAGTGTTTCAATTTAAGGGATGGTAATTACTAAATTTGCAGGAGAATGCATTGTAATGTGCCTAGCAAAAGTTGTTAATTGTTTTTGTTTTTAAATTCCTGTCTGGCAAAATGGTTTTGAGACACTCTTAAGATAATCGGGAGTAGCCCGATTATCTCACAGTTGTTATATTAAAATAAAGAAAATGTTGTTTGACTACTTGCTTAACAAAAGGTCAGTTTGTTGAAGATACATAGTTGATATTAAAGTTAGGAAGTATGTAGTCTACATTTTGTTTGTTTTTCAGCATTTATATTGAAGTGGTAGTGTGATCATATTCTGCCATGCGACTTAGGCAACACCTCTCTAAATGAAGAAAACATTTGTAGAATACCTTTTATGGCCCAGGTGATGTGTTGGATGCTGGATGACAGGCTGAAGCTGCCCTGAAGCAGCTTTAAGGTGGTGAAATCAGACTCACAGCACAAAATGGTTAAGTGTTGTAACGATATGAAGGATCCTGAGAGAGGAGTGATTAATTCTGCATGGAATCCCTGTTTTAGAAAGGTATTTTCTGAATCTCCATTTTCATCCGTTTTTTCCAGACCCATACTATAGAGAGAATTTGGGCATTTGGTTAGAGACAGTTTCACCACAGCAGAGGCTGTTTTTTTTAAAGACGTTAAAATATGAAAGAGTGAGACTTCTTAAAAATCAGAGGGGGTTACTTGGATTGTGGTTCTAATTTTATTTTTAATAAGTTTCCTTTCTTCACAGTTTATTTTAAATTTTAATAAAATTTTAAATTATAAAAGTAATATATGCTTATAAAATATTCAAACAGTTCAAAAGTATATCAGATAAAAATGAAAGTATCCCCACTCTCCCTGAGTAACTACTGTAAGACAGTTTAAACAATTACAGTACTTGTAAATAAACTTGATTTTTAAGTACCTCATATTCTGAACATTTACTCTTTTCTGTTTAAAGGGGGAGAGTAAATTTTCCTTTTGGGCAAAGTGCTCAGTAGCTGTGGAGGTTGTCTAGGAACTGTGAAGTGGAAGGTAACTGTAGTAGATTTCGGGAAGTACATTGATCAGCTAGATTGCTGTGTCCTATAGGGCTTTTTAAGGATTTATTGACATACTTCATCAAGGTATTTGAGAGAGTATTCAGGGAAACCTAAGAAATTCTGCAGTTCTTTTCCCTTCTTTATAAATTCATGCCTGATCAGAAATTACAGCTTGAGTGGGATGTCCCTCCACAGAACTCAAATGCACACTATCTATCATGTTACTACTTAGTGTGGCAGTAATGTAAAATGGTAAGAATTTTTTTTCTTTTTGTTTCTATGAGGAGACTCACCCAACATATATTTTATCATATGTCTCTTCAGCTCTCCCTTATTTCAACTTGTACTTACTCCCCCAATTCCCCACATCATTCTCTTAAGAGAAAAAAATAAGTTTTGTCCACTGAGTCCTTTTTCTTATTTGATTTAATATATCTTGGGTTGAATGTTTCTCACAAAAACACTTTGCATTCAGAATTAGCCTATCAAGTTGTTTCCTCCGTAGACTCCTGCATAGATTGCACGCCTTCTGCTGTGGTGCCCTCTGAGATATGAAAACCCACGTCTGCTTTTGGCTTAGCCTTCATGATTTTAGAATATAAGTCTCTACACTGTGCTTTGAAAAGTTATCCTTGTGGTTATTTTGTACCATAAAAAAAAAAATTCTACTTTTAGTCCGCAGAACTCACCAACAAACTGGGACAGAAGTCCTCACACTATTCCATTTAAAACCATGGTCCTCATAATAGCACACACATGTATCTAAATCTGAATATATATACACATATACAGGTATATATATACACACATACAGGTATATACTTGGATATCTAAAAATTCTAGTTGGCCATATGTTGGAAATGATAGCAGCTTATCCAAATGGTTGATGTTGAGGAATTTGTAACCTGCAGTCCTCTGTCTTACTGGTAACGCCATTCTGCTTGGGGAATATAGAACAAGCCCAAACAGTAATACTGACTGAATTCGGAATTATGATACAGTGGAGCCTTCACACAATTCTTTGTTGAAGAAGTTAGGGCCTAAATGTTAAGGCTTATTGTTATTCTGAGTTGATAATCTCTGCCTTGCTTTAATAATTTTTCCTCATGCCTGGGTAGCCCGCGAGTTGCACAATAATCACTCACACAGCTTTGTAATCAATGCCCAAAGTAATAGGATTCCTCTGGCCACCGGCAATTAATAAATTTGTGTCTTTTTTAAAACACTAGCAAGTCGGGCCTGAAATACGACTGACTGGCTCTCCTCATTTGCATATTTATTGCAGTGGAAAAATTCTTACCAGATGATTGATGCTGAGCCTGCCTCTTGAATTCCAAGCAGCACATTATTATGAAATGAAAAATGCCAGCCATACAGTTGATTAAAGTTGAAGACAGTGGAATCGGTGTTTTTTAAGATTGTGGGAGAATTAAAGGCATATTTTAATAGATGTTGACAAGAAGTGAACTAACAAAAGCAAAGCAAAGGATTTGCTTGAAAAGATTTAATCAAATGTCTTTCTTGGGGGATTAATTGCTGGGGATGACTAGTGCAAGTGGCAGGCTTGTGTGGATTTGAATGAAAAGTATTGTTCTCAGGCCAATATATCGTGTGTCATTTTGACCTATAGTTTAGCTCTAGTTCTAGAGTTACTTTTGAAGGAGAAAAAAATGCTCTTGTAATCTGTAAATTCCAATTCAATGTATTTATCTGGGGTAATATGAATGTGGGAGTTTATGTGTACTTGTGTACATAAATAATTGTAATGTTTGCATATTTATTTAAAAACAACTGTATAGATATTTAAGAACTGATAAGATAAGCTTTATTTACTTTATACACTCACTCTTCCTGTTCTCACTTCACGCCATTGCCAGAAATTGTACTTATTGGTTTATAATCTAATTAATGAACTGTGTGTCCATGCCCAAACTTATTCCTCGCTTACAGTTCTGTTTATGTTGGACGGCCTAGATGAATCAGGGGAAAAAATAAAGCTGTTAGGTGAAAATGGTTTTTAGACTGGTGACATTTTATATATAGAATGCTTGCATATGGGTAGCATCTAAATGAATACCTAATATAGGAGTCTGTGAATACTGTCCAATCCTAGTACAAGCAGAGCTTAAGGTTTTTACCATGTGAAATATGATTTTTGATAGTAATATGCCTTCTATTTTTACAGCATTTAAAAAATTCTAAAATGCCTTAGTATATAATAACACAGTTCCTATTTTTACCTTATTCTGTGAGATCAACAAGCAAAGGCTTGTCCACATTTTATAAACGAGAAAATTGAGACTCAAAGAGATACCCATTCAGCATAACATGACTAGTTAGTGACAGGTCGGTTAAAATACAGGGCCCCTAACTCCCAGTAAAGTACTGTTTACATTTATCCTCTACTGAAAATTATTCCTAAAGCTGGTGGCCAGATGCTTAGGTTGAATCTTGGTAATATGATGAGGCATATGTCCTTCTTAATATCCTCTTAAGGGAAAGACCTTTGGAAATGGACCATGTAGGGTAAAATAAACATATATATTCTTGACAGTATCCATTTGTTTTCTGGCCATGTGCCAAGAGGGAGAGGGAAGAAAGTATATGAATCTTTGCTGCTTTTCTTAACTTTTAACTCTTGTAATAATTGGGAGAAAAAATAGAGGTGAATTAAAAACTGTTGATTCATTCTATTTATTATTCACAGGGTTGAACAGCTAGAATTCAGTCCTGTATGAACAATAGAGAGTGGTTTTTTTTTAAATGTTTGTTTGTTTTGGCTGGGAAGAATTCACTGATGGATTTGAGTTTCCAGGAGAGAGTCTTTCCCTCACTCTTGTCAGCTCTGGCTTGGAGGAGACCTACCACTTGCAGCAAAGGATTGTCCCATTGTCTCAGATTTTACATGCCATCTAGAAGGAAATGCAGCCCTAATATTGCAAAGAAATAAGAACTGCGTTCTAAGTCTCTTTATAGGAAGTTGTCCATGTGTTGGGCCACTGGTGACATTTACTTTGATAAACTTTTTTTTTTTGGTGGTTAGAAGCACAGATTTGCAGATTTCATCTCTGGTAGGTCTCTTGACACTTTGATGCATGGTACTGCTATCCCTGAATGGAGCCTAAATACTTCAGGGCTACTTTCTGACTGGGTGAAGGGGTGTATAAAATGAGAACATATGAGAGAGTTTTAACAGAAAGGCACACTTTGATTTACTGATATTGGCTCTCTGCTTTCTTGTTGGATTGATATGCTGCCTAATATATCTGCAATGGATTTTTTTAAAACTGACTTGAACAAAATAAAAAGGCTCGTGTAGCTACTTGAAAATGGCCCTTAAAAGTTGTAGTCTTTTGTTGGATATTTTCACAATTCTTGGGTATGCTACATGTTAGAGTCAAATTCTGACCTGCATGTTGGGGACAAGTAGCTATAAATAATATAGACTGCTTTCAGCTTATTCTCTGGGTGGTTGTTGATTTTATTTTTTAGATCATGGACACATGGTACTTACAGGAATTAAGGGCCAGACACTTTGCTCTTCTTGTTCTTTTAATTTTTCTTTCTTTCTTTTTTTTTTTTTTTTGAGACAGGGTCTTGCTTCGTTACCCGGACTTGAGTGCAGTGGGATGATCATGGGTCACTGCACCCACGCACTCCTGGGCTTAAATGATCCTCCCACCTCAGCCTTCCAAGTATCAGGGACTATAGGCATGTGCCACCACGCCTGGCTGATTTTCTTCTTCTTCTTTTTTTTTTTGGACAGTCAGGATCTCACTGCGTTATATAGGCAGGTCTCAAACTCCTGGGCTCAAATGATCCTCGCCTTTGGCCTCCCAAAGTGTTGGATTTACAGGCATGATCCATGGTAACTAGCCTAAATTTTTTATTGTGGTACACAACATATAACAAAATTTACTATCCTAACCATTTTTAAGTGTACAGTTTAGTAGTGTTAAATATATTCACATTGTTGTACAACCAATCTCCAGAACTTTTTCATCTTGCAAAACTGAAACTCAACCCATTACACAACAGCTCCCCATTTCCCTCTTTCTCCAACCCCTGGTAGCCACCATTCTGCTTTTCTCTCTGTGATTTTGACTACTGTAGGTACTTCATATATTGGAAATAGTATTTGTCTTTTTTCTAACTGGCTTATTTTACTTAGCATAATGTCCCCAAGGTTTATCCATGTTGCAGCATGTCAGAATTTTCTTCCTTTTTAAGTCTGAATAATACTCCATTGTTTTTTCCTGGTTTTTTTGTTTGTTTGTTTTTGAGTAGGCTCAGTTTGAAGCATTATAGATGACTCTTTTCTATACAACGATGAACTGGGATGGTGGGATTATTTATTGTGCTCTGGTTTTGGGATTCTTTTATTTTTGTTTTTGTTTTTCCTTGAGACGGACCCTTGCTCTGTCACTCAGGCTGGAGTGCAGTGGCACAATCTTGGCTCACTGCAACCTCCCCATCCCGGGTTCAAGCAATCCTTCCACCTCAGCCTCCCGAGCAGCTGGGACTACAGGCACGTGCCACCACGCCCAGCTAATTTTTTTTTTTTTTTTTTGAGACGGAGTCTCGCTCCTTCGCCCAGGCTGGAGTGCAGTGGCTCAATCTCGGCTCACTGCAAGCTCCGCCTCCCGGGTTCACGCCATTCTCCTGCCTCAGCCTCCTGAGTAGCTGGGACTACAGGCGCCCGCCACCGCACCCGGCTAATTTTTTGTATTTTTAGTAGAGACGGGGTTTCACCGTGGTCTCGATCTCCTGACCTCATGATCCGCCCGCCTCGGCCTCCCAAAGTGCTGGGATTACAGGCTTGAGCTACCGCGCCCGGCCTAATTTTTTGTATTTTTAGTAGAGATGGGGTTTCATGGTGTTAGCCAGGTTGGTCTCCATCTCCTGACCTCGTGACCACCCGTCTCAGCCTCCCAAAGTACTGGGATTACAGGTGTGAGCCACCGTGCCTGGCCCAGGTGTTTTTTTTGTTTTTTTTGTTTTTAATGGCGGTAAAATATACATGACATAAAGCTTATCATTTTAAGTGGACAGTTCATTTTCATTAAGGACATTCACACTGTTGTGCAGCCGTCACAACCATCCACCTCCAGAACCTTTTCATGATCCCAAACTGAAACTCTGTGTCATTAAACAGTAATTCTCCATTTCCCCTCTTCTCAGCCCCTGGTAACTACTGTTGGACTTTCTGTCTCTATGAATTTAACGATTTTAGGTACCTCATGTAACTGGAATTATACAATATTTTTCCTTTTGCATCTGGCTTATTTCACTTAGCCTAATTATTTCAAAGTCCCTTCTGGGAAAATTTTTTTTAGTGTTTTCTTTTTTTTTTAATTTTTAAAAATTTTATTGTTAGAGACAGTGTCTTGTTCTGTCACCCAAGCTGGAGTACAGTGGCGTGATCACAGCTCACTGCAGCCTCGACCACCCAGGCTCAAGGGATCCTCCCACCTCAGCCTCCCAAGTAGCTAGGACTACTGGTGTACACTGCCATACCTGGCTAATTTTTTATTTTTTTGTAGAGACAGGGTCTCCCTACATTGTCCGGGCTGGTCTTGAACTCCTGGTCTCAAGCAGTTTGTCCACCTCAGCCTCCCAGAGTGCTGTGATTACGGGTGTGAGCCACCACATCAGGCCTTAGTTTTTTTGTTTTTGTTTTTGAGATGGAGTCTCACTCTGTCGCCCAGACTGGAGTGCAGTGATGCAGTCTTGGCTCACTGCAACCTCCACCTCACGGATCCAAGTGATTCTCCTGCCTCAGCCTCCCGAGTAGCTGAGATACAGGCATGCACCACCATACCCGGCTGATTTTTTTGTATTTTTAGTAGAGACGGGGTTTCACCATGTTGGCCAGGCAGGTCTTGAACTCCTGACCTCAAGTGATTTGCCCACCTCGTCCTCCCAAAGTGCTGGGATTACAGGTGTGAGCCACTGTGCCCAGACTGATTTTTTTCTTAAGATAGAGAGCAACTGGTTAAGAATCTTGGTTTGGAACAAAGGCATTTTGAGTTTTTTTGGTGATAGTTATGTATTACAAATTCTCCCAAGTGGTATGATATGCAAATTATAAAGGATTACAGAATTTAGAAATGATGTAATCAAAGACCTTATTTTAAACAAGGAAGTTGTATTTATATAGTTTGATATGCAGATTATTTGAAGGAATGCAAAGTAGTTATTGGACCATTGAGTTCTTTCTGACTAGTCTGAGATGGCTGTCTCAGGTAGGTTGGCTCTCAGGCCTGATGTTGAAATAGAATGCTATAGTATGAAATATATGGAGAACTTGTCTAACTCATGTATTGGTGTCCTACTGATGGAAAAAGTTGGGATATAAACTAGTGAGAAGTCTGCTCATGCTAGACAGGGTAGAAGCAGAAGCAGAAAAGAAAGAATAAGACATAAACATCATTTAACCTAAGTTTGTGTGGGCTGCAGTTTGTGTGAAATGTAAATATATGAATGTTGGGATTGTTGAACGGAAGTAGGGATGCTTGTGAGACTACAGTTACGTAAGTGAAAAATGGAAGGAGTGATAGAAGCATGGCCAGAGATAAATGGGCAATTATTAGTGACAGTAAGAATGGAAAACACAGAATTCAGCAACCAATTAAACATCTAGAATAAGAGCACCCAAATGTGAGTGATCTATGAAAACACATTAAACAACGCAGAGAGGTTCAGACAGGGAGAGGTATTAGGTAGGAAGAAAAAAGTTCTGTTTCTGACACTATGTGTGAAGGAGAGATGGAACAACCACACGAAGATTTTCTAGCAGTCACTGGAAATGTGAGAGTTTGATTATAGGAGAGGTGTCTGAGTGCTTTCAACACATAAATGGTGACTCTCAGTGTCTAGTTAGCCCCTTGAGTAGAGTTATTCTGATAGAGAAGGTAAGAATTCTGTTGTCAGAGGACCAGTTTTGTTTTTTTGGGGGAGATTTTGGAGACAGCGTCTCGCTCTGTTGCCCAGGCTGGAGTGTAGTGGCGTAATCGTAGTTCACTGTAACTTCAAACTCCTGGGCTCCAGCAATCCTCCCATCTCAACCTCCCAAGTAGTTGGGACTACAGTGCGCACCATCAAAACCTGCTAGTTTAAAAAAATTTTTTGTAGAGCTGGGGTCTTACTGTGTTCACCAGGCTGGACTCAAACTCCTGTGCCCAAGCAATCATCCCATCCTGGCCTCCTAAAGTTTTTTTTGTTTGTTTTTTTGAGCCAGAGTCTCACTCTGTCGCCTAGGCTGGAATAAAGTGGCACAATCTCAGCTCACTGCAACCTCCGCTTCCCAGGTTCAAGCGATTCTCCTGCCTCAGCCTCCTGAGTAGCTGGGATTACAGGTGCACACCACCATGCCCGGCTAATTTTTATACTTTTAGTAGAGACGGGGTTTCGCCATGTTGGCCAGGCTGGTCTCAATCTCCTGACCTCGGGTGATCCACCCGCCTCCACCTCCCAAAGTGCTGGGATTACAGGCATGAGCCACTGCACCTGGCCTCCAAAGTTCTGAGATTATAGGCACAAGCACTGCCCCTGGCTGAGGATGAGTTTTGTTCTGTGTGTGTGGTTTTTTTTTAGAGACAGGGTCTCACCTTCACTCTGTTGCTCAGGCTGGAGTGCCATGGAGTGATCACTGCTCACTGCAGCCTCAACCTCCTGGGCTCAAGCCATCCTCCCACCTCAGGGCCCCTCCACCAAGTAGCTGGAACTACAGGTACGTGCCACCATGCCTGGCTAAATTTTTTTTTTTTTTTTTTTTTTTTTGGTCAGAGCTGGGGTCTCACTGTGTTGCCCAGGCTGGTCTTGAAACTCCTGGACTCAAGCAGTCCTCCCCGAGGATCAGTTCTTTTTGTTTTGTTTTGTTTTGTTTTTTCCAGACAGAATCTTGCTCTGTCGTCCAGGCCAGAGTGCAGTGGCATGATCTTGGCTCACTGCAACCTCCACCTCCTGGGTTCAAGCAATTCTCCAGCCTCAGCCTCCCAAGTAGCTGGGATTACAGCCACCCACTGCCACCCCCAGCTAATTTTTTTGTATTTTTTTTTAGTAGAGATGGGGTTTCACCATGTTGGCTAGGCTGGTCTCAAACTCCTGACCTCGTGATCCACCTGTCTCGGCCTCCCAAAGTGTTGGGATTACAGGCGTGAGCCACAGCGCCCGGCCAACCAGTTTTTATTCTGAAAGTTTTTATCTGTAGACTATGTACTTCATCTTGACCAGTTCTATTACAGATGCATCTTATTGGCTCCAAGGAGAACCAGGTGAGAATATATTCTCAATGCCCAAATTTTTAATACACAATTCAATACTGCAAATAGAAAGTCATTAGCTTGGGTTTTCATATGTGAACAGGAACTTTTCCATAAGGATATGTGTTGAGAGATGGAGTGAAGGATGTGGCATCTCAAACCAGAGGCACATATCTCCTGGGGGCAAGGTGGAAGGTGTTGGTGGTGGGGATGCCTAGACAAAGTCCTACTCTTTAGGAGAAGAGAAGGAAGTGCTCAAGGAGCTGACTGATAAGGAATAGTCCAGGAGGTCAGCGGGTAACCTGTAGGAAGATACCTAAGAAACTTAATACCAACGGAACAAATTAATGGTTATAATGAGAGGCCAGGGAGGAGTTTGTCAAACTTAATACATTTAAGAGCTGATAATGTATTGGACTCTTACTCTTTGCAGACACTTTTCTAAGTACCTTACATGCATGATCTTGCTTGTTCCTCACAACAATCCTGTGAGGTAGGCAACGTTGTTATTTCCATTTGGGAATATTTCAGAGAGTATTTAGTTCCTGTGCGTATCCTGTGCCTCCCCTTCCTCCCCACACCCAGAACTGCTCAGGAGTCATGAGTTATAGGCATCACCTACTTTGGAGAATTGTAGATAATTAATTGTCCTTTCTCTGTCCTTTATTTCCCAGGTCACAAGGCACTGAAAGCATTGTTGAGGTCATTGGTAGGTCTTCAGGAAGAGTTGCTTTTCCAGTACCCAGACACTAGATATCTAGTAGATGGGACAAAGCCCAATGCAGGAAGGTAAGAGAACAGAATCATGGAGTTGCTTATTTTCTTTTCATTTGGATAGTTTCCCGTCATTTATGAAAGAAAAGCTAAGTTCTCTTCAGGCAGATATTAATGTTAGTAAAATAGAGTCTCGTATTTACCTGATGGTCAGGATGGCACATAAGTTGGTGATTAGATTTTAGATTTTTATATTTAGTTGTACCTGATGTGCTTTGTGGTCTTAGACAAAGGTTTGCCTTCTCTTTAGATCTATTGGAATTAGAAGATAAAAGCACTTTGTTTTTTAGGGATGGGGTCTTACACTGTCATCCAGACTGGAGTGCAGTGATGTGATTGCAGCTCACTGCAGCCTCAAACTCCTGGGCTTAAGCAGTCCTCCTGCTTCAGCCTCCCAAATAGCTGGGACTACAGGCACTTGCCACCATGCCTGGCTTTTTTTTTTTTTTTTTTTTGTAGAGACAGGGTCTTGCTCTGTTTCCCTGTCTGGTCTCAAACTCCTGGGCTCGAGCCATCCTTCCACCTCAGCCTCCTAAAGTGCTGGAATTATAAGCATGGGCCACTTCACCTGGCCAAAAGCACATTTTTTAAATATTAATGCTTAATTAATGTTTATGAAACATTCTGTGCCCATACCATATATTGGAATCACTGGTCACAGCCATCTCCTTTGAATAAAAGCTGTTATGAAAGATGGAAAAATTTCAGAAACAGCAAAATAATTATTTTTCCCCCTGAAATTATTACATTTGATGAAGATTTTTCCCCCTTTTGTTTATACCTGCTGTATATACCTGCTTGCTTTTTTTCCCTCGAGCTTATCTTTTGTTTCATTTTTTATCTACTGAACTAGTTGGGAGGACAAAAAGGAAGCTCACATTTATTGAGCACCTATTATATGTTCAGGTCGGTAATCCAGTGAGTGCAATTGGCAGATAGTTGGAGGTTGTATTACATTGCCATGGCAGTTGCATAGATGGCACTGCAGGTTAGTTACTGCTAATTCTGTTGCCTACCGCTTTGAGTTTTCTTCACATTCACCTTCTCTTGTATTTGGTTCAACTAATATTATTCATCTTTCCTTAACAGTTGGTTACAGAGAGACACATTTCCCTTATTGATTTGAGGATTAAGATTGTAGAAATATGGTTATGTGTTTAATTTTTAAATACTGTCCTATAATACTAAAGGCCTGGTTCATACACATTTCTAATAATTCTTTTAAAACCTCATTTATTTTTATGGTTTGCTTACGTTTTAAAAAATATTTTGAAACTAGTTCTTTTTATATCTGTTTTAAAAGTTACATGAGGCTGGGCGTGGTGGCTCATGCCCTGTAATCCCAGCACTTTGGGAGGCTGAGGCAGGTGGATCACTGGAGGCCAGGAGTTTGAAACCAGCTTGGCCAACATAGTGAAACCTCATCTTTACTAAAAATACGAAAAAAATTAGTCGGGCATGGTTGCACACACCTGTAATCCCAGCTACCCATGAGGCTGAGGCATGAGAATTGCTTGAACCCAGAAGTGGAGATTGCAGTGAGCCAAGATTGTGCCACTGCACTCCAGCCTGGGCAACAGAGCCAGACTGTCTCAAAAAAAAAAGTTACACGAGTTTTTGATTGATCTCATGAATATTCTTCTCAAAGAACAAAAGCCATCCTCATATCTTTGGTGTTATTTTGAATGGAGACAGAACAGGTAAGGCCTAAATATTCTCAGTCCTTTATGTGAGCCTAGTTTTTTAAATTTAAGTAATGTTTGTTTACACTGGACATAATGTTCTTACTGGTTTTCTAGTGAGGAGATTTCTAGTGAAGATGATGAGCTGGTAGAAGAGAAGAAGCAGCAACGAAGAAGGGTCCCTGCAAAGAGGAAGCTGGAGATGGAGGACTATCCCAGCTTCATGGCAAAGCGCTTTGCTGACTTTACAGTCTACAGGAACCGCACACTTCAGAAATGGCACGATAAAACCAAACTGGCTTCTGGAAAACTGGGGAAGGCAAGTGTGTGTATGCGTGCATGTATATGTAAGATAGGTTGTGGCAACTTGAAGAAGTTTTAAGAAATTGGAACTACAGCTTATTTATACGGATGTTGTCATGATGTAATGGTAATCATTCATTTCTATAGCAAAATCTACCGAACTTCTGGCACTGGGGTTTATATGATTCAGACTTGGGATTTTAACTTTATTAGAAAGAATGTTTTATTCTTAAAATTGAGGCCTTGTAAGTGTTCAAGTGCTGAAAATCCAAATACTTTAAAGGAGTGGATTTCAAAGCAATAATTATTAAAGTATCAGAAGCTAATCTCTGGGTGTAGAAAAATGATATGACCTGCTTAAGACTAACTTTTTTTTTTTTTTAAGAACAATTATAGCCACTCACAAACTCAGTCCTTTACAGAAAGTCCCTCCGGAAAAGACGATTTTCTATCTCTCTGCTGACACAGAAAGATAGAGAAACCAACGTAGCTTGCCTTCAGCACTGATTTTCTGCATTATCTGACACTGCTTAATGTTGTTGCAGGGTTTTGGTGCCTTTGAACGCTCAATCTTGACTCAGATCGACCATATTCTGATGGACAAAGAGAGATTACTTCGAAGGACACAGACCAAGCGCTCTGTCTATCGAGTTCTTGGCAAACCTGAGCCAGCAGCTCAGCCTGTCCCAGAGAGTTTGCCAGGGGAACCGGTAAGAACTCTGTGATGCAGAGTGATTATGAGGAATAGTTTCTATGAGGCTTATTAGCTGAAAAACTCGTAGCTATTACCTGTTTATATAAGAGGTTAGTGAGAGAAAGGAAAGCAACACTACTTTACTGGATTACTGAGAGAAACTTAACTGTATGTAAGAGGAGAGAGTTTTTAAAAATGGGGCTTCTATTAACTCCTGTGTGTCATCTTCTCTTAATTTTGAGTTTGATGCAGGAGTCTGGTAGTGGAAGCATTCATAATCCAATTTTCAAAATTCAATTTTAAAGCTACTTCTGTAGAAATGTCAGTATTGAAACAAGTGTGTACTTTAGGCTCAACGTTTGCCATTTAGGTACTTTAGAAAGGGTGCAGAAGTGGAATAGTCAAATTCTTTTGTTTAAAGGAAACATTTAAAATTTTTAATTATAGAAGAAATATATACTTAATGCTTTTTTAGTTTATAGCAACTTAAAATGAAAAGCAAAATTCTCTACTCTGAAAATTTCACTCCTGAGGTGAAATTTTTTTATTCTTTTTTTTGTCAATTGCCTGTTAACGTAACTCCTGAGGTGAAATTTTCAGTATTTAATAGTTGTAACAAGTTTACAGTTAATAATTAATAGTTGTAACAAGTTTTTGTGTCTTTTCTATTTGTGTAACTATATATGTGTGCAAATAACAAATATATATGTATAAATATGGTTGCCTTTTTTACTAAATGAGAGACATTTATGTATGTATAAATATGTAAAATATTACAACTGTATTTAAAGTCTTGCAACTTTTAAAATCTAGTAAGTCCTAGATACTCTTTCCATTTCATTACCTAGAGATCTACCTCATTTTTCCTAATGACCTCAGAGTATTCCATTGTATGGATGTGCACTATCATTTATGCAAACAATGGATATTATGTTGTCTCCAGTTTCAGAAACACTGCTACAGGAAAGATTCCTGTACATGTATTATGTGTTCGTATAAATATATGGGTAGATTTCTTGAAGTGGAAGTGTTAAAGAAAATACACCAAATTCTGATAGATGTTGCCGAATTGCCTCCAAAAAGGCTGCATTAATTTCAGTCGTAGAGGTGAAAAATGGTATCTTCTCATTCTAATTTACACATATTTAATTTGAATGAGGGTAAACATATTTTCATATGATTATTTATGGGTTTTTTTGGTCAACTGCCTGTTAATGTTTTTGCCTGTTTTCATATTGGACTGTTTTGTTTTTTAATTTTAAGAACTTTTTATATCTTAAGGAAAACAGTGCTTTGACTGTTCTACATATTATTTATAGTAGCTACATTAGTTAGATAACCTTATTGGGATTCACTCTTTTCTTACTCATTGTTAACATAGGAGATCCTTCCTCAAGCCCCTGCTAATGCTCATCTGAAGGTCTTGGATGAAGAAATCTTTGATGATGATGACTTTTACCACCAAGTGAGACTTTTACACTCTCTTGTTACAAATCAGGTTTTAGCATTTTAAAGCAGCTTATAGAATTCTCTGAACAAAGAAGTTGCTTATTTTGGAAGGATAGAGTCAGACAGTGAGTTAGAACTCCCGCGTTCAAAATTGACTTACAGTGTCATTGTGGATTTGTTGCTTTTCTTCTATTTTATGTTTTCCTTTTGAAATGAAAACAGCTATAGCTACTTTGTTGTTGCTTGAGTGTAAACTATCTGTAAAACAGTTTCAGGTTTTTTTCTTTGAGTCAAGTGGGTTCTTCTTTCTGAGCCATTTTTGATGATGGAGGATTTGTTAGTTATTTGGTTTCTTGTCTCATTACTATTAGAATGGGACGTGGAGCTGGAGGCCTGGGATCCCAGAGTTCTTGAATTGCGCTACTGATTCTATTATCTGTTAAATCTTGTTCTTAATGTCTTTTTGTGCCTGTTGAAGTCAGTTAAGTATGTATTGAGAATGTCTGCAACTGTTGATTATAATAAGAGCATAGTGCTTTTGAAGACAGAGAGAATTGGTAGAAGTTGAAATATAGTCCAGTTCTCAATATGTTTTCAGACTCCCCCACTTCTTTCCCTGACATTGCTCTCTGCTGGCATGCTGTTCTTTTTAATGATGCCAGAGACTGTTAAGATAGACTAAACATTTGGGCTATTCTAGAGAACTGAAATAACTTCCTGTATTCCTGAGTTCTTGATAAGTTATACTTTTTTTGTTTTGTTTTGTTTTTGAGATGGAGTCTCGCTCTGTCACCCAGGCTGGAGTGCAGTGGCGCAATCTCGGCTCACTGCAAGCTCTGCCTCCCGGGTTCACACCATTCTTCTGCCTCAGCCTCCCGAGTAGCTGGGACTACAGGCGCCGGCCACCAGGCCTGGCTAATTTTTTGTATTTTTAGTAGAGACGGGGTTTCACCGTGTTAGCCAGGAGGGTCTCGATCTCCTGACCTCGTGATCTCCCCAAAGTGCTGGGATTACAGGCTTGAGCCACTGCACCCAGCCAGATAAATTATACTTCTTAATAGAGTATGTGTTAGGCTGTACCCTTTCTAGCTTAGTGGAGAATCGAGGAAGCTGTTCAGCAGTGATGTACCAGTTATTGTTGAGCCATTGTTTATCAAGATAATTTTTTTCTCTGTCAAATTTTTAATGTGCTAACTTTTGCCAAGTAATTTGCGACTGCTTGTTGAGGGTTTAGCCGTGGCTGCTGTACTGTGTATATGGATATGAAGAAGAACTTCTTAGGAAAATTACATGTAAAGTCAATACAGTACAAGTGATTTTACTATAAAATCACTTTTACTATAAAATTGGGGATACCTCTGGTTTTGCCCTAAAAAGAGAAAAAGACTTTCTATTAATTTTCTTTATTCCTTCTATAATGTTTGATAAAATTATTGCCGTAAGTAAGTCTTAAAAGTAATGATGAGAGGGTATAGGAAAAAAGATTGGTGTCGCTGCAGCTGTTCCCTGTCAGAGGTTCTGATTCTTTTTTCCTCTTCTCTTATTGTATTCATTTGTCAGAAGAGTAAGGAACTCTATTTTGTTCTGGAGTGTCTAAGGAAGTACCTGATATGGGATATTAATGCTGTATAATTGTGTGAGATCACGGGAGACAATCAAAAATGTTCCAGTCCTCATTAATTGAAGTGTACATTGTTCGATGGAAAGTGCATCATAAATTAAATAGGCTTAATAAAATAAACTGAAATTACTGGGGAGAAGTTGCCTCTGTTGGCAATCCTTAGTCTGAATTTTTTTTTTTTTTCCGCCTGGAGGTCTGTTTAAAAAGAAATAGCATTACTTGATTGGCCCTTCATCCCAATTAATAATTTTAACTTCGATAAATTCTGATTTCAGAGTTATGACTAGTCACATCTTAGCTTTTCCCCTTGCTGGTTAATTGGGGTGCTGGGGTTAATCTAAATTAAAACTTAAACTAATAGAGGTCAGCAAGGCAGCTGAAACACCTGAGTGAAACAAATGGGGCTGCCAGGCACAACTTTATCTTGGCTGTTTCCCAAGAGGGAAGTGGCAGCAAATTGGAGTTGTTTCAGCCTTCTGTAAAGGTGAATGATGGGTGACACTTGTTAATGTACAGCATCTCCGGAAGCATTCCAGATTGCTTTGTTGCTACACCAACTGCTGCCATCCATGCACTGTCAGTAGGAACTGGACCAGTTGCCAACATCTGGCAGCACAGCAAGGAATGGGTGCAAGTCTTGAAACCCTGCAGATTCTAAATATGGTGCTTAGAACTGTGCAGGCTTTAATCACTTACTACTCTTTGGCAGCAGGCTACGACAGCTGATCCTAGCCTCGTACATCGCATTCCGACATCTGCTGAGCTGCAAGGCAGCTGCGCATTCATTTTCTTTCCTTGCCTTTTCTCTTTGCTTCCCATTCCCCTTCTTCTTCCCACTCCCCTCACCCTTCAGTTTTCCTCCCCCTCCCCAATATGCTTCTTGGGAGAGATGATCTGTAAAGATTACTGCTTCATTGTGTGCAAGTAATTGTGGTGATGCCAGGCCCTTGACAGACACAAGGTAGCACCTGTTCTGCTGACCTGGTTAATTTCTTCTGTTGAGTGGGATTTTCCAGAGATTGGAGCTGAAGCCAATTCAGTGATAAGGCTAAAGAAAATGGCTGTATGTTTTCTGTCACCTCCCAGTTAAATTGGCTTCATAAAGTGCTTTCCTTTATTTGTCAGAGTAGTAAGCCTGAGCTAAGTGTTGCATTCAGAAGTGGTTCAATATATTACAATGGACCTGTGAGTTTTCATTTGTTTGTTTTTTTTTTAACATGGTCATATGGAAGGGCTGGGTGGTGAATATAATACATTCCCCCTTTTTTAAAACATACTTGAAGCCAGACTCTTTGGGTTCATGTTTTGTAAGGAAGAGATTATAGCCACATTGAATTTTAATGTTCCATTGTAAGGGTTTAAAGGCTTACTTGGTTAATTCAGGTGTCTTGAAGCTGTGTGACTGCCCTAACTACTGAGAATGATGTGTGGGGTCAGAACACTCCCCCTCTACACACACATACTCATTCACACTTTCATTCTTTGTTTCTTAATGGGCTTTAAGTTACCATATCTTTCAAAATATACTTGTATTATTTAATAAAGGTACATGTATATATGTATGTATATGTGTGTGCACATACATACATATGTATGTGTGTGGGCCATAGAAGATAGTATCTGATATCATAAATAATCTTATCATTTTTAGAGCTGAAAAGAACCCTAGAAGAAACTGAGACCTTGAGAAGTTAAGTAACCGTCTGACATCATATAGTAAATGGCAACACTGGTAGTTAATGTCAGGACTTCTTAGACCAAGGCTTGCTCTGTCCATACCTTTATTTCTTAAATATTTCATTCTTGAGCCATAAAGAGATTTCACTGTAGTATTACAGTTTTCACTTTGTAAATAAATAAGCTTTATTTTCATAGAACCAGAAAAAGTATTTTGTGTTAGAAAGTAATTTTTTTCCTTAGAAGGCAAATGATTTATTGAGCTTATGTTACTTAAACAATTCTAATGAAAAAATTAGCTTTATAGTTTCGTTACCGGTTTGTTTGGAAACTGGAATTGCTGAAAGCGTGAAGTATAGCCAATGGTGAAGGTTTTATGAGAGAAACTGTTCATCTGCTTCAGAAAAGCATTGCGGGATTTTACTTCCAAACAGAATTACTTTACAGTTGGCCTATTTCTTGTCAAAGCGCATTCCTAAAGGCAGTTTCACAAAACATGAAGGTTGTAAATGACCACGAAGGATGAGCCATTTAGAAATGTTTTCAGTGTCTGTTATTGTCATGATCCTATCTGCTACTTCATAACATTCAGTTCTCTTCAGATCTGTTGTCTGTATCACCATTTAAGGCTTTTGTTTTGTTTTATTTTTTTAAACCATCAGATGATCTTTACTTGGTAAGCCTAAGTTTTTAAAGAATCAGGGAAGGACCAGGATTTGCTAAACACTAGTGGCGTGCCAGTCCCTGGACTAAGTAGATAGGTACTTGGCATGTGTCTTGATTTAATCCTCACAAGATCCTCGTATTGTGATGTAACTGCACTTAGCAATAAGCTATATAAAGTGGCTGGTTTTATTCTTTTCATATCCCAGATTGCAAACTAGTTTCTTGTCACTTCATGCGATATTTTGTTCTGAAAGGACTAATTGAGCTTAGATGTCCACAGATCAATACCTGGATTTCTAAGAGTTCATTAGGATTTTGTATGTTGCTTCTAGCTCTTTAGTTTTGATCTGGTTTGTCCTGTCACTTTGAATCTAGCCAAGAGTATCTAGAGAACGGCATAATAGGTTTTGCTCTTTTGATGACCACTTTGATGGGTTAAATTTCTTCTTTCATTTGCCATCAGGACATGTCTATAACTGACCTTGCCACATGCTGAACTTTTGTGTCTAAGACATTTGATAATGCCATAAACAAGTAATTACTAATTCAGTGAACTATTAAAAGTCGATAATGTTGAGAAATAGAGAAGAGGCAGGCTTTTTGACATGACAGTTTACGTTAATTAAATTGGTGAGTGATTAATATGGACAGGTGATGTGGTGGAATTGTATGCATTTAGATCTTAGTGTGAATAAGAGATGTCCCAAGCTACCCTTATGTTAATGTGATACGATTTTTTTATATATTTCTTGTTTTTATTTATTTATTTTGTTTGTTTGTTTTTGAGACAGGATGTCACTCTGCTGCCCAGGCTGGAGTGCAGTGGTGCAATCTCAGCTCACTGCAACCTCGACCTCCTGGGCTCAAGCAATCCTCCCACCTCAGCCTCCCAAGTAGCTGGGACTATAGACAGGTACCACCACACCCAGCTAATTTCCATATTTTTTGTAGAGACAGAATTTTGCTGTGTTGCCCAGGCTGGTCTTGAACTCCTGGGCTCAAGCAGTTTGCCTGCCTTGGCCTCCCAAAGTGCTAAGATTACAGATGTGAGCCACGGCACCCAGCCGGGCAGGATGATATTCTTACTTTCACTCACTGGCATATATCTTTCCAGTGGTTCAATTGATGGTTAATAACATGTTTTTAAGTCTGATTTGAACCTGCCTCTGTGAATGAGTTGTTGGACTCATGTCTTCTGTTCAGGGCAGTATTTTGTTTTTAGTTTTACTTTAAAATGTTGCTGTTGAGATCTGGATAGTGTTTCTTAAAAGTTTGATGAAACTTATTACACATAGATATTTATGGTTATCTTAGAGAGAACATATGTATGAAGTATATAAATTTTAAAATTGGCCAGGCATGGCGACTCACACCTGTAATCTCAGCACTTTGGGAGGCCAAAGTGGGTGAATGACTCGAGCCCAGGAGTTTGAGACTAGTCTGGGCAACATGGCGAAACCCCGTCTCTATAAAAAATGCAAAAAAAAATGAGTCAGATGTGATGGCACTTGCCTGTAATCTCAGCTACTTGGAGACTGAGGTGGGAAAATCATCTGAGACCAGGAGGTTGAAGCTATGGTGAGCCAAGATCACATCACTACACTCCAGCCTGGGCAACAGAGAATAAATAAATAAATAAATGAAATAAAAATTAAAAATTGAAATTATGATTGAAGATATAGCATGGAATTAAGTTTCTTGGGGCATAGTAATGGTATTAAAAACAACTCAAAGCAGATACCAGGGCCCAATTAAATTTCAGTTTTAATAACTGCAAGATTATTTTATATACCATGTATAAGAATTTTATTGGAACTGCATGGTAGTTTCTGCTTAAGACATTTTCCACCAATAGTGCTGCCATTGTATATCTGTCAGTGTTTAGACCCAGGTATGTCATCAATATTAGCATTTGGTTGCTAGCTTGGGCTCACTATTGTGGAAGCTGCACAGAACAGGAAGCAAAAGCCACATTTTAAATGTGAAGTCTAGAAATTTCATCAAACAGGAGCGTCAAGGTAAGGTGCACATGACTGGACCTCATTTCTTTCAGCTTTCTTGCTTTAAAAAACATCAGAGCATGACTTGAGTACTACTACTTTGTTTAAACAAAGGTAAAACCTCAGAACGGAGCCTAAAACAGTACATTTTACAGGGCCAGCTAGGAAAGAGATAAGAATTGGCTTAGAAGTGTTGAAGAAACTTTTTCAAACACAAAAGGTACCTGGAGAGTTTGCTAGGCAAATATGTGGCCAAAATTACCCTTTTTGTACTAATATGCCCAGTGTCAGCCAACTGAGTGCAAATTAAACACAGGATCCCAGCAGTATTTTAGTAGCCTCAAGTATAGAATTTGGCACTCCTCAAGAAATGGAGACATTACCTCTTCACTAGAGGAGGCATGAGGTCTTGGTATTAATGTGTTGCTCCTTTAAAAGTAACATATCGGAAAAATGATTTAGCAAAGAAAGGGGAAGTTTATAGGCATCTTCAAATATGTACATGTATTGTGAGAAAATCTTCACACTCTATACATCTGACAAAGGACTGATATCCAGAATCTACAGCAAACTCAAATCAGTAAGAAAAAAAAATCCCATCAAAAAATGGGCTAAGGACATGAATAGAAAATTCTCCAAAGAAGATATACAAATGGCCAACAAACATGAAAACATACTCAGCATCGCTAATGATCAGGGAAATGCAAATCAAAACCACAATGCGATACCACCTTACTCCTGCAAGAATGGCCATGATAAAAAAAATTAAAAAACAGTAGATGCTGGTGTGGATGCAGTGAACAGGGAACACTTCTATACTGCTGATGGGAATATTAACTAGTACAGCCACTGTGGAAAACAGTGTGGAGATTCCTTAAAGAACCAAAAGTAGAACTACCATTTGATCCAGCAATCTCACTAGTGGGTATCTACCCAGAGGAAAAGAAGTCATTATTTGAAAAAGATACTTGCAGATGCATGTTTATAGCAGAACAATTCACAATTGCAAAATCATGGAGCCAACCCAAATGCCCATCAATCAACGAGTAGATAAAGAAACTATGGTGTATCTATATGATGGAATACTACAGAGCCATAAAAAGGAATGAATTAACAGCATTTGCAGTGACCTGGATGAGATTGGAGACTATTACTCTAAGTGAAGTAACTCAGGAATGGAAAACAAACATCATATGTTCCCATGGATATGTGGGAGCTAAGCTATGAGGACACAAAGGCATAAGAATGATACAGTGGACTTTGGGGACTCGGGGGGGAAGAGTGGGAGAGGGGCAAGGGATAGAAGACTACAAATATGGTGCAGTATCTACTGCTTGGGTGATGGGTGCACCAAAATCTCACAAATCACCACTAAAGAACTTAGTCATGTAACTAAATACCACCTGTAACCCAGTAACTTATGGGAAAAAAAATGTATATGTATTGTTGATCTAGATAAAAACATAATCATTTTAAAGTTGGATAGCATCTTTGGAGACCATCAAGTCCAAACTCTCTTTTTAAAAGTGCAGAAAATGGAGCCTGAAGGAAGTACATGACTGTTGTAAGGTTTACCCACTTAGTGAATTAGGACATTGAAACCTGTGTTCTTGCTCCCAGTTTGATTTTCTTTTTGACACACTATACTCCCTTCTGATTGGACAAGTTTGAAAATCCTTTGAGAATTTTATTTTCAAATCTGTATCTGTTTAGGACATTGGAGATCTACTGTATCTTTTAGCACTCTGACAATTCACAAGTATCACTTATATACAGTTATAAACTTTATTCAGTTAACATTTATTAGTCTGGGCACGGTGGCTCACATCTATGGTCCCAGCTCTTTGGGAGGCCAAGGCAGGAGGATTGCCTGAGTCCAGGAGTTCAAGACCAGCCTGGTCAATATAGTGAGACCCTGTCTCTAAGAACAACAACAAAAACATTTATTATGCCAGATGCTAGTTTTATAAAGGCTGGTAAGACCAAAATCCCTGCCCAAAGAATTTGTGTTACCTAAGAAGAGTGAATATCTATGTAGTCACAAAATTAAGAGTATGACTTTAATAAAATTAAGGTGGAGAAAATAAATATTGAAAAGAGCAATCAGGTATTTGATATAAAAATGTACATGTGGTTCTCTAGGGTTCTCACAAACATGCCTCAAGCATTCGTTAGCCTACTGGTTTACCCCTCAACATACACCTGATCTAGTTCTACAGTAATTTCTCTATAACTTGTAAAAGGCCTTACGAGGCACTATTTGACATAAACATTGGATAATACAAATTCCATGTTTTCCAAGAATGTAATCATTGTTGGAAGCCATATTGAGTTGCTGGTATCCACTGTTACTTATTTCAGGGTAGAAGAACCTTCAGATTGGTGATAGGTAGAAGGGGGTTCATTTTGCTATTGTCTACTTTTGTGGATGTTTGAAAATTTCTGTAATAAAAAGTTAAAGAGGAAAAAAGTATTTCTTTTTTCCTTCCATTCATTTAACAAATATTTGAGTATCCACTGTGTATTTATTGAGTAACTACTGTCCTAGGCTGTGCTGTCTAATATAGTAACCACATGTGGCTGTTTAGATTTAAATTTTGATTAATTTAAATAGAATAAAATAAATGGTTCAGCTCCTCAGTCACACTAGTTATATTTCAAGTGCTAAGTAAGCACATGTGCTAGTTGCTGTTGTATTGGATAGTGCAAATGTAGAACATTTCCATTACCACAGAAAGTTCTCTTGGAGCTCTGTTAGAGGCTGGAAGAAAACAAGTTCCTGCCCTCATGAGCATTCATTCTAGCTTAGAGGTAGGATGAAACAGGGAACTACATTGTGACAAATGCAGTAGAGAATGATGAAACTGGTTACGGTGAAAGCGAGCCCTAGGATAGGGAAGTGATGGTTACTGTTTTAATTTAGGATGTTTAGGAGATAAAGATATTTGAGAAGAGACCTGAGGAAATGACAAACAGAGCCATGCAGTTGTCTGGGGGAAGAGCATTAGGGACAAAGGGGATGGCAAGTGCACAGACTCTGAGGCGAAAGAGAGGCTAGCGTGTTCCAGGAAAAGCAGGGAGGCCACAGTCATGGGGGTCGGTGGGGGAGTAGGCAAGAAAGAGGATGGTAGGAGTGGAAGTCAGAGGTAATGGGAGGCCAGGTCCTGTGGGACCTTGTAGGCCACTGTAGCACTTTGATGTGGCTGAGATGGGAAACTACCAGAGGATTTTGAATATAGAGGAGTAATATGATTGGACTCATATTTTAAAAGGATCACTAATGGCTGTATTAAGAGTAGACACGAGAGAATAGGGGGCAAGGTGGCAGACAGGGGACCAGTTAAAAGACTCTAGTGATAATCCTGGCAAGCGATGGCAGTGGCTTAAACTAGGGTGGCTTTGGAAGAGAGAACTGGTTGGATTCTGGATTTATGTTGAAGGTTGAGCTGACACAGGATTTGCTGATGGGTTGTATATGGTATATCAAAAGAGAGTAGTCAAGAATGACCATTAAGGTTTTGGCCTGAGCAGTTGGAGGGATTAAGTTGCTATTTACAGAGTTGGGAAAAAACAGTGAGAGAAGCTAGTTTGGAAGATAAGTCAGGAGCTCGGTTTTGGTTATATTGCCCCCTCCTCCCAACCCCTGTGGACCTATGTTGGCTTTATTTTGGTTACTAGGACCTATGTTGGCTTTATTTTGGTTATAGATTAGTTATATTTTTTATGATACTTCTGCCACATTCATGTGGAGTTGTTGAAGAGTTATATATATATTTTTGGAGTTCATGGGAAGGTCCAGGCTGAAGGTATAAATTTGCGAGCCATCAGCATATAGGTTGTATTTAATACCATGAGACTGAATGAGATTACCTAGAAAATGAAGGCAGAGAGAAAAAGAGATTCGAAGCCCACGTTCTGGAACATTCAAACATTTATAGATTGGGGAGATGGGAAGGAGCAACAAAAGTGATGAAGAGGGAGCAACCAGTGATGTAAGAGAGAATAAAGGAAGAGTGATTTTCCAGGTTGCATGTAAAGAAAGTGTTTCAAGAAGGAGGAGATCGCTTGAGCCCAGGAGTTTGAAGCTGCAGTGAACTATGATCATACCACTGCACTCCACCCTGGCTAACAGGAGGAAACTCTGTCTCTTACCCACCTCCCACAAAAAAAAAGTGAATTCAGTGTTATCCTGATACCCAAACCAGACTAAAACATCACAAGGAAGAAATTACAGGCTGGGCACAGTGGCTTAGGCCTGTTATCCCAATACTTTGGGAGGCCAAGGTGGGAGGATTGCTTGAGCCCAGGAGTTTGAGACCAGTCTAGGCAACATAGGGAGACCCCATCTCTATAAAAAGCAAAAAAACTATCCAGACATGGTAGTCCATGCCTGTAGTCCCAGCTATTCAGGAGACTGAGGTGGGAGGATCTGCTTGAGGTTGGGAGGTTGAGGCTGCAGTGAACTGTGATTGTGGCACTGTACTCCAGCCTGGGCAACAGAGCAATACCAAGAAAAGAGAGAGAGAGAGAGAAAGGAGAGAGAGGGAGGAAGGAGAGAGAGAGAGAGAGAGAGAGGGGAGAGAGAGAAAAAGGGAAGGGAGGAGGGAGGAAGGAAGGAAAAAAAAAAGGAACATAAAAAGGATTACACACCATGACCAAGAAGGATTTAGCCCAGGAATGCAAGGTTAGTTTAACATCAAGAATCAATTAATGTACTATAACATATCAATAGAAGATGGAAAGAAACCACATGATCATCTCAATAGAGACAGCAAAAGCCTTTAACATCTTCTCATGAGAAAAACATTTTTAAAACAACTAGGGATAGGAGGAAACTTCCTCACCTGATAAAGAGCATCTGTGAAAACCACAAATAACATCGTACTCAGTGACCAGAGACTGAATGTTTTCTCCTGAGATTAGAAGCAAGACAAGAATGTCTGCTCTTGCCACTTATTCAGCATTATACTATCTAGCCAGGGCAGTTAGGCAAGAAAAAGAAAAGACATCCAAATTGGAAAGGATGAAGTAAAACTATCTTTTATTTGCAGATGATATGATCCTATATATAGAAAGTATCGGCTAGGCACGGTGGCTCACGTCTGTAATCCCAGCACGTTGGGAGGCCAAGTGGGTTGGATCAACTTGAGGCCAGGAGTCAAGACCAGCCTGGCCAACATGGTGAAACCCCGCCTCTACTAAAAATACAAAAATTAGCCAGGCATGGTGGTGTACGCCTGGCTGTAATCCCAGCCACTGGTGTAATCCCAGCCACTCATGAGGCTGAGGCAGGAGAATCACTTGAACCTGGGAGGTGGAGGTTGCAGTGAGCCATGATAGCACCACTGCACTCCAGTCTGGGCAACAGAGGGAGACTCCGTCTCAAAAAAAAAAAAAATACTAAAGAAGCCACCAAAAAACTACTAGAGCTAATTAATAAATGAATTCAGCAAAGTTGTAGGATACAAAATGAATGCACAAAAATCAGTTGTGTTTCTGTATACCAGCAATGAATGACCTAAAAAGGAAATTAGAAAAATAATTCCATTTAAAATAGCATCTGGCCAGGCGTGGTGCCTCACGCCTGTAATCCCAGCACTTTGGGAGGCCAAGGCGGGCAGATCACAAGGTCAGGAGATTGAGACCATCCTGGCTAACACGGTGAAACCCCGTCTCTACTAAAAATACAAAAAAAAAAAAAATTAGCCAGGCGTGGTGGTGGGCGCCTGTAGTCCCAGCTACTTGGGAGGCTGAGGCAGGAAAATGGCGTGAACCCGGGAGGCGGAGCTTGCAGTGAGCCAAGATAACACCACTGCAGTCCGGCCTGGGTGAAAGAGCAAGACTCCAACTAAAAAAAAAAAAGCATCTAAAATAATAAAATACTTAGGAATAAACTTAACCGAGAAGATGAAATATTTAAGACACTGAACATTATAAATATTGCTGGAAGAAATTAAAGACCTAAATAAATGGAAAGCTGTCCCATGTCCATGGATTAGAAGACTTAACATTGTTAAGATGACAGTACTCCCCAAATTGATCTAAGGCTTCAAAACAATCCCTATCAAAATTCCTGTTGCCTTTTTTTTTTTTGCAGAAATTAACAAGCTGATTCTAAAATTCATATGGAAATGTAAGGACCCAAAATAGCCAAAATTATCTTGGAAACAGAACAAAACAAAGTTGGAGCATTCACACTTTCCAGTTTCAAAACTTACCACAAAGCTCCAATAATCAAGACATTGTGGTGCTGGCATAAGGCTAGGCATATAGATCAATGGAATATAATTGAGAGTCCAGAAGTTAACCTTTACATTTGTAGTTAATTGATTTTCAACAGGAGTACCAAGACGATTCAGTGGGCAGAAGAACAGTTTTTTGTTTTGTTTTTTAACAAATGATGTTGGAGCAACTGGATATCCACATGCAAAAGAATGAAGATGGAGTCTTCCCTCACACCTACACAAAAGTTAACTATAGTGAATCATAGACCCAAACATAAGAGCTAAAACTATTAAACTTTTAGGAAAAAAACAGGAGTAAATCTTCATGCTGCAGGTAGATCAAGTGAGACAAGGGCTGAGAGAGAATTGATCTTGGTTTAGCAACGTGGAAGCCGTTGGTGACCTTGACAAGAACTTTTTTTTTTGAGACGGGGTCTTATGTCACCAGGGCTGGAGTGCAGTGGGGCTCACTGAAACTCTGCCTCCCAGGCTCAAGTGATCCTCCCACCTCAGCCTCCCAAGTAGCTGGAACTAAAGGCATGCGCCACCATACCCAGCTGATTTTTGTATTTTTAGTAGAGATGGGGTTTTGCCGTGTTGCCCAGGCTGGTCTCACACTCCTGATCTCAAGTGATCTGACTGCCTCAGCCTCCCAAAGTGCTGGGATTACAGGTGGGAGCCACCACGTCTGACCAACAAGAACTCTTTCAGTAGAGTGGTGGAGGGGTTCAAGAGAGAATGGGAGGAGGCCTGGCTCACACCTGTAATCCCAGCGCTCTGGGAGGCCAAGGTGGGCAGACCACTGGAGATCAGGAGCTTGAGAACAGCCTTGGGCAACATAGCAAAACCCCATCTCTACTAAAAATACAAAAAATTAGCAGGGCATGGTGGCATGCGCCTGTACTCCCAGCTGCTCAGGAGGCCAAGGCAGGAGAATCGCTTGAACCCAGGAGGTAGAGGTTGCAGACTTTTTTTTGGTGGCTCCCGCCTGTAATCCTAGCACTTTGGGAGGCCGAGGCAGGTGGATCACTTGAGGTCAGCAGTTCAAGACCAGCCTGGCCAACATGGTGAAACCCCATCTCTACTAAAAATACAAAAAATTAGCCAGGCGTGGTGGCGGACGCCTGTAATCCCAGCTACTTGGGAGGCTGAGGCAGGAGAATTGCTTGAACCCAGGAGGTGGAGGTTGCAGTGAGCTGAGATCGCACCATTGCACTCCAGCCTAGGCAACAAGAGCTAAACTCCGTCTGAAAAAAAAGAGAGAGAGTGAGAGGAAATAAATTGGAGACAGTGAATATAGACAGCTTTGAGGAGGTTTGTTGTAATGGGAATAGAGAAATGGGACAGCTGCTGGAAGGTTTGAGAGAGAGTTTTAAGATAGGAGATGTATTTTGTATGTTGATGGAAATGATCCTGTAGAGAGGTAAAAATGGATGTTGCAGGAAAGAGGTAGGAATTGCTGGTCAGTACACAAGTAGGGAGGGGTTGGTGTGATGAATAGAGGGAAGGCAGGACTTATGAGTACAGTTGCAGGGAGGTAAGGGGTGAGAGCATGTGCAGAGTCCTCATGTGAGTGATTCTGTGTTATTTTATGATATTTCTTATGAATGAAGGAGCCGAGAGTGATAAGATGTAGGAGGAGATGGAGGTTTGAGAAAAGAGAGGGTAGGAAAAAGTTACCTCAGAGAGTGAATGGACTAGGAAAGCGTAGTTGCACTGTCAGGTAGCCTAAAAGACCCCCACAGGTTACTGGTAATATGAAAGTGAGGCCAGTTTGCAAGATCTGGTCTTTCTCTCACCACATTCATCCATGTGGATGCAGGTACTGAGATTTAACATGGCTTGGGGTTTTGCCACGGAAGTACAGGTAAATAATCCCTTGCCAACAATTCCGAGATTAAAAATCTGAAAACTTGTAGTTTTTGTTTGTTTTGGTAAGTTTGGCAAACTACTGTGGTGGCAGCACCTGATCTGAATGAGCATGAAGCTATTTATAGGCTTTATTTATCACATATATGTGGGAATATATATTTTGCTACAGAAATTTTGTGTTTGACTTTGGGGTGCTGCCCCAGACTCTGCTGACACATTTATGACATATGCAGTGTATTACCTTTCTAAAATATGAAACATTCTGAATTCCAAGATACATCTATCCCTAAGGGACTGTGGGTCTGTACGACAAAAGGACAGCTTGCAGGGGGGTTCAGGGTGTATATCAGGGGTGATTATCCTGATGGATTCTGGAATCTCATTCACCTGGGTAAGGAGGGAAGTAAGCACAGGAGGAGAGGAAGAGGGATGCTGAAAAGGTTGCAGGATTGATGGTTTATTGATTCTGGTGGGGCTGAAGAATTATTGGCATCTGAAGGCTAGAGGAAGAATGCTGGAAATATAGGGAGAGATTTATTTCAGCTGGGCTTTTGGTTCTTAAGGGACATAATCACAGAATACAAGTTAGTACTACCCTTTCAGTTTCCTACTTGTGAATCCTTCTCTAGTTCAGAATGACTTCCTTTTTATTCTTTAAACACAAATGACATATAGTAAAAGAAACCTTGCTAAATAAAGAATGCTAAAAAATAGTAACTGAGCTGGTATCCGAGAGGATCTAAAACCCTTCTTCCTGCCTTTATTATAAATGGAGGGGGAGGTACACACCAAGACATCCATCTAGTGACCAATGGGAACTCTTGGAAAATCTAAACAACAACACCTTCCGTACATTGTTACTTTTAGTATGGATTAGAAAGCATGGCTTGCTGGGTACAGTGGCTCACTCCTGCAATCCCAACACTTTGGGAGGTCAAGGTGGGAAGATTGCTTGAACCCAGGAGCTTGAGACTAACCTGGGCAACATAGTGAGACCCCATCTCTATAAAAAAAAAAAACAGTAAAAAAAGTAACCAGGCATGGTGGCTTGCGCCTGTGGTCCCAGGTACTCAGGAGGCTGAGGTAGGAAGATCACTTGAGTGCAGGACCTCAGGGCTGTACAGTGAAGTATGATTGTGCCGCTATACTCCAGCCTGAGTGACAGAGCAAGACCCTGTCTCTAAAAAAAAAAAAAAAAAAAAAAAAAGAGGTTTCCTTAAATTTAAAAAAGAAAAAAAGAGGGCCAGGTGCGGTGGCTCTTCCCTGTAATCCCAGCACAGGGGAGGCCAAAGCGGGTGGATCAGCTGAGGTCAGGCCAAAGCCTTTGGGAGGCCAAAGCGGGTGGATCAGCTGAGGTCAGGAGTTCGAGACCAGCCTGACCGACATAGTGAAACCTCATCTCTACTAAAAACACAAAATTAACTGGGCTTAGTGGTGCATGCCTGTAATCCCAGCTACTAGGGAGACTGAGGCAGGAGAATCGCTTGAACCCAGGAGGCTGAGATTTCAGTGAGCTGAGATCACACCATTGCACTCCAGCCTGGGCAACAAGAGCAAAACTCCGTCTCAAAAAAAAAGAATTGCATCAGTCAGTCACTTAGTCCTTGTAAAATTCCTTTTATTTGTTGGAAACAGAAAAGCAAATTGGCAAGTTTTTTAGCATTTGAATTGCTTTAATTCTTACTCTGTCTTCACTCATCAGGGCCTAATACTGATAGTGATTTACTTACACTTCTAGTTAATAATTAGACATTGGGAGACACGATATATCATGCCTAATGGAAATATATGGGGTCTGATGAGAAAGTTTTCTGTGTTGACTAATAAATTTTAACCCAAATGGCCAAGCTTAGTGAAATATTATGGCCTTTGAAGTATTTTAGGGCTTGTGCTGAGAAAATAGTACTGCTTTATTCAATGAATGAATTTATCGTTTCTTCCAAATCATAGGCCTTAGCGCTAGCTCCGGAGTGGAGGCATGCTGCAACGCAGAATCAAAAAGTGGAAAAACTAATCAAATCCTTAAAGACCAAGGGCAGTGAGGCAGAATTAGGCTGACTTTTTCAGTGGTAGCCTCTAGCTATACATTCTTTTATTTGAGTAACCAAAGGTGGACTATTTGTAACTTTAGTATTAAGATGCTTCTTAGACCTTATTCGCATAACCTGATTTCCTTTCATTCTTCCCTGTATTATTCTGTAAATATTGCACTTCCCCTTGCAAAAGGTGGCTGCTTTTCATGCTTGTTGACAAAATCTAGAAGACTGCTTGCTACTTGACTCTTTGATTTTAGGAATATTATTTTGAGATAGGGTCTCACTGTGTCACCCAGGCTGGACCGTAGTGGTGCAGTCGTAGCGCACTGCAACCTCACACTCCTGTGTTCAAGCTATCTTTCCACCTCAGCCTCCTAAGTAGCTAGCACTATGGGTGTATGCCACCACACCTGGCTAATTTAAATTTTTTTCTTTTTTTTTTTTTTTAGCAACAGGTTCTCACTGCATTGCCTAGGCTGGTCTCAAACTACTGGCCTCAGGTGATCCCCCTGCCTCAGCCTTCCAAAGTGTTGGGATTACAGGCATCAGCCACTGTGCCCAGCCCTTAGAAATATTATTGAATAATCACTGTATGCAAAGGCAGTGGTGGAGTTCCAGGTATTAGGGGTGAGAGTTTCAGTCAGATGTATCCCCTGCCTGCAAGAAGCTTATAGTCAAGCAAGCAAGATGACATAAGCATAAATAACCAGAACGCTTGGTGAGTGTGTATCGAAGAATTCAGAAGAGGGAGAAAAATAATAGTTTCAGGGAATTATAGAAGGCTCCAGGGAAGAGGACATGGCATTTGATCTGGGCTTTCAAAGAAGGCTAGCCAGGATTTTAGATACTCTGAGGTTGGGAGGAGGCCTTCTACATAAATGAGTTGTGTAATCAGGGGATTGTGGGGGAGCTGAAGGTCAGGGAAAGAGAATCGCAGATAGTTCAAACAGAATAAATGATAAAGGAGAGGATGACTTTTGCTCCAGTTTCTCATGGTCTAGTTTGGAAAAGTCCTATAACCCATAGCATACTTTTTAAATGTATGACTTACCATTTTTGTGGATTTTCTATACTTGTTACATTTTTATCCTTTCACTCTTATTTGTTACACATCTTATTTGTTACCTACGTTTGAAAATCAGTAGAAAGGAAAATTGAATTACTGTACTTGTTGATTGTTAGCAGCTGTGGCGATTTAGCTGTGGAAGATGATCTATTTTATCCTAAATGGGGTTTAGGGATTATCTATGAGCATGATCTGATATTCCACAGTATTTCTGTTTATTGAATACTTATGTTTTGCTGAGTGCTTTACTTTTATCTTTTTAAGTCCCGAAACAACTTTGTGAGGTATAATTACCACTTTATAAGATGAGGAAACTGAATCTCAGGGAGCTCAAGGAACTTGTCTTAAACTACACAGGTAGTAAAGGGCAGAGCTGGAATTCAAGACCGGTAAGTCAGACTCTTTGGTAGATAGTTACACTTAGATTGGACTGTGCAGTACACACTTCACATAAGTGAAAATTCGTACCTAGAAGCATTAGCTCTTAGAGAGTGGGAGATGGAAACCTGTAACAGGTATTTGACAAGCCTATTTCATAGATAAAAGATACTTAAATAGAAAATCCTGTAACTAGGCTGGGCATGGTGGCTTATCCCTGTAATCCCAGCAGTGTGGGAGGCTAACGCAGGAAGATCACTTGAGGCCAAGAGTTCAAGACCAGCCACGGCAACATAGACAGACCCCATCTCTACAAGAAGTAGAAAAAATTAGCTGGGCATGCATGCCTGTAGTCCCAGCTACTCAGAAGGCTAAGGTGGGAGCTTTGGAGGTCAAGGGCACAGTGAGCTATGATCATGCCACTGCACTCCAGTGTGAGCGACAAAGCAAGGGCCTGTCTCTAAAACCACACACACTGTAACTGAAATTAATTCAGACCTTTATTACAAAGATGTCAAGACATCTGTCTTGCAGTAAAAGGACCAACTTAAAGAGACTACAGGAAAGGTTAAGGGTTGTGGGGCGTATAGAGGAAGCACCAAAGATGTGCTTGCTGTCATTTCCTGAGAAGAACCAACTTTTTCCTTTAGGAAATGAGACACAAGAGGGAGTGTAGATCTGTATCATTTTAATAGTCAAAGAATGAGTTTAAATAGTTAAATGGCTTTTTTGTTTTGGTTTAGTTTTTGGGTTTTGGTTTTTGAGATGGAGTTTCACTCTTGTTGCCCAGGCTGGAGTGCAGTGGTGCGATCTCGGCTCACTGCAACCTCCACCTCCTGGGTTCAAGTGATTCTTCTGCCTCAGGCTCCCGACTAGCTGGGATTACAGGCATCTGCCACCACGCCTGGCTGATTTTTTTTTTTTTTTTTTTTTTTTTTTTTTAGTAGAGATGGGGTTTCACCATGTTGGCCAGGCTGGTCTCGAACTCCTGACCTCAGGTTATCCACCCACCTCGGCCTTCCAAAGTGCTAGGATTACAGGTGTGAACCACCGTGCCTGGCCCCAGTTAAATGGTTTTTTTTTATTTTAAATTCAAGTACTCTTGGAATGCGGGGTGGGGGAAGGATAGTTCTCATCCACTTAAAACCGTCCAGGTTTGTTGAATAGACCAGTCTATGTGTTTGTTGTGTAGGTCATCTGGCCTATGTAAGACATGTGAGAAGGAGAATATTGTGTGGGGAAGTCATATCATTGAAAATGGTAATGACAAAGATATGTTCAAAAATAACTGACAAAAAACAGGTAGGTTTCTCTATTCCTAGGTCGATAATGGTGCCCTGGATTAGAGCCAGGTTATTGTATATTGACTCCTTTTGTGTAAAAACACTGAAATGGTGTGTGGGTGGGGGGAAATGATAAAGCAAACACAGATTTGATATTTTCTCTCAGAAATAATTGTTTTCTGGCTGGGCGCGGTGGCTCACGCCTATAATCCCAGCACTTTGGGAGGCTGAGGCAGGCAGATCACGAGGTCAGGAGCTCGAGACCATCCTGGCTAACATGGTGAAACCCTGTCCCTACTAAAAATACAAAAACAAAATTAGCCGGGCGTGGTGGCAGGCACCTGTAGTCCCAGCTACTTGGGAGGCTGAGGCAGGAGAATGGCGTGAACCCAGGAGGCGGAGCTTGCAGTGAGCCAAGATTGCGCCACTGCACTCCAGCCTGGGCGACAGAACGAGACTCCATCTCAAAAAAAATAATAATAATTATTATTTTCCCCTCTGTGTATATATGGAGCTCCTTCAAGGGGCCCCTGAAGGGGATGGAGTGGTGATTGTGTTCAGATGGAGTCTCTGCTCTCACACAGTGTACAGTCAGCAAGGGGAGGAGGTAGACGTTATCAAGGAGTCCATGAGTACAGTGTACAGTAAGAACAGCAAAGGTATGGTGCATGTGTGTGAGTGCAGCTGTGGTTAAGAAAGGTTTCCCTCAGGAAGAGATGATGAAGCGGAGATTTAACAAATGAGTAGAGGAGGAGGCGTGGGAGGTCAGTGGCTAGGGAAGCCTGTTCCCGCAGTGCATATGCAGAAACAGCCTCTGGTGTGAGGGCCCACGGAGCATTTCACGTACAGAATGAAGCCTGGTGGGCCTGCAGCACAGAGGCGGAAGGTGGGTTAGATTGGAGAGGTAGACAAGGGCCCTAGTGGTACCCTGTTAAATGTCCTGACACATTTGCTTTTTGAAAATACTACTCTTGAGTACAATGAGGAGACAAAAATGAAGGGACAAGAGTAAATGAGAGGAAATCATTACACTGCCTCAGGCAAGACCATGTCTGTTTTATTCTTGTTTCTCCAGTGTACTCAAAAAATATGTATGAGGGCCGAGTGTTGTGGCTTACGCCTGTAATCCCAGCACTTCAGGAGGCCAAGACGAGTGGATTACCTGAGTTCAGGAGTTCGAGACCAGCCTGGCCAACATGGAAAAACCCCGTCTCTACTAAAAATTTATACAAAAATTAGCCCGGCGTGGTGGTGCACGCCTGTAATCCCAGCTACTCGGGAGGCTGAGGCAGGAGAATTGCTTGAAACCGGGAGGTGGAGGTTGCAGTGAGCAGAGATAGCACCACGGCACTCCAGCCTGGGCGACAGAGCGAGACTCTGCCTCAAAAAAAAAAAAAAAAACGTATGGGGTGAACGAAGATGATAGTAGCCTGTACTGGGTGGAGGCAGCAGAGATGGAGAAAAATGGACAAATTCGTGAATATAAGACTTGAGATAGTTGAGATATTGGGTGTAAGGGAAGAGGAATTTCCAGGGGTAACTCTTAGGTCATTGAAGCCTTGAGAACAGAAGGAAGTTCTTGGGGGAAACCCTGTGGGGTGAGAAGAAAATAAAGATTGGAACTGAGTCGTGAGGAGTGGCAGTATTTAATGGCTGGCTAGAGGGGCTGGCTGAATGTGGAGTAAAGACAGAGAGATGCCTCACTGATACCGAGAAAAGAGTTTCAGTGAGGTGAGAACATCCAGTGTCAGTTGCTGCTTGAAGAAGTCTAATAGGACGAGTAGTGCCAGATGCCCATTAGACATGGAGATCCTGAGACCTTAGCACAGGTAGTTTGAATAGAATAATGGAAGCAGAAATATTAGGTGGTGGAGTTGTTGATTCGGGAGTGAATGGGCAATGTGGAGTGGGAACATATAGTTGGGTAGTAGGTCATTTTGTGCCAATCTTTTACTATAGGCATGTATAGTAATTCCTTCCCAACTATTTGAAATTATAGTATATGTAATTTATTTTTTGTATGCCTCAAATATGGTATATAAAAATTGCAAGAGACTTCTTTTGGGGATAATTTTTTTTTTTTAAGTTGAAGTCTCACTCTGTTGCTCAGGCTGGAGTGCAATGGCGCAATCTTGGCTCACTGCAACTTCCATCTCCTGGGTTCAAGCGATTTCTCCTGCCTCAGCCACCCTAGTAGCTGGGATTACAGGCATGAGCCACCATGCCCAGTTAATTTTTTTGTATTTTTACTAGAGACGGGGTTCACCATCTTGGCCAGGCTGGTCTCAAAATTCTGGCCTCAAGTGATCCGCCTGCCTTGGCCTCCCAGAGTGCTAGGATTATAGGCGTGAGCCACCACGCCCGGCCCTTTTGGGGATAATTTGAAAGACTAGGGAGCTGAGAACCAAAAAAGGAGGTAAGGCAGGAGGTAGAGCAAGAATAGATACATTTTCACTAAGAAGTCTTGTGGGAGAGAGAGGGAATTCACAGGAAGAGTAAACCCAATCCTTTGAGTCTGCTTTTGTATCTCCCAGTGAGGAAGTTTGAGGAACCCTGACTCAGCTAGGCCAAGTAAGTTTGATAGAGGGTTGCCCCAAGCTTTTTCCATCTCAAGCATCTGTGGCTATGAACTGTGGAAGCCTAAAAAGTAGGAATCAATAACTCTGGGTCACAAATTCAGAAAGCCAAGGAATATGTGGTCATAAAGCCAAAATGCTTTTAAAGTTACTTGGTTTTTCAACAAGGGTGCCAAGACAGCTCAGTGGGGTAAGTAGTCTTTTCAACAAATGGTATAATTGGATATCCACATGTAAAAGAATGAAGTTGGACCCCTACCTTACACTATATATAAAAATTAACTCAAAATGGATCATAGACCTAAATATAAGAGCTACACTATTAATTATAAACCTTTTAGAAGAAAACATAGGAGTAGAGCTTCATGACCTTGGGTTAGGCAATGGTTTCTTCGATACAAATCAAAAACACAAATGACAAAAGAAAAAATTGGACTGTATCAAAATTAAAAACTTTTCTGCTTCAAATGACACTATCAAGAAAGCGAAAAGACATTACAGAAGGAAAATGAATAAGGGACTGGTATCCAGAATATATAAAGAACTCTTACAGCTCAATAACAAAAAGACAAATAGCCTCATTTTAAAATGGGCAAAGGGTCTGAATAGACATTTCTCCAGTGAAGATATACAAATGGCCGGTAAGCACAGGAAGATGCTCTGCATCATTAGCCATTAGGGAAATGCAAATCAAAGCTGCAATGAGAATGTATCTTACCTGCTAGGATGGCTGTCAGTCAGTGTTTACGTTATTATTACTAAGTAAATGTTGTTCTCAAGTGTCTTAGTCTGTTCTGCATTGCTATGAAGGAATACCTGAGAATGGGTAATTTTTGAGGAAAAAAGGTTTCTTTGGTTCACTCTTCTGCTGGGAAGATTGGGCTTCTAGTGGAAGCCTCAGGCTGCTTCTGTTCATGAAGGAAGGCGGAGGGGAGCTGGCATGTGCAGAGATCACATGGCAAGAGAGGAGGCTAGAGGACTGAGGCATGCCAGGCTCTTTTCAACAGCCAGGCTCCCAGGCTCTAATAGAGCAGGAACTCACTCCCCACAACCAAGGGAGGACTTCCATCTATGCATGAGGGATCTACCTCCATGGCCCAGACACTTTCCATTAGGCCCCTCCAACATTGAGAGCAAATTTCGGAATGAGGTTTGGAGGGGACAAACATCCCAACTATAGGAACAAGCGCTATATTATGATTACATTTTTCTTACAAATTTGTTTTTTCCTAGAGCTAATAATGCCTGTTTTTAAAAGATTTGCTTAGTTTTCTGTGTAACTATTGCTGTTTTTCCCTATATACTCCACATGCCTTGAATATATAGAATAACCTATCCTTTAGCACCTCCCTTCTACTTTTCCCCCTTGGAAACCTCATCCTAGAGCTCTCTGGACTCTTCTGGCGTGGCTGCACACCAGGCCTGCTGGCTGTATTCCTGGGACTTGCCTTTGCTTGTTCCCTAAGTTAGACCTCTGTTTTCTAATATCTTATGTCTTGATTTTTGTATACTCATTTACTGAAGTACATCTTCCTGTGAAAGAGTACACAGAAAGTAAATTGTTGAGTCCTTACGTGTATGAAAAATGCATTTATGTAACTCTCATTATACTTGGTTAATAATTTGGCTGAGGAGGCAGAGGCTGCAATGCGCTGAGATTGTACCACTGCACTCCAGCCTGGGTGACAGAGCAAGACTGTCTTAATAATAATAATAATAATAATAATAATAATAGTAATAATAATAATAATGCTGTATATGGAATTTGAGTCTGGAAGTTATTTTCTATAGAATTTTGAAGGTACCTTGCTGTCCTCTGCTATCTGCTCTTGCTATTGAGATGTCTTTTCCCATTCAGATTTCCATTCTTTAATATGTAGGGTGACTGTATAATTTATTATCAAAACTGGTACTTGTAAGGTGCTAGCCTGACAGAATATTAGGACAACAGGTGTAAACCAGGACTTTCTTGGTAAACTGGGACATATCACCTCTTTATATGTAACCTGTTTTTTCTTTAACTGCTTAGGATCTTCTCTTTACCTCTGGTGTTCTACATTTCATGATGATGTGTCTTGACAAAGGCCCTTTTTTATTCATTGCACTAGGTCTTTGCAGTTGTATTCCTGTTCTTTCTTTGATTTGGGAAAATTTTCAGTATTCCTTCAAACATTTTCTCTCAGCCTTTGTTAGTTAGATGTTTGACTTTCTGGATTATCCTCTAAATTTTTGTCTGTCTTGCAAATAAGCAAGGGGATATTATCTTTTTGCCTTTTGGCTTTCTTTTTGTTTTGTATCAGAGATTTTCATTCATTTAAGTTCTTCTGTTGGATTTTTAAAAATTTTCTGTTTAGTGTTTAATTTCTCATTTTAGTCTTTTTCACAGCATCCTGCTCTTATCAAAATATACCCTCTCTCACTCCTGGAATATTCATTGTAAGTTTTGGGGTTTTTTTTCTCCTTTTTAAGCATTTATTTTGTTCTCTGCATTGCTTCCTTGAGTCTCTTTTCTATTTGTTTGGTTTCTGCATGAGGAGTCCCTCAGATGCAGGCGATCCTTAACTGTCTGTTCATATTTAAGAGTAAAGCATTAAAGTTTATTATTCGGAATCTCTGAAACCTGGGAAGAGCTTTTTGGCTTCTTTAAATATAATTATGCTGTGAACTGACCTCTTTGTTAGAGTAGCCTTGGATGTCAGAATTTGTATTTGTTTGCTTTGTTTTCTATATATCTATTTGTTTGTGCTGCTATAGTAAAATACCACAGACTGGGTAATTTTAAAAGAACAGAAATTTATTTCTCACAGTTCTGGAGGTTGTAAAGTCCAAGAACAAGAAGCTGGCAGTTTCTGTTGTCTGGAGAGGGCTGTTCTCTGCTTCCAAGATGGTGCCTTGATGCTGAATTCTTCTGAGGGAATTCACATGGCAGAAGGTGGAAGGCAAAAGGGACAGACTCCCTCCATCATGCCCTTTTAGAGGGACGCCTAATCCCATCCACGAGGGCAGAGCCTGCGTGACTCAGTCACCTCCCAAAGGCCATTCCTTCCAATATTGTTGCATTGGGGATTAAGTGTTCAACATATGGATTTTGGGAGACACATGCAGAAGACCATAGCAACTTTGATATCTAATTTTGGGGGTGGGAGGGCAGACACCATTCAGTTTCTTCCAGAAAAGGCTCCTCTGCTTTCCTGCCTAGGAAATTATAGAATGGGCTGTTAGCTTTCTACAAATAAGGTGGCAGAAAGGGAGAGGTTTCAGAGATTAACATAGAACTTTTCCCTTGTACCTCATTCCAGCCTTCTTTGCCTGGTATCCTCTATTCTGGAGCTTCTGTGGTTCAATTTTTCCAAAGAATAAATTTCTTTTCTCTCACGAGAGGGGGTGAGTGGTAGAAGTGGTTAGTCACTTGGCTGTGTGGGATAATGGAGAAGGCCCAAGTGGTTCTGCTCCTTCTCTTTTTCCCACCTTGCGGGGTAACTGCCAGAGAGCTGATCCTCACAGGAATTCTGCAGCCTAATACAATTAGCTTCATCTTCACCTTTATTCACTCTGGGCGTTTGGGTGATAACTTCTCCATCTCCTTACTGTCTTGGAAAAATTTATGAAAATACGCACGCATTAGTGGTCCCTTTCTCTTTTTTCTTATAAGTTAATATTTTATTCTTCAGCTGTCTCTTAGAGGGGTTGAGAAGAGATAAACTAATGTGTTCAATCAGCCATTTTTAACTGTTTCTAGCATGCATTTTTTCTAATGAAAGTATTATAAATGTTGATTAGATGCTTAATAGTACTATTAGTCCTGTTCCTCATGTATATTGGTATGGGTTAAATAGGTTTCTGTGGCCGACCTGAAAATCTAACTGTATCTATGATTTTCCCCTAGAACTAGAGGTATAATCAAGCCTTTCTGAATTGATTATCTGGAGGAATTTTAACAGACTAGAGCAAAAACATTTTATCTCTCTCTCTCTCCATTTTCCAAATCACATAGAAAATTACTACAAATACTATATCATCATTGTTGAAATAAAAAGCTCTAATAATTGTAACAGAAACTTGAATTTTAGTAGAAACGTTTATTTGTAAAGTTAAAGCTATACAAATTAAAATTAGAAGTAAAATTGAATTCTTCAGCCAATATCCTCAAATCTCTTTTTTTTTTTTAGCGACTGTTTTGAAAGCAATTTTCTAATTAAATTTAAACCCAGTGATAGTGGTAGCTTTGGGAAAATAGTAATAACCACGGGAATCATTTGTTTAACTGTATTTTTTGTTGTTGTTGCTTTCTTTTTCTTACCGTGAACACAACAGAATCTTCTGAAATATTGGACTGAATAAACTAGACCTAGCTAGATAGACCAATAAAACAATCTTCCAAGTCATGAATGAGTAAAGATAGTCATGCAAAGCGCTTGTGTGCGAAAATGCAGCTCAGAATATGTATAGTACACAAAGTGCTTGAAAGTAAATGCTGCACCAACTTGATGTGGGAATTGCAGAGACCACTGCAGTGGGGAGCTCCAATTTCCAGCCTTTGGCAAGGGCATATTCTTCCCGAGGATCGCCCTGTTGTGCTGGGGCAGCCTTCCATGAGCACTTGCTCCCCGGTGACCCTGACTGCCCAGTCTCAAGGGATCTGAGAAAATTAGGAAAACCAGGAATGGTTGTTGTAATCTTTTGTATGGCTGGAACGAGGTAAGGGCAATGAAATGCAGTTATTCCATTATTTTCCTTCCTTTTTATTTTTCTTTCTCTTTTATTTCTTCTTCTTTATTATTATTAACCACTCCCCCTCACTCCCCCTACTCCTTGCTTTTGGCAGAATATTGACTAGGAACCAGAAGCCCATTTCTGCTTAGCCTTAAGGGCAGCTGTTTACACAGCAGCAGTGTTACATAGGTTTACTGTGTCGTATGTCTGTGTAACACCGGATTTGGATCTTGTATTTAGCTGCCAGAAGTGACTGTGATGAAGAGAGATAAACTGATAGATTGGCTGCCAGAAAGATGTTGGGAATCAATCAGATACACAGGGTAGAGAAATAGCTTGCTGTTTTCTAGTGATAATAAAACCAGCGGCTTCTGGTCCCTGCATTCTTAAACATAATTGCTGTAGTAATAATGTCCAAAATAAGCAAATGAAAAAACATCATGGGAGGTTTTCTAATTGCAATTGAGATATCCTTTTCCCTTTTGCAATAAAGATTCATCTTTTGGAAGTGAATATTTTTTATAAATTTGTTTTACTTCTTCCAGTGCCTACTTACATAAACATATGAAATTAGAAAGAGATCTGCTTTCAGAGGAATTTATTTCTCTTTCTTCATTTGAACCACTGAAGCCCACAGGCTTCAGCTATTTGATTTGATGAAATATCTCTATTGCCACCATGCCTCACCTACAAAATCATTGCTAATTTTTATGAAGAAACAAGTTTTAAGGCCAAACCTGGATTATTGACAGATGATTAGCAGAACTAGTTTTTCTTAGCGTCTTCTCTTAAATTTCTCTCAGAAGATTTTTGGAATTTTAATCTCTGTTTCTCTTTCTCTGCATACAGCACTTGTAGTTCTATTATCGTAATTTAGGGTTTTTCTCCCTTAGTGTTTAACTTTTAAAACCATTGCTTCTCTTCGCCCAGGACTTTAAGATTCAGTGCAGATTCTTAAGTCTGTACGAAAGGTACAGATGTAGATTTCAACTGGGTGCACAGGAGTCAGGCTTAAAATGACAGTAAGAGAGTCATTTAGAATAACTCCCATGGAGTTAATTGTATGGGATGAGAGACTAATCCCCTGTGGTATATTTGCAGTATACAAATGACTTTCTTTAGGTTCCCTCTTAAAATTTGTGTGGCTATGAATGTGTTGGTATCATGTGTGGCTAAATCACTTAATAGCAAGCATGGTAGAGTAGCAGCTATGGAAAACAAGAGGATGATGCCCACACTTTTAATTACATACAGTAAAGGCTTTTTGCCTGAGGAAGACCTTCCTGACTGTTGGAGGTTATAGTTCAGAAGTTAACCTTGCACCATTATCCTGTTGGTGAGAAGCTGATGCATTTCCCTTTTTGCCACACAGCCCTTCCCACCTGACCTTTTAAAGATTCTCCATTGATATCAATGGAGTGGACAAAAGTAATCATAGAAATAATGAAGGGAATGTTGCACACTCATTGATCTGTTTGAAATGAACTGTAGTACAATAAGTCTTCCAAATGGACTTCTGTTCTCAGCTACTGCTATAGCCACCTTTTTAAAGATATATAACTATGAAAGGGTTAATGGGAATTCAGTAATGCTCTTGCCACTGGGTTGTCCCTTATTGATTGTAGTTTTAGAGCTGTCACTATGCCATTCAGAATTCCTTCTCTGCCCTTTTAAAGTCAGTTGTACTGGAAGATGATAAATAAATTCGTTGCTTTCCTTTTTCCCCTAGCTCCTTCGAGAACTCATAGAACGGAAGACCAGCTCCTTGGATCCCAACGATCAGGTGGCCATGGGAAGGTAATCTAGATACAGCTTTCTGTTCATGCAAGCAGCCTATGTAATAGTTTCTCCCCTTGAGTCCCTTTAATTCTACCTGCAAAGCAATGATTGGTCCTATAATTATTGAAGTTAAGCAAGATAAGAGCTAGAAAGAAAATGTGACTAGTTGTTTATCCTACATTGCCTAAAGTGCAATTTGTAAGGAAATTATAAAATACCTGTGTGTTTGTTTTTAGAGTTTGTTTTCCAAAGTCTTTCTTATGCTCTTTGCTCCCTGGTTTGCATTGTGATTGTATCCATATCAATCTGTTGACCAGTGGATAGAAAGCAGCCACCCAAATGTGAGCTCTCAGCTGTCAGAACATGGCACTGCGCACAACAGGTTCCTTGCTCTCAGTCGAATCTGCTTTGTTAGAGTCTGCCCTAATTTAGACCTCCACCCCTTCAGTAAAAGCTTCAGCACAATTAGAAGTGGAACGTGGCAGCATTACCCAGATGTCAGGGCAGAATGTAAAGTAGTGAAGGAAGGCCCTTGTGTGTATGCTTCATCCTGTGGTTGGAAAATAAAAAGGGCATTTAGAGTGCTACCTAATGAATAGTGTACATTTAAATAGCCATGAGCCATAATTTGCAAAAGCATGAAAGGAAACAAAAGCCGCAAGTGCCAGAATAGGATTCTAGGCAGAGCAGCCATTCGAGAAAGCAGTGAAAAATTTGTATTGATGAAATAATTTTATTTGAGTAAAATATTATTTGAATTTTAGGGTGGGATGTTGATATTTCGTTTATCTCTGGAATGTTATAGAGAGCTGTTGGCTATAAATTTAATGTGATAGAGCAAATTGCATTTAAGTGGTGATTATATTGTACATTTATCTGACTTTACAATAAAATAGATTATGGTAATTAAGATTATATTAAGATTACAGTAATTGGATTTCCCTAGATTTTTTTTTCTGGTGTTGAATTTTCGTTGTATAAATCAGGTAGGATGACTAGCTGCTGCTGCTGTTTCTCCTTCTTTTTCTTTTTTTCACTTTAGTTCATATGAGCAATTTATGAAGATTTTCTTAGCCTAGTATCCCTTATTGAAAAATTAATTCCTTCTTATTTAAAATGACTGCAGAATATGTGAATCTTGTTTGGATTCTGATCCAAACAAGCCAACTGTAAAATTGAGACATTCCAGGAAATGTGAAGACTGACTGAATATTTGATAATAAAGAATTATTGTTGACTTTTTTTTTTAGATGTAGTAATGGTATTGAGATTATATTGAGGGGAGAAGAGTCCTTATCTCTTCTCTTGTATAGCAACACATACTGAAATATTTATAGATGAAATGAAAATTAACAATTTAAAACAATTAAACAATTTAAACAATTTAAAACAATGAAAAACTAGTATCAGTAGTGGATAATTATTTAAAAATTAGCAAAAATTGGAAAGCACAAGAAAAAGCACTGGAGGATTACCAAAGGGAAAGTTAGATTTTAAAAATTCATGCATTCAAACCCACCAGCAGTTGCAACCTTAGTAACAGAACATGCTGCATAGCTAAAACATTAAAAGAAAACCCAAGCAGCTCTACTAAATGTGATGGGTTTGCCTGCAGACTGGTAGATTTCGTGTTTGTCACAGCAACTCCAAATACTAAGGAGCATTGTGAACCAAATTTGCTGTAGAATTTCCCAGCTGCCGTTTGTTTTTTACCATTGCACAAATCCTGTTCAAGTGATTAGTCAGTTTGGCCCCAAACTAGCTTGAGGAATTTGATGTAGGTTGATGATTTCTTTCTGCAGGGTTGTTAGAATAATTCCAATTTGTCAATATGTATAACTATTTCTGTTAGTGATGATGCATAACATTGCTTGTGAATTTTCCAGGCAGTGGCTTGCAATCCAGAAGTTACGAAGCAAAATCCACAAAAAAGTAGATAGGAAAGCCAGCAAAGGCAGGAAACTTCGGTGAGTTACTTTTCGGGAAAAATGTCAACATATATTGTATATGTATCTCTTCTCTTGCATTCTGGCTGTTATGTCATTTTTCTTTTTCTTCTGATGATTCTGTTTTTAAGGATCAGAAAAATAAACAATAGTTGAAGGTTTATTGCAACTCAGTTTTTCTTATTCTAAAATGGAAATACAGTTTCATTGACTTTTGTGCTACTGTTTGTTGTGAATAGATGGGTGAAATAATATATGCATTCCCTTGAAAGAGGAAAAATAAGAAAACAAAAGTAAGATAGTTGAAATTATATTAACTTTAACAATTAATTTCTATAGAATAATATAAAAATGTTATGGCCAGGCATGGTGGCTCACGCCTGTAATCCCAGCACTTTGGGAGGCCGAGGTGGGCAGATCACTTGAGGTCAAGAGATCAAGACCATCCTGGCCAACATGGTGAAACCCCATCTCTACTAAAAATACAAAAATTAGCCAGGTGTGGTGGTGGGTGCCTATAGTCCCAGCTACTCAAGAGGCTGAGGCAGTAGAATCACTTGAACCCGGGAGGCAGAGCCAAGATCATGCCACTGCACTCCAGCCTGGGTGACAGAGCGAGACTCCATCTAAAAAAATAACAATAATAATAATAAATATAAAAATGTTATTGTCTTATTGGTCCATTTTTATGATGCCATATGTGCACACAGTATGCTGAAAAGATATAAGTGAAGGACTACAGGAAATGTTAACGAAGTTATTAAATGAGAAGAGAAATAAAATGTTTATGAGAAAATAGAGCAATTTCTGACTTTAGGAAAACCCTCCCCTGTGAGCTCTTTAAGGAGTTTTATAAGGGTACAGATAAAAGAAACTGACCTCGCTATACTTTTAGACTTGGTAACTGTCGTGTGTGTGTGTGTGTGTGTGTGTGTGTGTGTGTGTGAGAGAGAGAGAGAGAGAAACACAGTGTCATCACACAAAGTCTCAGTGTCAAACTACCTGTAATTCAGGTGCACACTGAGAGAAAATCTTAAACTTGTGTTAGGATAGTTTTAGGCAGGTAGTTAACCACATCCTTATTAGAACCTGCCTATCATTAAATTCCCTTTCGACAAATGTGGGTCTATCTGATTTTTAAAGATCTTTAGATTTCTCAATTACTTTAATGAACTTTTTAGTGTTTAACACAACTCATCAGGAAATGCTGATTTTTCTTTAACTTTGCAGAAGTACACAGTATCAACAGCTTTGCAAAGTATCATCCTTTGATTTAGGGTCGCTTTTTTAAAATCTCAGGTTAAATTGTTATAATTTGCTTACCTCTTTTTATACCTTGAAATTTCCGAATCTTCATAGTTCTCTAGGTTCATTTTCAGAGGTGAAGAGCATGGACTTAAGACCCAGACTGCCTGAGTTTGAATCTCAGCTTTGACATTGATTAGTAGTTACTTTGGGCAAGACCCTTAAACTCTGTGCTAGTTTCTTCATCTGTAAAATGGATATGATAATATATCAGCCTTGAATGGTTGCTGTGACGATTAAATGAATAGGGTATGTATGGCTCTTAGAATAGTGCCAGGTACATAGTAAGCACTTATAAGTGTTTGTTGCCATTATTACTGTCATTATTATTGCTATCAGTATTCCAAGGTTAGGTCAGTCTCTTTTCCTAGTGTTCATTTATTTGTTTACTGACACGTCTCTTCCGTACCTGTCTCACCCCAGCCCCCTTCAAGGATTTAAAGAAAAAAATGTTACTAATAGTACTTCATAGGTGACTAGGCTGAATGATTATCTTATTTTTTATTTTTGGGATCAAATTTTTCTCCAATACTATACTTTTAAAATTGTAATTTTATGAGGACATAAATGTTCTCTAGAAGGAAGAGCTTAGGATTTCAAATCACAAGACTTGCGTTCAAACCCTGACTCTGTCTGGTGATATGATTTTGGTTGTTCTTTATTCTCTGGACCTCACTTTTCTCATTTACTAAGTGGAGGTAATAATCCCTGCTTTGGAGATTTGGTATGAGAATTAAATGAAATCATGTGTAAATATCTGGTACATAGTAGGCATTCAAAAATGTTTGATATATCAGTTTGAAAGGAAAAAACCAGGATTTTGTTTTAATGGCAACTGCTTTTTATATTAATGAATTCAACTAGCTTCATTAAACTGTTCATTACAGGTATGTGTCAATGCAATTAGATACCTTTGCTTTTGCAGCGTTTTGATAGCAGTGGAGACCCCCACATTCTCATATCCAGAGGCACTAAAATCTTATTCTGGCAAGAGGCATTCTTTTTAAACAGGGTTAAACATGAAAACATAATAAGTGGTTTTAGTGTCCTTCACCTTCTAAGAAGATGGTCATTAGGTGGTAGTTAAGACCCAGTCTGCCCTCAGGGAGCATACACAGTCATCTGTGCTATCTGTGGAGGATTGGTTCCAGGATGCACAAACAGTCGCACACCCCCACCCCTGCAGATACCAAAATCCACAATGCTCAAGTTCCTTATATAAAATGGCATAGTATTTGCATATAACCTACGCACATCCTCCCTATACTTTAAATCATCTCTAGATTACTTATAATACCTAGTTCAATATGAACGCCATGTAAATAATTGTTACACTACACTGTTTAGAATAATAACAAGAAAAAAAATTGGGACATATTCAATATAGACACAATCATTTATGTCTTAAGTATTTTTTATCCATGGTTGATTAAATCTGTGAATGCTGAACCCACAGCATCAGAGAGCCAACTAGTCTGGAGAGGATGGCAGACCCTAGCCGACTGAGGTGCTGTGTGGGAGGTGTAGCAGTAGAAATAATCCTGCTCCACCCTTGAGGGATGCAGACTGCTCAGGAAGACTTGCACAAGACAACCTCCTCACTGAGCCTTGAGAGATTAGTAGGCGTTTGCCCAGTGAAAGGCAAAGAGAATGTGTGCAAAAAGGTTTGTAAGCTTGAGAGAGTCTGGGGCCCATTTTGGGAACTGTAATTAATTTGTTTTGGCAGAGACTTTTGTAGCAAACTGGAATTTGAACTAATTGGTCTGATTCCAGAGCCTGTTCTTTTAACCTCTGGCTGTTGAGTTCTTTCACTGGCAGGACCAACTGGCCTATACCAGCACCAAAAGTGAATGAGAGAATGGCAGGAGATAAGGCTTACATGCATGGGTGAGTGCTAGATCATGGCCACGTTAAGAATTTTGGACTTTATTCTGTAGACTGTAGTGAGTCATTGAAAGATTTTAGGCAGAGGAATATTGTCATCACATTCACATTTTAGGAAGATAATTGGCTGGGCGCAGTGGCTCACGCCTGTAATCCCAGCACTTTGGGAGGCTGAGGCAGGTGGATGGCTTGAGGTCAGGAGTTTGAGACCAGCCTGGCCAACATGGTGAAACCCCATCTCTACTAAAAATACAAAAATTAGCCAGGTATGGTAGCGTGTGCCTGTAGTCCCAGCTACTCGGGAGGCTGAGGCAGGAGAATCGTTTGAACCAGAGAGGCAGAGGTTTCAGTGAGCGGAGATCATGCCACTGCACTCCAGCCTGAGTCACAGAGCGAGACCCTGTCTCAAAAAAAAAAAGATAATTGGAGATTTTCTATAAAGGACTAGAAAGTTATGAGAGCAAGTCCTGGAAGGAATAGGAGATGACGGATTGAGAGACATTTATACAGGTGAGTAGTTCTTACTTAAGAGTGGCCACACATGAAGAGGTAAAGGAAAGTGAGAAGGTTGGAATGACTCCCAGAGTTTCAGGGAACTAGATAGGTCTTGGTAGTAATCACTGATATGTATAAGAGAGAGGCTGCAAGGAGAACATCTTTTTTGTTGTTGTTTTTTGAGAGAGGGAGTGGATTCAGTTTCTGAATATGTTGAAGTTTGACACAACCTTCAGAAATCCAAGTTGAGATATTTTTCAGTCGCGAGGAGGATGTGGGTATTTATTAGTTGATAGTTTGGCAACAGCTTAATTGCTGTTTACCCAGGGAGGGTACGGTGTGACAAGAGTACAGAGTGACAAGAGTAGAATCCTGAAGAATGTCAACATACGTGAGACAGGGTAAGAGGAGCCCATAAGAATGCTGAGGAACAGTGGCCATTGAGGGAGGAGGGCAGGAGGAGGTTACGACAGCGGTGTGAATACAGGACAGTGTTTAGTAAGGGGTCAGGAGCACCTGGTGCCTCAGAGAAATCACAAAGGGCAGCATCATTTCTTCACATTAAATGCCTTTGGTTACTGAAGAATTCCAGAAACCGCAAACTAAAACTTTCCGTACTTGAAAGGCCTCTAGAATTTCTGTGTAAACTTTTACTATCTTGATTGGTTTGTTTCATAAAAGCCTTTTGGAATCCAGTTGTAAAGGGAATGAGAGAAATAGAAAACCACCACTAGGGAAACCCCACAGTAATAATTTTTGCAGGCAAGGTCCACAATAGATGCTAAAATCAATGGGCAGAAATTTGAGGAGAAACTGTATTTATTTGGTCTCTAAGTATCTCCTCCAAGATATTTGTCCATTACAAAGAGAAACATAGTGGCTTTGCAGTAATCTAGCAGATGCCACCTTAACCAAGTGTTCAAGATGAACAGCACCAGTAAAAAGACATATCTACACCCCTGTGTCTTCAGTAGAAAGATACAACATCATTTCTGTGGTATTCTTGCAAAAAAATGCCTAACCTTAATCTCATCATAAAACAACATACAAATCCACATTGTGAGACACTCTACCAAATAAATGACCAGTACTCATCAAGTGTCAAAGTAATGGTAAAACAAGGACTAAGGAACTGTCACAGATTGCAGGACACTAAGGAGACATCACAGCAAGGTGTAATGTGGGGTCTTAGAGGCCTAAAATTATTACAGAACAAAAAGTTTTTAATGTAAGTTCATGTGTGTTGAATTGGTTTTGGTTTTGTCATCTATACTCACCTGGCTCATCTTGAGACCACAAATGTGAGGATCTGGTCAGAATCAGAGAGTAGTCTTTACTCATAGCAATAGCATAACAACTAACATCTCCAGAAATCCCAGGTCAGGCACTGCTAAGCAGTTTACATGCAGAGGCAGAAAGAGCATAAGCTCTGGAGCCAAACTGCCTAGGTTTGAAAGCTGACTTTTCCATTTCCTGGCTTGAGACTTTGGACAAATTACTTTACATCTTTGTGCTTCAATTTCCTCATCTGTGAAAGGAGTATAATCATAGAAGTGATAATTTCATAGGGTTGTAATGCAGATTAAATGAGCTAATTCATGTGAAGTAATATCCCCAGTGTTACATAGTTAGTAAGTAGCAAACTGGAATTTGAACTAATTGGTCTGATTCCAGAGCCTGTTATTCTAATCTCTGGATCTTGAGTTGTTTCACTGGCAGGACCAACCCTGTACAGGCACCAGAATGACATCTTGGCAACCTTAGCATCCTTTCCTAAGGGGTTAAACCAAGTGGCCCCCCAGGCTAGATGAGAATATTATAAACAACTTAATTGAGTTAGACTTCAAGAACAGACGGTGTATGCCAGCTGTCATCACTGATACTAGGTCCCACCATTGAGCAATTTTTGCTCCTTGTTTGTGATAGGGTTGTATATGTAAGACTTCCAGAAATGTTGTAGCAAAGATTAACATTACCTTCTGGAAACAGTTTAAATAATAACACTTCATTAGTTATAAATGATACAGCCTGGTCAGACTTGCTAATTGGATGCTAGAAAATAACGTTTTTTAAAAAAACAAATATTTTGGTTTTTGGAAATACAGTAATTTTAATTATTGATTGTCAGTATTCTACTCAGCATTACATATAAGTGGATTTAGTTATGATTTAATCAGAAATCATAATGTAGATGGATCAAACTCCCAAGCCTTTAATAATATGACGTCTTACTGTGTTGGTCTGTTCTTCCACAACAAAATATTTATCTTTTCTTAGTATGGTTGGTAAAAGGTGATTTAATATTAAAACATACACCCATTTTCAGTGGCACTGAGATTAGATGCTAAGTACAGATTACTAAATGGTCTTTAATCTGATTTTTTCCTAAAGCCTGTATTTTATCATGTAGTTAATAGTTATTAACCATATTGTATTAAATGTAAAGATATTCTACAGAGCAGTACCATCTAATAAAAATATTAATATGTATTATATATGCAATTTTAAATGTTCTAGTAGCCACATTGAAAAAGTAAAAAGAAAAAGGTGAACTTAATTTTAGTAACATTTCATTTAACCCAATATATACAAATATTATTTCAACAATTTACTATTTTAAGAATTATTAGTGATATGTATTTTTTTTTGTCCCAAGTCTTCAAAATCTGGTTTGTATATTATACTTAATTACAGTACATCTCAATTCAGACTAGCCCCATTTCAAATGCACAGTAGCCACGTGTGGTTAGTAGCTACTATATTGCATAACACAACTGTAGGGTACAGTTCATAGTCTTTGTCCAGAAAGTGAATTAAAGCCGTCTGTGGACACAGCCAAGAATAGTAATCATACTTTCAGATGGACACTGAAGTTTAGTGAGGCCTAAAGACATTAAAAGATATATTTAATTAACAGTATTTTTGGTTTATATTTAAATAAAAGGTTATATAAATATTTATGCTCATACATTGACATAACTTTTGGGAAGGCATTTTAATTCAGTCAAGTTTACATATACATACCTTTCAACTCAGACATTTCACATCTAAGAGTTATGTATTGGCCAGGCTCAGTGGCTTATGCTTGTAATTCCAGCACTTTGGGAGACTGAGGCGGGAGGATCACTTGAGTTTAGGAATTTGAGACCAGCCTGGACAACATAGCAAGACCCTCTCTCTACAAAAGAAAAAAAAAATTAAAAAATTAGCCAGGCATGGTGGCGCTCACCTCTAGTCCCAGCTCCTTGGTGGTGGTCGGGGCTGGGAGGCAGAGGTGGGGGGATGGCTTGAGCCCGGGAGGTCAAGGCTATAGTGAGCCGTGATTGCACACTGCACTCCAGCCTGAGCAACAAAGCAAGACCCTATCTCAAAAAACAAAATAAAACATCACCAACAAAAAAACGAGGATACATAGAGGCCTTTTTTCATTTTATAAAAAGTGAAGAATTAGACTGGGCATGGTGGCTCACGCCTGTAATCCCAGCACTTTTGGAGGCCAACGCAGGTGGATCACTTGAGTCCAGGAGTTCTAGACCAGCCTGGGCAACATGGTGAAACCCCATCTCTACTAAAAATACACATATTAGCTGAGCATGGTGGTACACTCCTGTAGTTCCAGCTACTCAGGAGGCTGAGGTGGGAGGATGGCCTGAACCTGCGAGTCAGAGGTTGCAGTGAGCCGAGATAGCACCACTCCATTCCAGCCTGGGTGACAGTGAGACCCTGTCTCAACAACAACAACAACAAAAAGTGAAGAATTAGAAGCAATGTATGTGTTCAAAAATATGAAAATAGGGTACTTCTGTTCCTACGGTTATATGCAGCTATTTATAAATTGTTTATGGGACATTGCTTATAAGGCTAGGTGAGAAAAGAATTCATTCAAAATTGTATGAATATATATATAAAAGGATCATTATGTGAAACAAACGTCACAACAATTGTCTATAGGTGGAAGGATTGTGTGTGGGATTTTTTTTTTTGTTTTTGTTTTTTAGATAAGCTCATACTCTGTAGTGAGCCATGATCACACCACTGCACTCCAGCCTGAACTACAAAGCCCAGACCGGAGGGCTCACTGCAGTCTCAACCTCCTAGGCTTAAGCAATCCTTCCACCTCAGCCTCCCGAGTAGCTGGGACTACAGGCACATGCCACCATGCCTGGCTAGTTTTCTTACTTTTTTATTTTACTTATTTATTTTTTTAAGACAGAGTCTTGCTCTGTCACCCAGGCTGGAGTGCAGTGGCCTGATCTCGGCTCACTGCACCCTCTGCCTCCTGGGTTCAAGCGATTCTCCTCCCTCAGCCTCCCGAGTAGCTGGGATTACAGGCACACACCACCACACCCGGCTAATTTTTGTATTTTTAGTAGAGACAGGGTTTTGCGGTGTTGGCCAGGCTGGTCTTAAACTCCTGACCTCAGGTGATCCACCCGCCTCAGGCTTCTAAAGTGTTGGGATTACAGGCGTGAGCCACTGCACCCAGCCAGTTTTTTTACTTTTTGGTTTTTGTTTGTTTGTTTTATTTTTGAAACAAAATCTCTCTCTGTCCCAGGCTGGAGTGCAGTGGCATAATCTCGATCCACTGCATCCTCCATCTCCCGGGTTCAAGGGTTTCTCCTGCCTCAGCCTCTCTGTTTACTGGGATTACAGGCATGTGCCACCACACCCGGCTAATTTTTGTATTTTTAGTAGAGATGGGGTTTCAACATGTTGGCCAGGCTGGTCTTGAACTCCTGACCTCAGGTGATCTGCCCCACCTCGGCCTCCCAAAGTGCTGGGATTACAGGCGTGAGCCACCGTGCCTGGCCAGTTTTTTTTACTTTTTGTAGAGATGGGGTCTTGCTATGTTGCCCAGGCTGGTTTTGAACTTCTGGGCTCAGATGATCTTCTGCCTGGCCTCTCAAAGTGCTCAGGTTATAGGCATGAGCCACTGCGCCAGGCCAACTGTATGTGTTTTCTCTGTGGTTTGTTTTTTTTTTCAATTTTCTGTATTTTATACCTTTTGTATTACTTTTTTTCTGGGTTGGTGTGGGGGTATAGACAGGGTCTTACTATGTTGTCCAGGCTGGTTTTGAACTCCTAACCTCAAGCAATCCTTCTGCCTCAGCCTCCCAAAGTGCTGAGATTACAGGTGTGAGCCACCACACCCTGCCACTATTATTTGTATAATAGGGAAAATCTTATCAGTATTATTCTTGTAAAATTCATTTGTTGAAACAAAGAATTACCTTTGGGAGGCTGAGCTGTGGGTGATATAATAAATAATTAAATTATTTGATATGTATAAAAATGTTCCTAAAACTTTAAAATATTATGTATTAAATACATGAAAATACCACATTTTGTTTTATGGATAGTGTTTTGCCCTAGTAGAGTTTTTTGGGTTAGAATTTTATTTTATGTATATAGAGAGGGCACATTATAATGAGTAGAAAAGGATACCCCTTTGAATTGTCTTTGGTATGATTTGGTCTGTATAAGGTCATATATTTTCTAGAGCATCTCAAACACATCATACAAAATATTTTTTTTTTTTCCATTTGGTGGGAAATGTAGGTGATATAACTTAAACTTCCATAGTGCCTAGACTGAAGATCTAGGAATCAAACTTACTGTGAATTCAGTTGTGTTTCTCCATTTAAAGGTGGGGGAAATGAAAGACCCCCTGGATCTAGTGCATGGAGATGACGTGGAATTGCAGACCCCTTTTCTGCCTTGGGGAACCAGTGGCAGTGTGTGTGGTGTTGGTGAGGTGTTGCATTCAGATGCTATACCACTACCTGTGCTGCTGCCAGTAGATGGCTTTTGTGACATCTATTAAAATGAAAAATGCTTAAGATATATGTAGAGGAAGAAAATGAGGTAGTCAATTCCTCATTGTCTTTAGTCTGGAATAATGTTTAAGGGTTGTATATTGCTCAAAAGCACAAGTGTACCTATTCTTTTTTGGGGCTGTGCTATAAATGAATCTGTGTTGAACTGTCATTTACAGTATACTGTTATCAGACTTTTCTCCTGTAGCATTAGGGAAAAAGGGAAAAATGTACAGTTAGCCCTACATATTTGTGAGTTCCACATCAGTGGATTCAACCAACCACAGATAGAAAATATTGAGGCATGGGGAAAGGAGCGTTGTGTCTGTACCTGTGAACAAGTGCAGACTTTTTTCTCGTCATTATTCCCTGAACAATACATTGTACAACTATTTACATAGCATTTACATTGCATAAAGTATTTTAAGTAACCTAGAGATGAGTTAAGTATATGGGAGCATGTGTGTAGATTACATGCAAATACTTTGCCATTTTATATGAGGAACTTGAGCATCTGTGGATTTTTGCATCCATAGGGAGTCCTGGAACCATTCCCCCACAGATACCATGGGATGACTGTAGTTGGTCATCCCAACGACAGTGGTAAGTGCCTATGAATTTTTCCCTATCCCACTTTGTAGCCAAATGTTCCAGTGATCAGTTCTGGAGTTTGTTAACTCAGGGAATGTGTTTCCTCTCCTAGGTTAATAGTTACTAATGTTGCTGCCTGTTTGCTTCCTGCTTTATTTAGGTTTCATGTCCTTAGCAAGCTACTGAGTTTCATGGCACCTATTGACCATACTACAATGAATGATGATGCCAGGTGAGTAACAGATTAATTATGTGTCCCAATGGCTTCATGACAGCCTGATATTGACCTGCTCTACAGTCTTCGCCCTCTCCATTTCTTCTTATCAGTTAACCATTTGTCACTGGCATCATAGTAAGGGTCACATCTCTTCACCCTCATAATTACTATAAAACCAAACCAAAAACGCATAAATCTCAGTGCTGCCTTTGGTGGTTTGTTTGTTTTTCCTGTTTTGTTTTGAACTTTAGCCCAGCTCCCTGGGACATCTGAGCTCTCTAGGACAGGGCAGGTGGCCCATGTTCTTGCCATTTGTACTTGGGGCTGTTGTGCATATGCTTTCGTTTTGAAAGTGGCTCTAGTGAGTGCTCTGGAGATGTGCATATGTTGTATTTGTTGGGGATTGTGAGTGTTTTTACAAAAGATGTATATGCTTATTTTATAAAGCTGAAACAGAGAAATACAGAAAAAAAGTGTATGCTCATAATATTACTGTTCAGAGATAACCTTTTTAAAATAACAGTTTATTCTGTATCTATTAATTGGCATTGTATAATGAAGAGCTTCCTCTTCTCCCTCATTTATTTACCATTTATTTATACATTTATATCAATATGGACTCATGTTTTCCTATTTTATTCAATGAGTTATGTTTATTTTGATGTTAAAATTGTCCCAGATAGTGGAAGTGCCTTCAAACTGGCTTGTGTCCTTCAAAGTTGTCTTCAGTCATTCTTTGAGTACTTCCTTACTTTCTGGCACAAGAAGATGTTTAATGCTCATCTTAGACTTTCCATCTTCCAGCCCTGAAATCAGTCTTTCTCGAAGGAGTGCTGGTTCTTTTTAGTGGATCGTGGTATTTAGAAACCAAGATATAGGTACTAGGGGTGCTCCTTGTTAGTGAGTATTGCTATTTCTAGGCCTGTCAGCAGAGATTGGAAGTGTATATGTATACACTCACACATACACAGAAGACAGCCACTTTTAACATCTCACAGCATTTCATCTCAGTTTTTGTAAGTTCCCTTTCAGTATGTTCCTGTTTTTCTTTTTTATATTGAAAGTATACTTGGGAAATGTTTTATATACTGAGAGCATTTTCATGTCGTTAAAATAATTAAAAATTTTCAATGACCAAATAATATTGTTATAATATTTATTTAGCCATTCACTGATTGTTGGACATTTAAATGGCTTTTAATTGTCATCATTGCAAATAATGCTATGAGAAGCATTTTTAAACATATTTACCAAGTGAAATTATTGGTCATAACATAGGCACAGGTGGTTTTTGCCAGTTTCTCCCTCAAACTACATATAACCTTTTTATTTTAGAGTATTTTGTTTGCTACCAAATGCCAGCAGATTTTCCCCTCCTTGTCTGAAAAGTATGAGATCTGCAAATTTTGACAAATACTATTATTATTTTTTATTTGGTTTATTCAGTACTTTGAGCACAAAACAGCTTATGGATGGTTCTGAGTACATTTGTATCTGGCTTTGTGACCACATCTGCTATCCTGTGCTTTGCAAGTGAATGTCTAGATATGGCTGTGGTTTTTTGTTCATTTCTGGATCCAGTCTGTTTAAAAATTGCAGAGTAAAGTGAGTGCATCTTAGATTCCCCGTCAGGATGCCATGAGAAACTTACATCAAGAAGAAAGCAAAACTAGATTTTGAAAATTAAACCAAACCCTTTAAGGTTACGTTATTATCCCAGGCATAAAATGAAATCTGGTTTAGATACTAGTGGTATCTTTTGATCATAGTACTATAAAATCATTCAGAAATCAACTTTATGCCATTCTTAGTTGGAATTTTACTTGAATCCCTTGAGGTGTACTTAGTTTTTCCAGAATCTTACTGATATTAACTCCTAATTTTTGAAGGTCTACTATTTGCTAGACATAAAAATTATTTGAAAATGACTCTATTAGGATTAATTTGGGTATGGCCTATAAAAAAATATAAAACCTGACTACAGAAGCATAAGGAAATGGAAGTTCATCTTTCTGACAGGATAATTCTAGGGGTGGTAGGCAATTGTTGGCCATGGCTTTTGCTTCTCGGTGGTGTTAGGGCCAACATCTCTTGGTCTTTCCCCCATAGTCCCAAGATGGCTGTTACAACTTAATGCCATCAAACATGCATTCAAGGCAGGAAGAAGAGGAAAGAGCTGTGCCAGCCATGCATGTTTGTTTTTAATCAGAAAAGTAAAAGCTTCCCCAGAATTCCCTTCAGCAAACTTTTTGTATTTCATTGGCCAGAACTGTGTTACGTTGCCACTCCAGGTAGAGCAGGCAAGGGAGAAGGGGTTAGAAATGTGTTTGCTGGGTGACAGTCCTTGTGACATTTATAAGGAAAAAGGGCTATCCCTTGTGGACTGATTCCTAATTACCAGCATTGTTCTCCAGCTGGTTTAGCTACTTAAGGAATGGAATAATAGTCTTGTAGCTGGAGAACTGAACGTTTGTTTTTACCAAAGTGTACACCATTCTCATTGTGTTTCCTAAGGATAGGGAGACGTGTCCATATCAACTGCTCGTGCTTTATGGTTTGAATAGGCCAGATTAACTATGGGTATAGTAAATAGGCACAGCTTGCTCTCCTAGTGTCAAAATTTTTAGGGCCAGTAGGTATTGTTAACTTTATCTTAAGTAAGAAGGAAGCAGTAATAGCTTATCCTGCTTTGTTTTTCTTTAGTGGAAAGACAAAAATGGAAGTAATCTAGTACCATTCTATTCTGTGTCCCATTTGTACACCACAAATAGGAAGCTTTCATAATTGTTAGAATATCAATATCACTGCATGCTACTTTTCCTCAAGTAAATATTTTTGGTTTTCCTAAGTTATACATATGTCATTCTTGGTGTGCCGGGGGCATAGAGAATTTTTTTAAATGATTTCAAGGTAGTGAAGGACTTTATAAGCATGACCACTGGGCCAGAAACTAAAAGGTAAAATATTAATAGACCTGACTACATAAAAGTCACATTGAAAAAGACATCAAAAACAAAGTTAATAGGTAAATGATGAACAAAAAAATTCCAGCGGATGACATATTTTTCTACTATGTAAAGAGTTTTTACAAATCTCTAAGAATATCCCAATAATAATAATGGACACAGCATGTCAACAAGCAGACTTAAAAATCAAAAAAGAAGGTCGGGCACAGTGGCTCACACCTGTAATCCCAGCACTTTGGGAGGCTGAGGCGGGCAGATCACAAGGTCAGGAGATCGAGACCATCTTGGCTAACATGGTGAAACCCCATCTCTACTAAAAATACAAAAAATTAGCTGGGCGTGGTGGTGGGCACCTGTAGTCCCAGCTACTGGGAGGTTGAGGCAGGAGAATGGCGTGAACCCAGGAGGCGGAGCTTGCAGTGAGCCGAGATTGTGCCACTGCACTCCAGCCTGGGCGACAGAGTGAGACTCCATTTAAAAAAAAAAAAAAAAAAATCAAAAAAGAAAAATTTCAAGGGCCAAAAACCATAAGCACTTTCAACCTAATCAAAGAAATGCAAATTAATATAATGAGATTTCTTTTTATTATTTTTTTTTGAGACAGAGTTTTGCTCTGTCACCCAGGCTGGAGTGCTATGGCACTATTTGGGCTCACTGCAACCTCCGCCTCCTGGGTTCAAGCGATTCTCCTGCCTCAGCCTCCCGAGTAGCTGGGACTACAGGCGTGCACCACCATGCACACCCCCCCTCCTTTTTGTTGTACTTATTCAGTTGGAAAATACTAAAAGGATTAGTAATACCCAGTGTTGATGGTGTAAGGAAAAATGCACTTTTGCATACTGTTTTTGGAAATGTAATTGGCAAAATCTTTTGGGAGGATTATTTGACATTGTGCTTCCAACTTTTTTTTGTTTTGTTTTGAGGTGGAGTCTTGCTCTGTTGCCCAGGCAAGAGTGCAGTGGTGCAATCTTGGCTCACTGCAATCTCCGCCTCCTGGGTTCAGCAATTCTCCTGCCTCAGCCTCCCATTGGTCAGTCTGGTCTCTAACTCCTGACCTCAGGTGATTTACCTGCCTCGGCCTCCCAAAGTGCTGGGATTACTGGTGTGAGCCACCATGCCTGGCCCTGTTTCTGACTTTTAAATGTGTCTGTTAACACAAAAAAATGTACTTGTAGGAGATAGTCTTTAATAGTTGCCAAATACATTTGTGTCAAGGATCTTTATTGCAGTATTGTTTGTAGAAAAATAAAAAATCCAAATGACCCAAACTAAATAATCACAGTAAATTCATTCAATGAATTTATTATTTTTTTTTCTTTATTATTATTATTATTATTATTATTATTATTATTATACTTTAAGTTTTAGGGTACATGTGCACAATGTGCAGGTTAGTTACATATGTATACATGTGCCATGCTGGTGTGCTGCACCCATTAACTCATCATTTAGCATTAGGTAAATGATCTCCTAATGCTATCCCTCCGCGCTCCCTCCTAATGCTATCCCTCCCCACTCCCCCCACCCCACAACAGTCCCCAGAGTGTGATGTTCCCCTTCCTGTGTCCACGTGTTCTCATTGTTCAGTTCTCATCTATGAGTGAGAACATGCGGTGTTTGCTTTTTTCTCCTTGTGATAGTTTACTGAGAATGATGATTTCCAATTTCATCCATGTCCCTACAAAGGACATGAACCACATCATTTTTTATGGCTGCATAGTATTCCATGGTGTATATGTGCCACATTTTCTTAATCCAGTCTATCATTGTTGGACATTTGGGTTGGTTCGAAGTCTTTGCTATTGTGAATAGTGCCGCAATAAACATACGTGTGCATGTGTCTTTATAGCAGCATGATTTATAGTCCTTTGGGTATATACCCAGTAATGGGATGGCTGGGTCAAATGGTATTTCTAGTTCTAGATCCCTGAGGAATCACCACACTGACTTCCACAAGGGTTGAACTAGTTTACAGTCCCACCAACAGTGTAAAAGTGTTCGTATTTCTCCACATCCTCTCCAGCACCTGTTTCCTGACTTTTTAATGATCGCCATTCTAACTGGTGTGAGATGGTATCTCATTGTGGTTTTGATTTGCATTTCTCTGATGGCCAGTGATGATGAGCATTTTTTCATGTGTCTTTTGGCTGCATAAATGTCTTCTTTTGAGAAGTGTCTGTTCATATCCTTCGCCCATTTTTTGATGGGGTTGTTTGTTTTTTTCTTGTAAATTTGTTTGAGTTCATTGTAGATTCTGGATATTAGCCCTTTGTCAGATGAGTAGGTTGCGAAAATTTTCTCCCAATTTGTAGGTTGCCTGTTCACTCTGCTGGTAGTTTCTTTTGCTGTGCAGAAGCTCTTTAGTTTAATTCGATCCCATTTGTCAATTTTGGCTTTTGTTGCCATTGCTTTTGGTGTTTTAGACATGAAGTCCTTGCCCATGCCTGTGTCCTGAATGGTAATGCCTAGGTTTTCTTCTAGGGTTTTTATGGTTTTAGGTCTAACGTTTAAGTCTTTAATCCATCTTGAATTAATTTTCGTATAAGGTGTAAGGAAGGGATCCAGTTTCAGCTTTCTACATATGGCGAGCCAGTTTTCCCAGCACCATTTATTAAGTAGGGAATCCTTTCCCCATTGCTTGTTTTTCTCAGGTTTGTCAAAGATCAGATAGTTGTAGATAAGCGGCGTTATTTCTGAGGGCTCTGTTCTGTTCCATTGATTTATATCTCTGTTTTGGTACCAGTACCATGCTGTTTTGGTTACCGTAGCCTTGTAGTATAGTTTGAAGTCAGGTAGCGTGATGCCTCCAGCTTTGTTCTTTTGGCTTAGGATTGACTTGGCGATGCGGGCTCTTTTTTGGTTCCATATGAACTTTAAAGTAGTTTTTTCCAGTTCTGTGAAGAAAGTCATTGGTAGCTTGATGGGGATCGCATTGAATCTATAAATTACCTTGGGCAGTATGGCCATTTTCACGATATTGATTCTTCCTACCCATGAGCATGGAATGTTCTTCCATTTGTTTGTATCCTCTTTTATTTCATTGAGCAGTGGTTTGTAGTTCTCCTTGAAGAGGTCCTTCACGTCCCTTGTAAGTTGGATTCCTAGGTATTTTATTCTCTTTGAAGCAATTGTGAATGGGAGTTCACTCATGATTTGGCTCTCTGTTTGTCTGTTATTGGTGTATAAGAATGCTTGTGATTTTTGTACATTGATTTTGTATCCTGAGACTTTGCTGAAGTTGCTTATCAGCTTAAGGAGATTTTGGGTTGAGACAATGGGGTTTTCTAGATATACAATCATGTCATCTGCAAACAGGGACAATTTGACTTCCTCTTTTCCTAATTGAATACCCTTTATTTCCTTCTCCTGCCTAATGGCCCTGGCCAGAACTTCCAACACTATGTTGAATAGGAAAGGTGAGAGAGGGCATCCCTGTCTTGTGCCAGTTTTCAAAGGGAATGCTTCCAGTTTTTGCCCATTCAGTATGATATTGGCTGTGGGTTTGTCATAGATAGCTCTTATTATTTTGAGATACGTCCCATCAATACCTAATTTATTGAGAGTTTTTAGCATGAAGTGTTGTTGAATTTTCTCAAAGGCCTTTTCTGCATCTCTTGAGATAATCATGTGGTTTTTGTCTTTGGTTCTGTTTATATGCTGGATTACATTTATTGATTTGCGTATATTGAACCAGCCTTGCATCCCAGGGATGAAGCCCACTTGATCATGGTGGATAAGCTTTTTGATGTGCTGCTGGATTCGGCTTACCAGTATTTTATTGAGGATTTTTGCATCAATGTTCATCAAGGATATTGGTCTAAAATTCTCTTTTTTGGTTGTGTCTCTGCCCGGCTTTGGTATCAGGATGATGCTGGCCTCATAAAATGAGTTAGGGAGGATTCCCTCTTTTTCTATTGATTGGAATAGTTTCAGAAGGAATGGTACCAGTTCCTCCTTGTACCTCTGGTAGAATTTGGCTGTGAATCCATCTGGTCCTGGACTCTTTTTGGTTGGTAAGCTATTGATTATTGCCACAATTTCAGATCCTGTTATTGGTCTATTCAGAGATTCAACTTCTTCCTGGTTTAGTCTTGGGAGAGTGTATGTGTCGAGGAATTTATCCATTTCTTCTAGATTTTCTAGTTTATTTGCGTAGAGGTGTTTGTAGTATTCTCTGATGGTAGTTTGTATTTCTGTGGGATCGGTGGTGATATCCCCTTTATCACTTTTTATTGCGTCTATTTGATTCTTCTCTCTTTTTTTCTTTGTTAGTCTTGCTAGCGGTCTATCAATTTTGTTGATCCTTTCAAAAAACCAGCTCCTGGATTCATTAATTTTTTGAAGGGTTTTTTTGGTCTCTGTTTCCTTCAGTTCTGCTCTGATTTTAGTTATTTCTTGCCTTCTGCTAGCTTTTGAATATGTTTGCTCTTGCTTTTCTAGTTCTTTTAATTGTGATGTTAGGGTGTCAATTTTGGATCTTTCCTGCTTTCTCTTGTGGGCATTTAGTGCTATAAATTTCCCTCTACACACTGCTTTGAATGTGTCCCAGAGATTCTGGTATGTTGTGTCTTTGTTCTCGTTGGTTTCAAAGAACATCTTTATTTCTGCCTTCATTTCGTTATGTACCCAGTAGTCATTCAGGAGCAGGTTGTTCAGTTTCCATGTAGTTGAGCGGTTTTGAGTGAGTTTCTTAATCCTGAGTTCTAGTTTGATTGCACTGTGGTCTGAGAGACAGTTTGTTATAATTTCTGTTCTTTTTCATTTGCTGAGGAGAGCTTTACTTCCAAGTATGTGGTCAATTTTGGAATAGGTGTGGTGTGGTGCTGAAAAAAATGTATATTCTGTTGATTTGGGGTGGAGAGTTCTGTAGATGTCTATTAGGTCCTCTTGGTGCAGAGCTGAGTTCAGTTCCTGGGTATCCTTGTTAACTTTCTGTCTCGTTGATCTGTCTAATGTTGACAGTGGGGTGTTAAAGTCTCCCATTATTATTGTGTGGGAGTCTAAGTCTCTTTGTAGGTCACTCAGGACTTGCTTTATGAATCTGGGTGCTCCTGTATTGGGTGCATATATATTTAGGATAGTTAGCTCTTCTTGTTGAATTGATCCCTTGACCATTATGTAATGGCCTCCTTTGTCTCTTTTGATCTTTGTTGATTTAAAGTCTGTTTTCTCCGAGACTAGGATTGCAACCCCTGCCTTTTTTTGTTTTCCATTTGCTTGGTAGATCTTCCTCCATCCTTTTATTTTGAGCCTATGTGTGTCTCTGCATGTGAGATGGGTTTCCTGAATACAGCACACTGATGGGTCTTAACTGTTTATCCAATTTGCCAGTCTGTGTCTTTTAATTGGAGCATTTAGTCCATTTACATTTAAAGTTAATATTGTTATGTGTGAATTTGATCCTGTCATTATGATGTTAGCTGGTTATTTTGCTCGTTAGTTGATGCAGTTTCTTCCTAGTCTCGATGGTCTTTACACTTTGGCATGATTTTGCAGTGGCTGGTACCGGTTGTGCCTTTCCATGTTTAGTGCTTCCTTCAGGAGCTCTTTTAGGGCAGGCCTGGTGGTGACAAAATCTCTCAGCATTTGCTTGTCTGTAAAGTATTTTATTTCTCCTTCACTTATGAAGCTTAGTTTGGCTGGATATGAAATTCTGGGTTGAAAATTCTTTTCTTTAAGAATGTTGAATACTGGCCCCCACTCTCTTCTGGCTTGTAGAGTTTCTGCCGAGAGATCCACTGTTAGTCTGATGGGCTTCCCTTTGTGGGTAACCCGACCTTTCTCTCTGGCTGCCCTTAACATTTTTTCCTTCATTTGAACTTTGGTGAATCTGACAATTATGTGTCTTGGAGTTGCTCTTCTCGAGGAGTATCTTTGTGGTGGTCTCTGTATTTCCTGAATCTGAATGTTGGCCTGCCTTGCTAGATTGGGGAAGTTCTCCTGGATAATATCCTGCAGAGTGTTTTCCAACTTGGTTCCATTCTCCCCGTCACTTTCAGGTACACCAGTCAGACGTTGATTTGGTCTTTTCACATAGTCCCATATTTCTTGGAGGCTTTGTTCGTTTCTTTTTATTCCTTTTTCTCTAAACTTCCCTTCTCACTTCATTTCATTCATTTCATCTTCCATCACTAATACCCTTTCTTCCAGTTGGTCACATTGGCTCCTGAGGCTTCTGCATTCTTCACGTAGTTCTCGAGCCTTGGCTTTCAGCTCCATCAGCTCCTTTAAGCACTTCTCTGTATTGGTTATTCTAGTTATACATTCATCTAAAGTTTTTTCAAAGTTTTTAACTTCTTTGCCTTTGGTTTGAATTTCCTCCTGTAGCTTGGAGTAGTTTGATCATCTGAAGCCTTCTTCTCTCAACTCGTCAAAGTCATTCTCCGTCCAGCTTTGTTCCGTTGCTGGTGAGGAACTGCGTTCCTTTGGAGGAGGAGAGGTGCTCTGCTTTTTAGAGTTTCCAGTTTTTCTGCTCTGTTTTTTCCCCATCTTTGTGGTTTTATCTACTTTTAGTCTTTGATGATGGTGTTGTACAGATGGGTTTTTGGTGTGGATGTCCTTTCTGTTTGTTAGTTTTCCTTCTAACAGACAGGACCCTCAGCTGCAGGTCTGTTGGAGTTTGCTAGAGGTCCACTCCAGACCCTGTTTGCCTGGGTATCAGCAGCGGTGTCTGCAGAACCGCGGATTTTCGTGATCTGTGAATGCTGCTGTCTGATCGTTCCTCTGGAAGTTTTGTCTCAGAGGAGTACCCAGCCGTGTGAGGTGTCTAGTCTGCCCCTACTGGGGGGTGCCTCCCAGTTAGGCTGCTCGGGGGTCAGGGGTCAGGGACCCACTTGAGGAGGCAGTCTGCCCGTTCTCAGATCTCCAGCTGCGTGCTGGGAGAACCACTGCTCTCCTCAAAGCTGTCAGACAGGGACATTTAAGTCTGCAGAGGTTACTGCTGTCTTTTTGTTTGTCTGTGCCCTGCCCCCAGAGGTGGAGCCTACAGAGGCAGGCAGGCCTCCTTGAGCTGTGGTGGGCTCCACCCAGTTGGAGCTTCCTGGCTGCTTTGTTTACCTAAGCGAGCCTGGGCAATGGCGGGCGCCCCTCCCCCAGCCTCGCTGCCACCTTGCAGTTTGATTTCAGACTGCTGTGCTAGCAATCAGCGAGACTCCATGGGCGTAGGACCCTCTGAGCCATGCGGGATATAATCTCCTGGTGCGCCATTTCCTAAGCCCATCGGAAAAGCGCAGTATTCGGGTGGGAGTGGCCCAATTTTCCAGGTGCTGTCTGTCACCTCTTTCCTTGACCAGGAAAGGGAACTCCCTGACCCCTTGTGCTTCCCACGTGAGGCAATGCCTCACCCTGCTTCGGCTGGCGCAAGCTGCGCTGCACCCGCTGTCCTGCGCCCACTGTCTGGCACTGCCTAGTGAGATTAACCTGGTACCTCAGATGGAAATGCAGAAGTCACCCGTCTTCTGCGTCGCTCACGCTGGGAGCTGTAGACCGGAGCTGTTCCTATTCGGCCATCTTGGCTCCTCCCCCATTATTTTTTTTTTCTTGAGACAGGGTCTCACTGTATTTTCTGGGCAGGAATGCAGTGGTGCAGTCATAGCTCCCTGCAACCTCCAATTCCTGGGCTCAGGCCATCCTCCCACCTCAGCCTCTTGAGTAGCTGGGACTAATAGATGCACACCACCACACTCCACTAATTTTAATTGTGGTAAAATACATGAAACAAAATGTTCTGCCCTTTTGACTTCTTGTTCCCAGAGGCACCTCCGCTTATGGTTCTTAGCTTACCCACATCTGGAAGTAGAAACCCTCTTCTTTTCCTTAGTTGCTCATTGGTTCCAGTTTATCCTTCCACAAGTGCCTAAATTGGATTAATCCTCAGTAGTTTTGGTGGGGTGTCCAGTTGCGTATCCTTGAATCCCCCTATATCCCTTTTCCAGTTTGAACTCAGTAAATTTGCCCTTGGTTGACTTAAATTGAAACTGGAATGTAGCTCATTAAGGGAGAGAGAGAGATCTTTAACACAGGATATTATCCTGGTGGTGTATCCTGGTGGAGAAAGAAATGCTGTCTTTGAAAGGATAGTGGCATCTTCATTTTGTTTCTCCTGTTGTGTAGTCTGAGTAGTGTTATCTATTTAGTTAATTTCTGCTGATACAAATTCTTTTCTCATGCTAAGAATTTTTCTTTTCAAGCAATCTATTTTTAAAAAAAAAAAAAACCTTTTAAAATGCAAAGTAGCCAAGTTGTGTCCCTGTATTACCAAATTTCCCTTTGGGGCATTTCCTTCTAGGTAGATGTTGGATATTGATTTATTGCTTTCGGATCTCCTTTGTTAGTGGAAATCTTATGCAACCCCTGATACTTTCTATGTGCTGCTCTAGTAGATCTTTACTCTTCTCCAGTATGAGGTTTACAGGTGGTTTGTATTGCATGCCTGACGAGCATTCCCAATATTGAAAGAAAACAAAAGAAAGCCCAATTTGTCCGTGTATTATGTGTTTGCCTGCAAGGGTGGGGGTTACCATGAGCCTAAAAATGATCCCTGGCTTTGCTAAACCCTTGATGCTCTTGACACGGGGCAGCTCAGCTCCCAGGACAGCATTATCTTTTTGTTGTTGTTGTTGTTGTTGTTTTTTGAGACAGAGTCTCACTCTCTCACCCAGGCTGTAGTGCAGTGGGGTAATCTCAGCTCACTGCAAGCTCCAACTCCAGGTTCAAGTGATTCTCCTGCCTCAGCCTCCCAAGTAGCTGGGACTACAGGCACACACCATCCCTCCCCTCCAGCTAATTTTTGTATTTTTAGTAGAGGTGGGGTTTCACCATGTTGGCCAGGATGGTCTGGATCTCTTGACCTGGTGATCCACCTGCTTTGGCCTCCCAAAGTCCTGGGATTATAGGCGTGAGCCACCACACCTGGCTGACAGCGTCATCTTTAAGCGGCAAAGGATCACTTGTTTTTGTAGAGCCAGAGCTATCAGTGGCCTAAGGAGAAGAAAAGGCTTGACATCTCATAGGTAGAGAGTCCTCTAAGCGTATTATCACCAGCAAGAGCAGGTCAGTACTTTACTTGCATGATTTGCAGGGCTGTTGTTCACTTCTCTATTGAAGTTATTCTAAGCTCATCAAGGACCTTTTAGAAACAGTGCTTACATTGCGTAATGTGAAATCCCACCTGCCCCATGCCATTAGACCAGAGGGAGTAAGTATGATGTGACCATTAAACGTGCTATGTGTATATCAAAATATCACATACACCCCATAAATAAGTACACATATAATCTATCAATAAAGAAAAAGAAAAGCCAGTATTGGATACTAATATGGTTTGGATCGGCATCCCTGCCAAATCTCATGTTGAAATGTAATCCCCAGGGTTGGAGGTGGGGCCTGGTGGGAGGTGATTGGATCATGGGGGTGGATTTCTCATCAGTGGTTTAGCACCATTCCCCTGGTGCTGTCCTCATAACAGTAAGTTCTTGAGAGATCTGGTTGTTTAGCAGCGTGTGGCTTCTCCCCTGTCCCCACTCTCTCTCTTGCTCCTGCTGTGGCCTTGTGAGGCGTTTGCTCCCCCTTCACCTTCTGCTATGATTGTAAGCTTCCAGAGGCCTCATCAGAAGCTGGACAGATGCCTGGTTCATGCTTCCTGTACAGCCTGCAGAACCGTGAGCCAATTAAACCTCCTGTCTTAATAAATTACCCAGCCTCAAATATTTCTTTACTGCACTGCAAGAATGGCCTAATACAGATGCATTCCAAAAATGAAAATAAAATAAAATAAATGCAGATGATCTCTCACTATAGTTCTAACAAAGTGAAGGAATTTGGGGTTATGGAAATAAGCATCTGCTTTTTGCCTGTGTTTTTGACAGACCTTCTGAGGCAGACTAAGTTAATTGTCATTTGTTGTGTGGATGTAAGTCAGTAAAATGCTAGTGTGACGAGCCAAACAAATACTGACTGAGACCCCTGAGACAGGAAGAGATGTGTTCCTCAAAACTGGCCACTGACTCCGATTTGGGAAGGGGCATTCATGTGAACCTGCTCTGTTGGGATTGGTTTTGGCTGTCAGGATGGAAAGGGTCTGATGACGGCAGTCAGTTTGATGCATGCCAAAGAAAATAGGTGTTTGCCTTGCATTAAATGCTGCTTCAAGGAGAGGATATTAGATAGATTTGATGCTGGTACTGTCTGTTAAAAGTGTAGGTATTGAATTTTTCTAAATAGATTTCCCCCCCTTATTCCAAAAATGGTAACAGGATTAACATTTTGTAGGTACTCCATTCCTTTGCAAATAACTTAAAGAAATTCTCAATACGTACAGCAAGAGTTTCGATTTTAGCTCCCTATTCTCTGCCCCAAAATAAAAAACCACCTTTCCCACTCCTTTTATAAAGCTGCTGGCATTAAAAAAGAGCAAGGAGAGGATCCTTTAATGATAAGTACTGAGCACCAAATACATTATTGTTTTACATCTGGAGTTTTAGAAAAGAAATGTACAAATGTAATCCAGCCTTGTAAAGTGCTTTGTCAACATCACTGCCACGTTGTTCTTGAGATGCCTTGGTATAATAGAATTTGTACAGGCAATTTATCTTCAGCTTGCCATTTTTGTGTATGGGTCTGCACCCTAAATATGGGCATACTCTACCACTCTACTGATGATATTCTTTTCCCCCAGTTGGTAACCCAGAAGATAGTTAAACCATTTCTTGCTCCCCCCTACCTATATTTAATAGGAATATATGCACTGAATCATGGTGAGATATTCTGGTGTAGCTTGCTCAGCATTTGAGAACACATCAGCTAATAACCCCTGAAATACCCTCCATAGAGCATTTTCTGTTGGTTAAAAACTTGCAAGCAAGAATGGCTAAAGTACAGATGTTTTCTCTGAGGCTTCTTATCTCCTAAAAAGACACAGGTTATTCTGATAGTTGAGACAAGCCCAGGCAAATACGCAACATTGATCTAATCAGCAGGAACAAGAACGATGTTTTAACTGGGGCTACCTTTTACCAGCGTCATTAAGGGCTCCCATTACTCTTTTATTAGAGGTTCCCTCTCTTCCTTATCAGATTACAGAATGAACATAACTCATGGCAGTGATTTGATCTCTTGTTAAAGAGGATTACAGTTTTGCATTAACTCGGATTGACACAGTTTATAATTCGCTTGTTGATTCTCAGGGGGGTAGCACCACACGTTTGACCCCCCAGCAGTGCTGAGGGGAAAGGACCCGCATATATCATCATTAAAGATGGCGTCCAGCACAGAGATAGGGGCACCAGGCCTTCTTTTTCCAGTAATGTCAGAAAGGACAAAGGAAACACTCTCAAGTTCAAACCTAAGCTTGGGCCAGAGTTTTAAAACTGGGTTGGAAAAAAAACACTGCTGTTGTTTCTTCTATTTTTCCTGATTTGCTACTGTTCAGTCTCTTATTCTAGAGAATTTGCATTGTCAAAATGAAGCCTTGGCTCCAAGCAGGAGGTAGAGTGATAAAAGCACATCTTCTAGAAGGAGATTTGTAGATGCTGAACAGATAAATCCTTCCTCAAAATGGGCCTTTTTGACTATAGTTCTCATTTCTACACTTATATTCTCATGGCTTCTTCAAAGGATTGTAAATCCTCTATTTTTCCCAAAGGGATATTTCACATTCTTTAAAGTGTGTGTAAATGTTTCTCTTAAGGACTTGTTTTTTAATTTTTATTATTATTGGCTTTCTAAATATATTGCAATATCTTATAGATATTGTATTAATCACAACGAAGTAACTTGCAAGTTACTTGCAAGCAGGTAGGCAATAGCTAAGTTTTTCACCTTAATTTAGTTAGTCATAACCATATTATTAATGTTTCCCACAGTGATCACTGAGCCAACAGTCGATTGCTAAGATACCATTTCTGTTTCTAAGTGCAGTTATCCTTCGCTCTGATTTATCCACTGTAAGTCTGTCCCCTGTGTCTGATGGGCAATGAAATAACATAGAATAATCATATCATATTTCACTTACTGAGAGTTTACTATATGCCAGACATTGCACTAAGCCCTTCACATATATTTTCATTTGTTCCTCATAAAAAAAAAAAAAACAGTGATTGATGTTATCTGCATTTTATAAGAATACTAAGGCATAGAACAATTAAGTAACTTGCCTAAGTTGAACAAGCAAGTAGTGGAACAGGTATGTGCATCTAAGAGTGTGGTCCCCAACCCCCACTGCTATTGCCAAGAAATTAACAAGCTTTTAGAAATATTTGGGAATAATGTGCCACAGGGAAGCCCCCCACCCCCACCCCTAGCCACTCTTTCAAAAACTTCTTTGGGGGGGAAAAAAACTTCTTTGTGGGGGGAAAAATGCTTTACCCCCACCCTTTCTTTTATAGGAGAGATACTTTCTATACAGGAAGGTTTTGGCTGTCAGTCATTCATATTTTAGTGTGAATCACTGGATTCCCAAACCTGGTTTTATGTTATATCATTCTGGTTACAAAGACTTTAGACCTCATAATTAGCTTTGAATCCTGATCTGGCATATTTAGTCAGTTTATGCTTGTAATTCTATTCTCTGCCACAGTCAGGCACCTATCACCTACTTTTCTTAGAGACAATATCTTTTTCCCATATAATAAAAATAGTGCATGCTTATGGAAGAAAATTTGAAAAATATAGAAAGGACAAAGAAAAATTTGTCATCCTGCTATTGAGGGTAGAACATTATTAATACTTTTACATGTTTTCTTATAGAATTTTTTGTGTATGTATTTTATACAGATATATACATAAGTGTTTGAAAATTTTTTCAGATTAACTTATAGTATAAGCATTTTAATGCCTTAAGTATTTTTAAAAGCATTTTAATAACCTTATAATCTATTATGGAATATTTATTATTGTTGGACATGTAGGTTGTTTGTAGTTGCCTTTCTTTTCAAGTAGTGCTGCAATGAACATATATATACAGAAATCTATGTTCTAGGTTTTGCTGTGTCTTTAGAATAGATTTCTGGGTCAAATATCTAAACTTTCTAATGACTCTTGATGAGTTTTACTAAGTTACATGACTCTTTTCTTTCCAGCGGAGGCTTATGTCATTTTATCTTTGCTAAGCGGGAGAGCTCTTTCTTCTTTTCTTTTTTTTTTTTGAGAGTCTTGCCCTGTCACCCAGGCTGAAGTGCAGTGGTGCAATCTCGGCTCACTGCAATCTCTGCCTCCCGGGTTCAAGTGATTCTCCTGCCTCAGCCTCCCAAGTAGATGGGACTACAGGCATGTCCTGTTACACCTGGCTAATTTTGTATTTTTAGTAGAGACGGGGTTTTGCCACGTTGGCCAGGCTGGTCGTGAACTCCTGACCTCAGGTGATCCACCCGCCTCGGCCTCCCAGAGTGCTGGGATTACAGGTGTGAGCCACCGCACCCGGCCGGGAGAGCTATCTTTTAAAAAATATTTCTATTTAGATATAAAAGTTACTTATTGTTTTTAAGTTCATAACAAATGACACCTTATTGAGGACGTATAATATGGTAGGCAGTGGGCTATAATCTAATGTTTATTTTCTTTTATAATAGTAAATTTGAAGAGTATTAATCATGTATTTGTATCATTTGTAGTTGTTTTTATCCTTTGCCCATTTTCTTTTTGAGTTTTGACTTTTCTTTATGAATTTTCTTCCTGTATGAATTCTCTATATTATGGCTATATTTATGGTTATATAACATTTCCTGGTTTTTGTAGATTTTCGCATTTTGCTTACCTTTCAATATTAATGATTTTTATTGGTCACATAGAAGTTTTACTTTTTAACCTAATTAAATATGTAAGAACCTTTTTGTGGGGGATGTTTTTCATTGTTTTATGATGAGGCAATCTCTCCTGTATCCCAGAACAATTATTCACCTATATTTTATTTAATTTCATCTGAATTTTTTTTTCTTTTAATCTACTTGGAGCATTGTTTTAATATATTGTTCAATGATCTTCACTTTTTATTTCTACTGCCTCTTTTTTTGAGTCCAGGTCTTTTTTTTTTTTTTTTTTTCTTTTTTAACAAAAGACAAGGTTTTACTCTGTTGCCCAGGCTGGATTACAGTAGCACAATTATAGCTCACTGCAGCCTCGAACTCCTGTGCTCTAGTGATTCTCCTGCTGCAGCCTCCCAAGTAGCTGGGACTACAGGCACACACTACCCCACCCAGCCTTTTTTTTTTTTTTTTTTTCCTGTAGAGACATGGTCTTGCTATGTTTCCCCAGCTGGTCTTGAACTCCTGGACTCAAGCAGTCCTCCCACCTTGGCCTCCCAAAGTGCTAGGATTACAGACATGAGCCACCACTGCACCTGGCCTTTTAATTTTTTTTTTTTTTTTTTTTTTTTAAGACGGAGTCTTGCTCTGTCACGCAGGCTGGAGTGCAGTGGCGCCATCTCGGCTCATTGCAAGCTCCGCCTCCCGGGTTCACGCCATTCTTCTGCCTCAGCCTCCCAAGCAGCTGGGACTATAGGCACCCGCCACCACGCCCGGCTAATTTTTTGTATTTTTAATAGAGATGGGGTTTCACCATGTTAGCCAGGATGGTCTCAATCTCCTGACCTCATGATCTGCCCACCTCGGCCTCCCAAAGTGCTGGGATTACAGGTGTGAGCCACCATGCCTGGCCAATTTTTTTTTTTTTTAATTCCCACATCAACTATTACACTAACAGCGTATTAACCAATAGTCTCTATTCTCATCAGTTCTGTGTTTCATTGCCAGATTCACCTTCCTCCAATATCACATGCTACTCTTTGCCTCTAGCATAAAACCCAGACTCTCAAGCCTGCCAGTCAAGGCCATCGATGACTTGTTGCCTTGCCACCTTTCTCTCCTTATCGCCTATTTTACCCCGTGTGCTGTCCAGAGCAGACACCTGCAATCCCTGGGACACACTCCCTATTCTGCATGTCTGTCCATTCTGCTCACAGCCTGCAGCATCTCCCACCCCCGTCTCACTGTTGTTTCCTGTTGAAATATTCAGTCATGAAGTCACCAGCCTTTCTAGGGAGACTTCAGATTCTCCACCCCCACCGAGCAGGTGGCTTTTTCTTCTTTGAACCCATTCTGTTTGTTCCTCCCTAACAGTTAGACTGTTAACTGTGTAACAGTTAACAGACGCACTTATTGGGGGTTTTTTCTTGCTAAGAATGTTAACTTAAAAGTCAAAGAAGTATGCCTATGTGTACTGTAATCTTGTATTTGGTATTATCGAGATTTTATGTTCATATATTTGGAATAATATATTTTAATTTCAATTGTAGTATTTGCAAAACACTTCACTTAAGGTCTTTTTCCAGTTATTGTTGGCCTCCTCTGAGCTCGGCAGCTGACTCAGTATTCCTGAGCACCTTGTGCCCTCGCTCGTATGCAGTGCCACCCTGGGAAGCCTTCTTTATGGCCCATGGTTTCTTTCTTTTACAAAGTGAAAACAGGCCTCTTGTTCACTGGATTATTGAGAATAAAATGTTCTCTTTAATTTTTTAATTTCTGAGGACTATTTTAAATGTAACCCCTAACAGATCATTATTTAAATAAACAAACTTTGTGTTTTCACATCTGTGTATTACGCCACTATCCCTCAGCATGCAATACAGATACAGCCATTTCTGTGCAAACCCCAAAAAAGTTGGGTAGAGGCTTCCTGTCTGAGATGCTTTTAAAGGCCTCCAGCTTGTATGTTTGTTTACAGTTTGCTGTTTACAAGATTATTTTTGCAACTGTCCTGTAAGATGAAGATGAATTTCTTGCCTCTTTTGCTGAAATCTCTCCAAATCATCTCACTTCTTTAATATACTTTCCTCTGCTTCCATGTCACTTTGTATAGATGCATATTATGTATAGCATCTACCACCAGGTTGTTTCCTAATTATTCATAGGTCAGGTCTCCATGCTAAACCATTGTACTGCTTGAGGGCCAGCTCCTTATTTTGTTCTTAGCTCATGGCCATGTTGGAAAAGACCCAGAATGAAAGGTTCTCCTCTGGAACTTCTGATTCCCAACCCTTTGCTTAGAGGGTTTTGGGGGTCATTTTTACTTAGTATTGAACCCTGGGAAAGGCTCTCTCAAGAACACTCTTACATTTCCATCACTTCCAAGACCCTAAACTTTGTATACACTATAGGTTTTCTCCTGCTATATACTATATACTATAGGTTTCTCCTGCTATATACTATATACGATAGGTTTTCTGTGCTATTTAAACCAGGTTTGGTTCTGATGGCCTTCCTATAAATTATTACAGTCAGTGTCACCTATCAGGAATTCTTGGGTCCAGAGGAATTTCGTATTTCAGATTTTCTTGGATTTGGAAATATTTGTATTATCCCCGTTCAGCATGCCTAATCTGAAAATCTGAAATCTGAAGTGCTCCGGTGAGCATTTTCTTACAGCATAGTTTGTGTCGGTGCTCAAAAAGTTTTAGATTTTGGAGCATTTCAGATTTCAGATACTTGGATTAGAGATACTCACCATGCAGTTACTATGGAGCACGAAGCCCAGCAGGGTTCTGCAGTGATTTATAGCTTTTGGTCAGTGTTCTGGACTCTGCTTTCAGGATTTTTCTTTAAGAAGAAAACAGTTCTGGAATGGATTCTGTAAGTGCATTAACAAAGCAGAAAGGCCTGGCTGCTTTGTTATTTTTAGTGTTGGTATTAAGTGTCAAGCTAAGAAAGGATATTTAGATGGAGGACCTTACCTCGTTAGACTTGGAGTTCAAGTTGCTGGCAGCACGTGGTCATGGGAAGCTCTCACCAGCCACCCTCGGAAGTGAGGTCTTGAATGAGCCATAACCACACCCTACGCTTTACCACTGTCTCCCTGGGGAGCAGAACACTTTATAAACATTAATTCTTTGACCCCCTGGGCACCTCCACTTACATGGTAAATAAGACTGAAGGCCTTTCTTCTACAATATAGATGAGGAAACATCAGCCCAGAAGGGAAATTACTTGATGAGAGACAGGCGAGCAGGCATGGGCCCTGAGGTGTTTGGAGTCTCAGTAGCTGACCTGCAGCAGCACTGGTGGCTGCCGACACCCAGGAGACACAGTCCTGTTCCGTTCCCCTTTTTGCTTCTCAGAGGGTAGTGAGGGTTGGGCCTTTTGTCTCTTGTATGGAATGTGAAATGCTGCAAAGATGAGCAATGGTTCTTCAATGCTTTGTGCTCCCCTATAAGAAAGAAGAAATCAATACACATTTTCTCATACACACACTTGGCAGCACTCTGCCTCCTCTTCCACAGCTCAGTCCTACAGGGGGAAGCACAACTATGCAGCCAGACAGACTCTTCAGGGTTCAGGGGAGGAAATGCAAACTGCTCACTTTGCACTTAGCAGTCAGGTTTTTTAGAGCCAGTCGTATAACTGGCTGAGGTAATCAAACTGCTGACCTCAGGGACTAGCTGGTGAAACGAGTGGGAGAGATGCCCTGTTGCAGCCCCCCTGTTGCAGGCCTGCTCAGTGCTGCTGGGGAAAGCTCACCTGGCAGGTGTTTAGGACAGATGCTCCTTTTGCTGAATTTCTGATTTGCAGAGGCAGGAAGGAAGTTCTTTGAAGGATACTATTAAAAACCAAAAAAAATATGGACAGATTGAGAGCAGCCTTTTTTTTTTTTAATCAATTAATAGGCATACAGTCCGAACAAGAGCCCCATCTCAGACTGGATTTTATTTTTTCATCAGAAAATGTGGTATCGATATCTGTAATTTTGTCTTACAGCTCACTGCCATTAAACAGTTGTGTGGGATGTGAATAAAAAAGAATTTGCTGCCATTGTTAGGAGAAATGGTAGCTTGGGTGTCAGAAGAGCCTTGCAAGGCAGGAGATGAGTTTAGGGGGAGGGCGGGGGAGCGGGGACTCAGGCTCTGGGGTCCTTGGCGCGGAGACCATTAGACCATTAGAGTGTGTGTGGGATCACCAGGGCAGGGTGTCAAAAGAAGAGAGGAAGCCAAGAGCAGAACCTGGGAGAAGGAAGGCAGAGGAGAGCCAGGAGAACACATGCTCCTTGAACACTCTGGGGGAGACTTCCGGGCAGGGCAGCTGGCCAGCAGCTGGAAGGGCTTGCTCCCGAGGCCCCGGCGGTTCCTCTGTGTCTCCTGACTCGCATTGAAGAGCTGGCACTTTGCATTTGCTCACTTAGTAGTTGCTTCTAAGTGCATTTTGATTGGTACCAGATTTCTAAGCAAAAGAAATCCTCCAACTTATTACCAGAAGTAATAGCAGAGTGCCTTGCCAAAACTCTGTGGGTTGACATTGAATACCCTCACTAATTCCTGCGTGTTGAAGTTAAGCTAGAGCTGAGTGATGCATCCTGTGCTCCCCCAACACACACACACACACGCACACACGCACACACGCCCTGGGTTGTTGGGCAGCATCCTGATACGGATATAAATGTAACTGGAATGTCAGTCTCACCTTCTGTGCAGTTGGGGGAAGTGATTCACGTCTAAGCAGTGAAGCATCCCCTGGCTTTTAACAGGAGCTGTTAGAGGGGCTGCTGTTTGAACAAGGAGCTTCATCTTCCTGAAGCCAGCAGTCACAAAACCGTAAACACAACACCAGCCAACTCTATTGCGGGGACCGTGGTGGCTTGACGTTAATAGTAAACATCTCCAGCAAGGCAGAGAGCTCTGCATCCCAGGTCCAGAATAAAAATAAATAAAAATAAAGAGAAACCCTGCTAAAAGCAGTGTGATGATTTGTCGTCTTTCCTTTGTGAGGCCATTTGTCTTCTCTCACATCAAATCTGTTATAAAACAGTCAAACTGTGAAAGTGGAAATCATCCCGGGAATATGGAATATTAATGCGTGGAAAGAGCAGCGCCCCTTTTGTCTGAAGAGTGGCTCCTCCCCCACCCCTCTGCTTTTTTGCAAGTCTGCTAAGGTAAATTATTTTTCTTTAAAATCATGTGGAAGATTTGAAGCTAGTAGTAGGGATGGTGGAAGTTTTGAGTATTTTTATTCCTTTGTTAAAGTGCAGGGGATTTGTAACTGGCTTGAGTAAGGAGGAAGCACAAGTGAGAAGAAAACCTGTCCATGTGCAGTCCCCTTCTCGCCCCCATCCCTCTCCCCTCTCCTCCCTGTTCCCCAGCCTCTCAGTTCCTTTGTTTGGGGCCTGAACCTGCTTCTTGGAACATTTATAAATCTTGAGTCTGTCTGATCTTTAGGGGACAGGCCAGAGGCCGTGTGTCACCATGTGTAATTTAGAGCTGTAGGGCTAAAAGCTTTTGCAGAGGTTTGAAGGACCTAGTTCTGACCTGACCAAAAGAACGAATTGGAACAGACCTTCTAGAGTCTCCTTCAAGCACTGGGGAGGATGGTGATGAGAGCAGACACACGGGGTAATTTATGGGCTCCCCTGACTGGTGGCTGGGTCCGCTTGGAAATGAGTCGTGTACTGCCACCTTGTGGCAGATTCGGACGGCTGCGGTTTTGTTGTTTTGGAACCTTGTGAAGAGTTCAGCTAGTATCGGATTGGACATGATTTGCCTTGTATCTAGATTTAGGTAATTAGTGATAGATAAGGGGTGTCTCTGAGTCATTCTTATTTTGCTAAGTTGATCCTGTTAAGAAATAAGCCTTAGCTGAAAGAAGGCTGCTTTCTTTCCCCATTACCTCCTTTCTTCTGCTTTGTGGTTTTTTTGTGGGGGTTTTTGTTGTTGTTCAGTTTTGGTTTGTTTTTTGGTATGGAATTATGATGAGATTTCAGGAGAGAAGCCTGTGATCCTCCTTTGGTTGTTGGGGGATGTTAAGAGGAGAGTGAGGGAGAGTAAGTACCGACTTTTTGACCGTATTCAGAAATCCTAAGTTTTCTACTATAGTGATTTTTGTGCCATTCTGACTAAATACTAACTCCTTATAAGCACTGTGTCTTTTTACTTGGATTACTTTCCCAGCAATCCAGGCTTCTTGGGGAGCTAAGTTTTTCTTTCTTTTTTTTTTTTTTTTTTTTAGATGGAGTCTCACTCTTTTGCCCAGGCTGGAGGGCAATGGCACAATCTTGGCTCACTGCAACCTCCGCCTCCCAGGTTCAAGTGATTTTCCTGGCTCAGCCTCCCAAGTACCTGGGATTACAGGCACACACCACCATGCCCAGCTATTTTTTGTATTTTTAGTAGAAACGAGGTTTCTCCATGTTGGCCATGCTGGTCTCAAACCCCTGACCTCAGGTGATCTGCCCACCTTGGCCTCCCAAAGTGCTGGGATTACAGGTGTGAGCCACTGCACCCAGCCTTGATGAGCTAAGTTCTAATGCATGTCGCCTGTGTCTGAGCCCATTCCCATGACATACACAGGGCTGCCCCTACCACACAGCCCCAGAGAGCACAGGGCGATTGCCTGCCATTTGGATCAGTATGTTTCTCCTTTTAAGTCATAGAGACACTTCTCAAATATCTTTCTCTCATTTGTAAAGTCACTGATACAGAGTAGGATGGATTTGGGTCGGGGAAAGCAAAGGAATGATGAAAGGAGGGTGCCATTTTGTCCCTCGTGTTGGTTGGGAGCAACCGTAATGCATGCACACAGGTCCTCAGCATGTTGCTCTGTCTCATTCCGTTTCTCATGATCATAGATGATGATGCCATTTATGCAATGCGGACTTTGCTTAGTGCTGTAAAAACAGTATGTTTAAGGAAGATATTGTCACCATCTTACTGATGAGGAAGCTAAGATTCAGGGGGCTAAATAATTTACCTAAGGTCCTAGACCCAGTAAGGACCTGAGCCAGTCAGAACCAGCTCTGACAGCACCTTCCAGCCCCTCTGCATTTGTGATACCATGCTCTATGCCATATAAAAGCATTCGCTTTGTTCTATTTAACTATTCAAGATTTCTATTAAGCTGGCTTCTCTAAGGATATAAGAAAAGAAAGCTGCTGTCCAAGCCGGGCACGGTGGCTCAAGCCTGTAATCCCAGCACTTTGGGAGGCCAAGGCAGGCGGATCACGAGGTCAAGAGATCGAGACCATCCTGGCTAACACGGTGAAACCCTGTCTGTACTAAAAATACAAAAAAAAAGTTAGCCGGGCGTGGTGGCGGGCATCTGTAGTCCCAGCTACTCGGGAAGCTGAGGCAGGAGAATGGCGTGAACCTGGGAGGCAGAGCTTGCAGCGAGCCGAGATGGTGCCACTGCACTCCAGCCTCGGTGACAGAGCGAGACTCCGTCTCAAAAAAAAAAAAGGAAAGCTGCTGTCATGTGGTCTGTAGACATTTTTAAGAGGAAAATGGAGGAGTGAGTAGCCTTTGCCCTTTGGCCTACTTTGGTTTCTGGCATTCAGAATGGAGGCACGTGCTTTATTGGAGAAGGATCCCTTTGTTTGGTGCCGTTAGCACGTGCCAAGTGATAATTGGCAAGACATCTTTTTTTCCGCAGACATTTGGGAGGCCCTGGGCATACTGGTAGATAGAACAGAAGAGAGTGGAGGCCTTGGGAAGACAGAGAGAAGTATGTGTTCAGAGTGCAGGAGAGATGGAGTCCTGCTCCACCTGCTTTGGGCTCACAAGGGCTGCGGGTTCCGAAGACCTTGCTTTTGGAGCTTTGGCAAACGGAGGGCTCATAGGAGTGCAGTCAGGATGGCAAGCAGACTCGGTCACAGGAGGAATGGAGGGAACTGAGGCCACTGAACCTGGAAAAGAACAGATTTAGTTAGAGGAAGACATCAAATAGTTGAAGTGCTGCCACAGGGAATAGTAGTCAGCCTAACTTCTCTCCTGGCTTTAGAGGGACAAGAGGCCATGGCTGTAAGTCCTAAAATGACAGAATTGGGTTCAGCAGGAGGAAGAATGTTTGTGTGTCTCCCCAAATGGAGTGGTTTGTCTGAGACACACTTACTGCATGTATTCACCTTCCCGATCTAGCTTCTGCTGTGCCTTTCATGTCTTTGTAAACCTCCACAAAATCTAACAAAGTTCAAATAAACATTCAAATATTTTTAATTAATTGATTATACCCATAGTATGTTAGGCTTTGAGGCCAGGAATCATGGAATCATATACATCTAGTACATGTTTAAGCTTCCACCACACTAAGCAAATTGTTTTCAAAGACAAATGTGAAAAAAGGCAGCATCAGTACATCACCAGTAATTTTAAAAGCACACATCTGTCATCGGTGACCACGCTGGTCGGTGCAGAGCAGGCATGCGTGTGAATCTCTCCGCTGACTGACCATATCTGGATGGACTCTACTTGTAGGGTTTCAAATCGGATCCAGACCCTGCTAGCCGTGAGTGCTGCTGTGATTGGAACCCTTTGTCCGACTTGCCTGCCGTGTGCTTTCTTCTTTTCCCTTGATTCTGCAATGTATGTATGGGATTGAGTTAAGGCAGAAGCAAATGCTACAGCACTTTTGTGTGCAGTGTGGGAGAGGTAGAAGATTAGAAAGGAAGGAAGGGCCACGACATTCTGGGATGTGTCTTATATATTTAGGGAGACCCCTCACTCATAAGAAGCAACAAATGAACAATTTTTAATTAGTCAAAGACAAATTATGTGTATCATTTTATGTATTTATTTATTTTTAATAGAGACAGGGTCTCACTGTGTTGCCCAGGCTGGTCTCAAACTCCTGGGCTCAAGTGATCTTCCCACCTCAACCTCCCAAAGTGCTGGGATTACATGAGCCACCATACCTGGCCTATGAGTCACTTTTCGTCTGGAAAGCAGCAGCATTGTCTCCGCCAGCTCCTTTGGAAGACTGGCGCGTAATACTTGCTCGGAGACCATGATGCGCTTTGGGAGGCTGCACAGGCTTTTTCGGGGAGCAGTGGAATGGCTGTGTTCTCTCTGCTGTCCACCTGTCTTTGTGGGTAGGTACAGTTTAGGGATGTCTTGGAGGCCTGGGGGTTCCAGGGCCAGTGTAGGAGGAGTGTGGTTTTCTGTAGAGTGGATGGTACAATTCCTTCAGAATCCCCAGTGCTGCAAGCTACTGACCTAGCAAATTGAAAGCCCCACACAGATCATTTGCAGGTTTAATATGCTCCTTTGTACTGTTTGCCCAAATGACGTCGTGAAAGACAGTGATCTGTGTTGTGGTGGGGTGAGTGCACATGTGGAACTGAAGGGAACATATTTGGATCCACACATCAGTGAGGGGCAGCATTCTCATACACATACACCCCCATTTCTCTCAGAGCTTTTAAAACCTTACCTGCCACTCAAGTGATTGCAGTTCACAGCTAGCTACAATGTGCATACTTTAAGTCTCTTCAGAAGAATCACATAATAAATAAGCCAAATCCTAAGACAGACACACACACACACACACACACACACGCACACACACATTCTGTCTTTATGGAAAATGGCTGCTAATCCATGATCATTTTTTTTTCTAGAAACAGGTTTTATGATAATATAGTAAAAATATTAAATTAGAAAATGCCTCACTAAGGGTTATAAAACCTTACTGCACTAGAGATAGGTAATTATCCCCTCTACAGCCTAATGACGGTTTAAAAGAAATAAAAATGTTAGTGCTCATTACTTGCTTTTGTAGGTTGCAATAAAGGGTAAGTTAAATTTTAATTCAAGGAAGAGCCCCTGCTATCAACCTTCTACCTCGGGTCCAAGTCCTGTTAATTACTCCGCAGGCTGCTCCCCGGCATGATACCAGCATGAACACATTGTCTACAGTGGACACTCCCACTGACCATGAGTGTGTGTGTGCTGGGGGATGGGGGGGATTACAGATCAGTGATTCGCATCTTGATTCTTAATGTGATGGAGAGCAGGAATTATGTATTTTTTTAAAAAATTGATTATGCATAGCCTTAAGGGGACCTCAGGTATGAAACTACACACTTACCCTGGAGAATCCGATGGAACAAGGTTAACCTGGAGGATTGATAGTTTAGCTTCTCCACATGGCTAAATCCCAGTTAGGAAGATGCAGCCGGGGGCAAATGTTTATGCAGTGGAAGGCGGTCTGGCCCTCGGTCCTGTGGCACCTTTTTGTAGCCTCGTCTTTACTTGCAGTTTTTCTTGGGATGGGGTAAGGGCTATGGACGTGTTTTGTTTCTTTTCAGATGTCTTTGCCTTTCCCTAAGCACCTAGATACCTGCCTAGGTTTGAGGGAGGAAGAGCTCAGTGCACCCTGCGGCTCAGTCTTCACACTGGGGTATGCAGAGACTTTCCAAGGGGAAGGTAGACACGGATAGTCAAGGAGTCAAGTCTCCAGATATACGCTCTTTCCTAAAGCTGTCTGCCCCAGAGCAGGCCTGTGCTGGAGGGCCAGGTTCTCCTTTTACTCTCGTCCTTCTCCGGCCTTGAAAAGCCTCCCTCGAGCCCATCCTTAAAGTGACATGGACCTCGGGCTGCCACAGGAAAACCTCCAGTTCCTCAAACACAAGGACAGCTGGAAATATGGGTACAGATATTGAGAAGGGAAACGCCTAAGGACTAGAGGACAAGCCCTGTGCAGGCCGGGTGGTTTCCGTGTCTTCACTTCCAGCAGAATCGCCGGAGAACACGAGTTGAATTGAGTTGGCAGTTGGTTGACCGTTAGGACTAATGTTTGGGGACAAGTCACTGTGCGATTTTTTGTGTGTGTCGTATAATTCAGAAAGAGCAAAAAGAATCAAGTGGCATTGCTATGCCAGAACTCTGTCATTCCTATCTGCTTGTTTATATGACAACGTTTCTCAGTGCTTATGTCAACAAAAAACAAAGAGTAGAATTGATGCTGAACCTTCCTTGATTCTGGCAATAAATAATATTCCTCCATGGATCCATGAACAAATGGAGGGAAAAGCCTCATCCATATCATTAAGGGATGCATTTCCAGTAACATTTTACACATATATGAATACTAAATTTTCACTAAAATTAGGATATATTGTATCATGTTATTATATATTGATTATATCCTAATAATAATCCAGAGGAACATTTTTAAACTACTTAGAGCCTTATAATGTCAAACAATTAAAATATTTTCATTTCAATTTTTTGAATTTTAAAAATTTCAAAAGTGTTCTTATTTACAGACTAATGTGGCCAAGAAGTATGATAAGGGTGATTGATAAAAGACATTCAAGCATGAAACCATTATATTAGGACAAAACTCTGTAGGGAAAAGTCAGGTGGAAATAAAATTTAAAAAGAAAAAGGTGCTATAAAATGTCCAAGTTAAAGAGTTTATGTGTGGCCCACGCCTGTAATCCCAGCACTTTGGGAGGCCAAGACGGGCGGATCATGAGGTCAAGAGATGGAGACCATCCTGGCCAACATGGTAAAACCCCGTCTCTACTAAAAATACAAAAATTAGCCAGGCGTGGTGGCGCACACCTGTAGTCCCAATTACTTGGGAGGCTGAGGCAGGAGAATCAATTGAACCCGGGAGGTGGAGGTTGCAGTGAGCCGAGATCGCGCCACTGCACTCCAGCCTGGCGACAGAGCGAGACTCCATCTTAAAAAAAAATAGTTTATGTGTTACTTGAATGAACGATGAGTATCAAATCATTATGACATGTAGGTTCCAATGCAGGCATTACGAAAGTTAATTTTCACAACATCCTGGTCATTATATATTTTGTAACTATTTAAACTTACTGTGAAAAACGTTATAAAAATGCGCAACCCTCCCTTCTCCAACCTAGTAAAGAGGCAGGAAGGGCTGTGCCTCCCTGTACCACCCAGCTGCTCAGGGCAGGAGCCAAAGCCAGGACCTGGAAAAAGGAAGGGCTGAGGCCAAGCTGAACCGCTGGAATCTACAGTGGGGGTGGCCGGTGCAGGGGGCGTGGGGCGAGCATCTTCATCCCCGTGCTGCTCCTGGGCCCCAGGGAGGGTCTGCTTTGTCTCAGAGAAGGGAGTGGAAGAGTCAGCCAGGAGGTTGTTGCTATGTGCTTCGTGAGAAACGGTGAGATCTGACCTAGTGGAAGCCTGGAGGAGCTGTGAAGTTTGAGATGCTTTGAAGGTAAAAACGGTCACCAGCTGGTGATAGCGGGTGAGGAAGACGTAAAAGTTGAAATTGCTTGGGGACTTTTAGATTGAAATAATCCCCTATTGATATTCTCTGTCTCTGAAAATATTTTAAGAACCCAGACCACTCAGCTTCCCAAGTTGCTTTGCCATGAACAGCTGCATCTGTTTGTCAGCTTTGCCCACCTGAGTGTGAAATGATGTTCTATGAAAACATGGGTTTCAGCATTTCACTCTCTGCTCCTGACACGTGAACCCTGCTGCGGACAGTAACTGCTGCCTTCGGCCCAGGCATTGCACTGATACTGCGCGCAGAGTGGAAGCATTTGCTCAGTGGTAATGATGGGGTCTGGTGCAGGCAAGCACGGCGAGGCTGGAAAGGGTATGATTGTGAAGGGCTAAATAGCCTCGCGCCTCTGCATTTCCTTCTCATCAGACGTTGTTGTCTTAAAGTCACACTGTCCTTCTGTTATGGCAACTCTCCCTTTCACGCCATCTAATTTTGTGTGTGGAAACAGCTAGAGAGACTTGTCTTTACTGGCAAATAGGCGGGCCATGGTGTGATGAAGTGGAGCCTGCCCCGGGCACCACGGTATCTGTGTGACGGAGCTGGTGATTTGGAAGCCGTTGGTTTGTATTTGGTCTGGGGCTGCCTTCCACCTTGTCAGGCCTCGTCTGGGCTGATTGAGGCTAGTCATATGGATGTGTGTAACAGAAGAGCAGAAGAGATGGGTGGAGCCAAGGGGGAAGCTGTGTCCTTTGTCTGTGGCCTAGGGGTCTGCTGGGTAGTTCAGGGTGAAGGCATCAGCACATTCTTGGGATAAAATTCCTGTAATAAAATTGGAGGCCTGTTTTCTGCCCTGCACTTTCACTGCCTGTCCCTCCCGCGGTCCCCAACATGATAAGGCTAGCTTACATTTGTGGCTTCTGTAGTTCTTCCTTAAGATGTTTTTCTCTTGACTTTTTTAAAGCTTTGATACTCTATTCTTTTTGTTGGATTTCCTAATTGTAGTACCTTTATTCCTATCCATAACTATAGTAGGGTGACTTCAAAAAAAGACCAATAGTTTTTTGTGTTGAAGCCTTGCTGTTTGAAAGGTGGGGTTTTTTGGTTTTGCTTTTAAAGTCAGATGTGCCGATGCTGACCCTCAGATGATGAGAGCACTTTTAAAACAAGATGGCAGGCTGGAATTTGAGTTTCATCTTGAGAATATCCGAGCAGGTGTAGATTTCTTCTGGGGCTCCTGGCCCATGACCTGAGCCCTGTGTGCGCCCACCCTGTCTCTGTGAGGGCTACTGGCTGGGCCTTCTGCAGAGCGTGGACATGGATGGCTGCCTCTGCAGTCACGTGCTGCACGCCCACCTCCCTGATGATAGGGACGTCCTCATACGGGTCTTGCCTGCTTGGAACCTCGTGGGTCCCTCATGTCTCTGCAGGGAGGATCTGCTCTGTATCCACAGGGGAAAGTGTTCTGGAGCTTCTGTCTCAATGATAGGAAAGATCGCTGCCCCACCCAAACCCCTTTTAGGTTTTCCAGGCCTTGACACATGGCTTTGGCCGGATGTTTTTGTGTATGTTGCATTTAAAAGAGTTTGAAAGTGGTCATTTACTTTTCTTTTTAGGGGCCCAAGACCCTGGCATGTTATTGTTTTAATGTCAAAACCCAACTTTAGAAATAAATTAGCCAATCATATTATTTATTAGACTGAGAATAGAGACAGGGCAGCTGGGGAGTATGGAAGAAGCTTGGTTCTCTTCCTGAACAACTGCACAGATGATAGTAATTGGAATCGTGTTGCTGGCTCATTTTCATTGTTTTTCAAGTACTGCCAAGTCCAAGAAAATGTATGAAAACTAAATTATATCCCCCTACATCCCATGTCTGATTGAATCCTCCTCATCGGGTGGCGGTCTCCTACATCCTATTAAAATATTCAATCTTGTTTTCTTACTTGAAGAGCCTGTCTGCAAAGGGCAAACTTACAGAACACTCATTCCCTGGAGACGGGTGTCCAGCCGCACTGGACCATTTCCATATTTTACTGTTTGATTGGGTTTCTTCCTTCTGTTGTATTTGTGAGTAAGAGCTGTGGGATGCATGTTTAATTACATGGCTGTGTTTTCAACAGAAAAAACAGAATGGGGTATTTTCCAGCTTCTGTGTTCCTTTTTAACCTTGAATAGTGAACCAGCGTGTTAACCAGTTTGCTGTGTTTGTCTTTTAGGACAGAACTGTACCGCTCTCTTTTTGGCCAGCTCCACCCTCCCAACGAAGGCCACGGGGATTGACATCGCCCACCTCCGACACCCAGTGGGCGCCTTGGCTGGTGCGGCTGCTGGTCCAGATGGAGGAAACCAGTGACTTTATGGGGCTGAGCTAGTAGGGAAGCCCCTGGGAAGGTGCTGCGTTCCGAACCTGTGCCTAATACATGCGAGGGCGCTGCCCCGCCCAACACCGCCTTTAAACGCCACAAATAAAGAGCATTGTTACCGCCACCACCGCTTGTGGTTTCTTAAGAGGCTGAGAGTCAGTCTGGTTTGGTTCTAGTGGATGACACGTTTACTGAGCTTTCTTTTTTTTCTAGTCCAGTGGCCTCCTCATACAATGTCAGACTTGACGTTTCCTTGACCCACTCACCCTGGCGGACATGCAGATTGTTTGCATAGTGTGGCTGTTGTGGGTGAAATGAACGTGGGAGTGCAGGTGTCCCTTCAACACAGTAATGTCCATTGATCTGTATATATACCCAGAAATGGGATTGCTTGATCGTAGGGTAGTTGAATTTTTAGTTTTTTTAGTAACTCCTTACAGTTTTCCATAATGGCTGTACCAGTCCACGTTACCCCCGGCAGCATGGCAGAGCTCCCTTTTCCGCATCTTTACCAACATTTGTTAACTTTCATCTTTTTTAAAAAAAGTTTTTATTGCCATATAATAGTTGTATACATTTTAGGGGTTCATCTTTTTGATAGTAGCCATTATAACAGGTGTGAGGTGATGTCTCGTTGTGGTTTTTCTTTTTTTTTTTCATTTATCTTTTTTTTTTGAGACTGAGTCTTGCTCTGTCTCCCGGGCTGGAGTGCAGTGGCGCGATCTCGGCTCACTGCAACCTCCACCTCCCAGGTTCAAGTGATTCTCCTGCCTCAGCCTCCTGAGTAGCTGGGATTACAGGCACCCGCCACCACGCCCAGCTAATTTTTGTATTTTTAGTAGAGACAGGGTTTCACCATATTGGCCAGGCTGGTCTCGAAATGCTGACCTCAAGATCCGCCCACCTCGGCCTCCCAAAGTGCTGGGATTACAGGCGTGAGCCACCGCGCCCGGCCTCATTGTGGTTTTTCTATGCATTTCCCTAATGATTAGTGAGGCTGATAATTTTTTAATGAGGCTGTTGGCCATTTGTATGTCTTCTTTTGAGAAATATCTGTTCAGATTCTTTGCCCATTTTTGAAATGGATTATTTGTTTTCTTGCTTTTGGGTTTCTTATATGGATAAGGGGTATAGGTGCCCAGTGTAATACTATTCGGCCTTATAAAGAAGGAAATTCTGACACTTGCGACAATGTGGTTGAACTGGAAGACATTATGCCAAGTGAAATGACTCAAGCATAGAAGGACAGAGACCCCCTAATCTCAATTATATGTGGAATCTACAAAAGGCCAACTCGTGGAACTAAAGAGTAGAATGGTGGTTACTGGAGGCTGAGCGGGGTGGGGAGCAGGGAATGCAACATGTTGGTCAAAGGCTACAGTTTCATATCAGAGGAAGTATTTATTTATTTATTTATTTATTTTGAGATGGAGTCTCGTTCTGGAACCCAGGCTGGAGTGCAGTGGTACAATATTGGCTCACTGCAACCTCTGCCTCCCAGATTCAAGCAGTTCTCCTGACTCAGCCTCCCGAGTAGCTGGGATTACAGGCGCCCGCCAACAACATGCCCAGCTAATTTTTTTTTTTTTAAGTAGAGATGGGGTTTCACCATATTGCCCAGGCTGGCTTCGAACTCCTGATGTCAAGTGATCTGCCCACCTCGGCCTCCCAAAGTGCTGAGATTACAGGCGTGTGCCACCACACCCAGCCCCACTTGTCATCTTTAGTATTTTGGGGTCCTCTTCTGTGTCTAGAAACAATCATACAGAATAGCCCCAGTGATTCTCAGCAGGGGAGGAGCCAGGGAGGAAGTTTTGAGATCTGTTATACAGCAGGGTGACTATAGTCAATAATGTATTTTTCAGAGTAACTCAGTAAATTTCAAATGTTTCACCATAAAAAATGATAAGCAAGTGAGGTGATGGATACATGGACAGGCTTGATTTAATCATTCTACATTGTATACGCTATCAAGACATCACATTGTACCTCATAGGTGGATACAATTATGTTTGTCAATTTAAACTATTAATTTTAAAAACACTTAAGGCCAGGCGCTTTGGCTCATGCTTGTAATCCCAGCACTTTGGGAGGGCGAGGTGGGTGGATCACTTGAGGTTGAGACCAGTCTGGCCAACATGGTGAAACCCAGTCTCCACTAAAAATACAAAAATCAGCCGGGTGTAGTGGCACGTGCCTGTAATCCCAGCTGCTTGGGAGGCTAAGGCAGGAGAATCGCTTCAACCTGGGAGGTGGAGATTGCCGTGAGCCAAGATCACGCCACTGCACTCCAGCCTGAGTGACAGAGTGAGACTCCTTCTGAAAAAAAAAAAAAAAAAAAAAAAAAACTTAAAAGGAACGATTCTGGGATAGGATGCTGCTTTCTTTTAATTTTTTTTTAAAAAGGTTTCAGCTACACTGGGCACACTCTGCCTATGGGGTACCCCTGCTCTGCAAGGAGCAGTTTAAAAAAATAAATTTAAAAGGGTTTTGTGTGTGTGTGTATGTGTGAGACAGGGTCTTGCTCTGTCTCCCAGGCTCGAGTGCAGTGGTGTGATCTGTGATCATAGTTCACTGCAGCCTCTACCTCCCAGGCTCAAGCAATCCCCTCCCACCTCAGCCTCTCAGGTAGCTGGAACTACGGGTGTGTGCCACCACACCTGGCCAGGATGCTGCTGAGTGGATAATGTTTAGTGGTTTATCACAGCTCTGAGGAGCAGAGACTCCCCCAAAAACCTAGGGGACTTTGTAATTTGGAGGCATTTGCCTATTGTCACAAATATACAGTTGTTTGACTTTTTTTGTCTCCTCTTTTCATGTATAAAGATTCTTCTAGAGTCCTTTTCCACACTCACCATTCCTAAATCACTATTGATATTAGCTCTGGTGTAAATCTGGCAGGAGACGATTCACTTGTTTTTCATCCAAAGGTCAAAACCTGGAAATTAAATCCCCATAAGGGGAATTTATTGGCTTGCTGTGGTCAATATGCGGTGAAGATTATCTTGCATAAGTAATGTGTGCATATGGGTGGCGACCATGCTGGCCTGAGCATGTCATAGGTCCTTTGCCCATCTCTTTATTTAGAGCTATGGGATTAGAGAAGGCATGTTGGATCCAGGCAACTGAGTTGAGTTGTAGTTACTATAACTACTTGTTTTTGTTTGTTTGTTTGTTTTTTGAGACAGAGTTTTGCTCTGTCACCCAAGCTGGAGTGCAGTGGTGCAATCCTGGCTCACTGCAACTTCCACCTCCCAGGTTCAAGTGAGTCTCTCATGCCTCAGTCTCCCAAGTAGCTGGGATTATAGGCTCGTGCCACCATGCCTGGCTAATTTTCGTATTTTTAGTAGAGATGGGATTTTACCATGTTGGCCAGGCTAGTCTCGAACTCCTGACCTCAAGTGATCCGCCGGCCTCAGCCTCCCAAAGTGCTGGGATTACAGGCGTGAGCCACTGCGCCTGGCCCTAACTACTTGCTTTCAAAGTGGAGTTTTGATATTACTTTGAAATGTCAAAACCAAGGGACAGATTTTTGTCCCCAGGAATCCTCTATATCATTGCCTTGGTGTCAGGGACAGCCGCACAGTGCCTTCGGGCTGGAGTGCAGAAGAAGCGAAGCCTGACATCATCTGCATCACAGTTGAGTTTTCACGTAAATGAATCTGCTGAGCTCAGGATGGAGCGGATAGGAGGGAGGAGGGTTTTTCCATCTCATATTAATTGGACCTTGGTATGCAGTGACTTTTCTTGTCTCTACAATCACCTCTTTGGCTTGACTGTCAGGGAAATGTTTACTTTCCAATGTGTCTCCAGTTACCAAAAAAAAATCAACCGAAATAGGAGAGTTCCCCCACACCCACATTCACTGCTTTCAAAATGATCCCCTTTTAAAATACAGAACATCCCACGTTGTCCATCTAGCCGTGAGGGTTCTAGATGATGCTTGGTAGGACAGCAAAGAAATGACCTCTTAGTACTGAGGTTTCTATGAGCCTGACGCCAACCTGAGTTTCCTAAACAGAACCTTTGTCATCGTTACTCTGATGAAGAAAAAGATTTAAACACGTCCTTCAAAATATTTGGAGTCCAGCAAGTTTAATTAAAACGAGTTAAAAATGAGAGCTGAGAAAGAAGGAACTGACAGAATTTTCACTGAAGGGAGGCTTTGCATTTTAAAATTCAGAAGACCACCCTCCTTCCAGCCAAGAATAAATTGGAAACTATTTTAATTGACACGGATACTGCAATTCAACTGTTACTAGAAAGACAGATTAGTTGATTGATTTGCATTTTAATAAAACTAATACTTTACATTTTGGTAGCTAATGCTGATTTTCAAATGAGTTGAGAACAGTTATCAAGAGTTCCAATCCAGAGCCCTTTTTCAGTGTTGACTGAAGCATTCCTCTCTTTTGTGTGGAGTTTGCGTTTATTTTATTTTTGCCCAGCTGACTGCTTCACACAAGACACTCATAAACCATGGACCTTAAAGATCTCACCAGTACGGCAAGGTGGTGAGCTGGTCACGCTGAAACGTGGCTGCAGCCACAGCTCCACCCTGCCCAGGTGTGCACCAGAGATGGGAGCTGGGAAAGAGGGCAGAGGGCCTCCCTTCAGGGTGGAGGAAATGCTAAGGCTGGCTTTTTGTCTTATTATTTTATTTTTGAGACAGGTTCTTGCTCTGTCACCCAGGCTGGAGTGCAGTGGTGCAATCTCGCCTCACTGCAGCTTTGACCTCCTGGGCTCAGGTAATCCTCCCACCTCAGCCTCCTCAGTAGCTGGGGCCACAGGCATGCACCACCATGCTGGCTAGTTTTTGTGTTTTTTGTATGGATGGGGTTTTGCCATGTTGCCCAGGCTGGTCTCGAACTCCTGAACTCAAGTGATCTGCCCACCTTGGCCTCCCAAAGTGCTGAGATTACAGGCGTGTGCCACCACACCCAGCCCCACTTGTCATCTTTAGTATTTTGGGGTCCTCTTCTGTGTCTAGAAACAATCATACAGAATAGCCCCGGTGATTCTCAGCAGGGGAGGAGCCAGGGAGCAGTTTGCAGGGGAAGACTTGGTTTTTACTTCTGGACTGTTTGATATTTTTTACTTATCCTTAAAAACAAAATCCTCATGCAGCCATGTCTGCCACTCCCCTGCACACACGTATACCAGCTGAGAAGCATGGTACACAGTGTTCTGCATTTAATATTAATAGCTCAGTCAGATGATTTCCATGTTTTCGCAGATGTCACACTTTCATTACTAACTAGTCATTCCATTTGGGGCCTGTATCAATATTTCACCAAATCCCCTGTTTGGGGACATTTACATTGTTTCTAAGTTTTTGCTCTTAATATACAGGATAATAGTAGAGGAGAATATTTGTGCATCAAGCTTGTTTATTGTGGTTCTTGAGACTTTTGTTTTCCTTGGTGTATATCTTTAGGAGTAAAAGGAATCAAGTGAAAGAGTCTGTGTGTTTTTAGGGCTCTTGAACATCGTGGCGGCGTCAGGGCCCTTGTCCACCCCCACTTGCCTAGGCCAGGCCATCTGTAACACACGGCGTGGAGGAGCCAGGAGGACACTGGTCCTGGAATTTGATTCTGGGATTTATTTCTTGCTCCCCAGGGACCCCTTCAAATCAGCATGCTCCTCTGGGAGGATTAAAGAGCTGCTTCCTGTAATGTGCTTTGAAATGATGCTCCAATGAAAGATGGTGGATAAATAGAAAGTGACACCATCATCTCCCTCCCTCCCAGGCGCCCGTATTTTTTCTGGCTGCTGGATTGCATATAATCTGCTCTCCACGTGCCCCTCTTGTTTTCATGCTCTTGCTACTTTCGGAGCCTTCACCCTGGGGTCTCCCAGGCAGGTTTTCCTTGTCCTCTAGACTTTTGGTGTGCAGCCATTTCTCTCCAGGAACGCTAGCTAGGGCTCCCTATTGAACATCATTTGGAACCCCTGGGCGTGTGAGAAGACACGAGAAAGCCAGCCCCCCACTCACTCCAGCAGCTGACTCTGCATTGCCAGCTTAGGGATGCAGTTTCCTTTTTAGAAGTTGATTATTTCCTGCTGTCCACATGCGTTGCTAAAACCCCTCCAATGTGACTGCCTCTCTCAGTCTTACCATTTAATCCAAAGAGAGCAGAGTTTGAGGCTTAGAATGAATCCAAATATGATGTTGGTCATAAAGGTTGGTGCCATTCCCCAGGAATGAAGCAGTCACTCTGTACATGGAATGTGTTAATGCCAAGATCCACGTCTTCCTGGATCCAGATGCACAAATGAGGTAGGTACGTGCCTCAGCACAACTGTGCAGGTGGGTGGAGGTGAAGGGTGTCAGGGAAGGGCCCGAGGCTGGGTGCAAAAGCATGGGTGTTTTATGCCTGGGCCACTGCCTGCCCCTCTGGCGACATCAGAATAGTGCCACTTTCTATCCTTGCTGTTCTGTTGCCCATGTTTAATAAACACAGACACAACAGTGAGCCTGGCCTAAAATGAATGAACTTTGTTTTCTGCATCTCAGTTTGTGTTTTTACTTTTTTGTTGTTGTTATTGTTTTGAGTCAGAGTCTTGCTCTGTTGACGAGGCTGCAGTGGCATGATCTTGGCTCACTGCAACCTCCACTTCCCAGGTTCAAGTGATTCTCGTGCCTTAGCCTCCCGAGTAGATGGGATTACAGGCATGTGCCACCACGCCTGACTAATTTTGTATTTTTAGTAGAGATGGGGTTTTACCATGTTGGCCAGGCTGTTCTTGAACTCCTGACCTCAGGTGATCCGCCTGCCTCGGCCTCCTGTGTTTTTAATTTTTATGTATGTGGCTGGGTGCAGCGGCTCATGCCTGTAATCTCAACACTTTTGGGAGGCTAAGGTGGGAGAATCACTTGAGTCCAGGAGTTCGACCTCAAGATCAGCCTGGGCAACAAAGTGAGACCCCCCCCTCTACAAAAAATAGAAAAAAATTAGCCAGGTTTGGTGGTGTGCACCTGTAGTCCCAGCTACTCAGGAGGCTGAGGTGGGAGGATCACTTGAGCCCCGGAGGTCAGGGCTGCAGTGAGCCATGATTGTGCCACTGCACTCCAGCCTGGGCAACAGAGCAAGACCCTATCTCAAAAAATAATAATAAATGTATGTATGTGCATGTGTATCGGGGCATTGTGCTAGAAATTAAATAAAGCTTGCCTTCGTGAAGAGAACCATTCTCTTTTTAAGTTTACCTCTTTTACTTTCTTTTCTTACTTTCTCTTTCTTCATAACGTTTAAAAAATAATTGCCAGCAATTTGGTAAGTTCAGTAACTAATTCTCTCTTAAGTCCAGGCTGCACATCACCCTGCTGATTCGTGTGGATTCAATTTGTCCAACAGTTCTATCGATGAAGTCCTCATTATCCGCTCCTCGTGTGTGGAGGGAAGGAAGGTTGTAAATGCAGCCTGAGTGCACCTTATCTAACTTTTGCTTTTCTCGTAGATCTATAGATTTCCTTTACGGTGCCTTTCTTGCCCATCGTGTGGGGTCTGCCAATAGGATCATTGCCTCAGCTGCATTTATATTCCTGAGAAGTTTACTCCATTTATTTCTCCTGGTTCCAGGTTCTCGGAGTGCATTTGTTGAGGTCAAGGACACCATGTTCTCAGGAAAGAAAATTTTAAAGAATGTGAAAAAAAAAAAAAAAAAAAAAAAGCAACAGCTGCACATCACTGATCAGGTAGAAAAAGAATATAAGGATCCCAATAGGCATCCTGACGGTAACACATGAAGACTCCTGCCCACCCCTCCCCGCCATCTGCCTCTTTACGACTGGACTGGAAATGAGCTCCATGTGTGCTGGGCAGGCAGGTTCCTGGCACTGGCAGCTGGCCGCTTCTCTTTTCTGCGATCTGCCCCTCCCGTGCTACCAGGTTCTAAGAGGGACTTAAGAACACATTGCTAGCGCTGGCTTTGGCTTGTGTGATGTTTTGAGTAGAGGACACGTGTGATTGAAGGCTGGAGTCGTGGAGAGAATCGTGGACTAGAAATCAAATCTGCTGGGGTCTGACCTTGAGGAAGTCACTTCCCTCGGGGTCCTTATTAGTGATCTGAGGGTCAGTTCATGGCTGCTAAGGACTTTCCCATTCTGAAGCCGCTGTTTCTAAGTAAAAGCAGCATCGCAGACATGGGTTAGTGCGGTGTGAGAATGTTGTTCAAGTCCATTCCTTCAGGTATTTCTTGACCTCCTACTGTGTGACAGGCACTGGGGGGAGGCTTAGCAAGGGGCTCTTTTCGCAGGTGACCCAGTCTCTAGGTGGTTTCTGTTGCCCTCCTCTTTTCTTCCGTAGGGTTCTCTAGACTTGGGTCTCATCAAAAACCGCTGCCCCCACTGCAGTTGCTCTTAATCTTGGCTGGAACTCCTGGAAGCTCAGGCTCTGGACCCATTTTCAGGCTTAGCATCACTTACTTTCCCAAGGTTCTGGCTCTCCAAGGTGAAAGCGCAGCCTCAGGGGAGGGTGGTAGCCCCGGTGCTCAAGGCCCCTTACATCCTGGGCCTTCAAAGTCTGGCTCTGAGAGACTGCCTGTGGGATACAGGTGCATTAGTATGCAGGTATGCTGATACAGAGCACAAAGCAATTAGCCTGCTGCTCTACAATTTCTGCCTTTCCCCAGCAAGTGTGGCTCAAGTTTTGGTTCCTTTGCCTGCATGGCCAGCACCGTCCTCTCTCCTGTGGGGAGGCCTGGGGGCTTCAGGGGATGCCTGTTCTAACTCTAGGAGAGGTCTGGAGCATCTAGACCACAGCTGTCCGATAGAACTTTCTAGGATGATGGGAATGTAATCTGGCTGTTCTGTGCTATCCCGCATGGTAGCCACCAGCCACGTGTGCACTTGCAGGATGGCTAGCAGCTAATGTATTAGACAGTTCAGATCTGTATGACTATTTTCCAACCTTTTGCAAGGCACTGCGAGGGCTAAAATTAAAGATGACGCAAATGGTCAGCAGATGGGGTGGCAGGAACTCCAGCTGTCCCCGGGCTGAGGGGCTCGGTGTCTTCACACACCTGTGCCCACCCCAGCAGGCTGGGTGTAAGGCTCTGTTCTAGACCTGAGGTGGGGCTGGTGGTGTGACCTGTCTCCACTGATTTCTTGGCCCTGAGGCCTGGGGTAGGTGGAGGGCATGGGGAAGCAGGCGGTTTTCTGCCTTGGTGTCCTGGGTGGTCGGGGGAGCCCGGGAGGCTGACTCAGTCTCATCTCCTCCTGAGGGACTGGGCTCGGAGCTGAATCCCCGATGCCGTAAAATTATTTTCAAGTTGGACTCTTGTGTCCTTTAAAGTTGTAGCACACTGCACTTGGTTTTAAGAGCTAAATGTAAGGCAAATACAGAGCAGTTTAAATGTGATAACTCTGAGTTCATATTGTTTGAGGAGATAAGCAGAAAGGAGCAGGTGCTTTGAATTCACTTATCAGCGTTTTCGCAGGCTCCCATCCCTCCGCACCCCCCACCGAGGTGCTGTGATGTTCCACGAGGATCTTGGAATTGGAGGCTTCCCCAGGCTGCGAGACCACCGTTTCATCTGCTCACCTTGCTGGTAAGGCCAGGGCTTTGTTCCCGGGAGTGCTTGGGCCCCAGGTGTGTGTGTCCGGGAGGCTCCTGCCGGGCAGGGCAGGGAGAGGGGCCTGGACTGGGAAGTAAGCCCCTGTGACAGGCTCCTCAAGCCTCTGGAGCCCTGGGGAGAGTTTGCATTTTAAGGTCACATCTCCATCCTCCAGGAGAAGGATGAGAGGGGCCGGCTTTAAGTCCTAGTTCTTGGGTATATAATTAAACGGAGATTTTCCTTCCTGAAGGAACAAAAAGAGGCCAAGGACAGCCTAATTGAAACCGCAAGATTGCTTCTCCAAGAGTGGCCTGAGCAAGTGAGCCGAGGTAGATTTGCAACTCTGGCTGGTGGGGTGGCCCAAGCCAGCGGGGCCCAGGTTCGGCTGCTGACGGCGGTCCACAGGAGGGGAGGGTCTGTTGGGCAGGGGAGCCTCTGCCTTGCTTCCTTTTAGGGTGAGCCTTTGGTTCTCCTGTCCCAAACAGCAGGGGGGGGCGGGGGGGTGCGGCACGTGGGAGCCAGCGACACACACTGGTCACCACTGACTGCTCCTGCTGTCCTGGCACTTCCGCCCCCTCCCAAAACGGCAGCCCATAGTGACTGGTCGCAAGTGCCATCAGAAATGTGCGCCGCTTTATTTACGAGGCTGTCAGCCAGGCTGGCTCTTCCAAAGTCGTCCATTACCAGATAAGTGAAGGTAAAATAGTGATGCTTTATTAATTGCGGGTATCGCTGCTAATTAGAACCCAGGCATGGGTTTTTATACCTGTTTATATACACTTGCTCCAGAGCGGAAAGACTTTCTCATCTCTCCTTGCCTCTCCCCCACCCCCAGAAGAGAATTTCAACTTTAAGACAAACAACTTCATTTACAAGTGTGTCTCTAATTAGCTGCAGAATTAGGAAAGCTGAGCTTTCCCCCATAGAGCCGCTCAACCCTCGAGGGAGACTGGTGGAATAGAGAGAATCGCATTTCCAATTATTTTGTTGAATTGCTAATTTAGTTATTGTGCCTGGTGTAATTGTGATGGGTATTGGGTGTGCAATTCAATTTGTTTTAAATATTTGTGGGAAGGCTGATCAGTAATGGAGCTGACCTATTTTGTGGCCCAAATTGAGAAAAAAAAAAAGACTAAAACACAACAGCCCACAAAGATATAGTTTGTTTCCATTTTTATTTTGATCTCTCTCATCCCTCTTAAGACCATTGATGCAACAAAAGGATTAAATTAAAAGATGACAGCACTTTGATCTTCTCCCTTTGAAAGCTTAACTGTCCTTGGTAGTTTAATATGCAGATATTTTAGGGTAGAGTTTAGACGCATTGCTGGAGTTGAGTAGTTTCTGCCTCCTAAAATTGCATTTCTGCATGTGCCTAAAAGTGATTTGGGGTACTCAACCTTCTAATAGTGTGTAAAGTAGTGGAGGTGTATCTGTAACAACGCAAAGCTGTGACAGCCACAAGTTCGCCACTCCTACTGGGCAGAAGTCCATTGCAGAGTTCCGGAACCTTCCCTCCAGGCAGCGCCACGTGCAGAGGTTGGTGGCCAGGAACCCCACCCTGGGTGTTTGCATAAAGCTCACCCCTTGGGAGCCCTGCTCCTGGTTGGTTTGAGCCTGTGCAGGTGAGAGGAGGGCTAGGTGACAAGTTTCCTCATGGCTGGCGGTGACTCTGTGGAGCTAGCTCCTGGAGGGCCAAGCTCCAATGTCCCTCTTCAGCCAGAGTCTGGACCGGGAGGTACGGGCCAGGGAAAATCTGTGATGTAATCTTGTTTACATGCCTATTGGATGCTGAGTCATAAACACAGTCTGGGCCTGGGCCTGGGCCAGGGCTGTGGCTTGAAATCAGAGCTCTGCTGGGACCTGAGGTCACAGAAATAGATTGCAGGACTTAAGCCTTGGGCACGTACGACCGAGGCCGCTTACAGGTGACTGGAAGCCCTCACCTTCCACAGCATCCCGCCGGGCCCGCCAGGCGTCCTCAGACACAGGCTAACTAGGGCTTGGTTGGGCAAGATCAGAGGGTGGCAGACCAGAGCAGATTTTGAGAAAAGGTTATAATAAAATTGGTCATAGACGCGGCTGTTGTAATGAATTTGATCCTAAAAGATTCGTTTTGTAACTCGATTAGCTTAGCAAGGTGCCAGGGTCAATTTCCATGCTTAGCTGCTGAAGAGAAGTTTAAACTTCATTACTCTTACGTGAGAGCTCACCCAGACCAACTGGAGGAACTCAGCCCCAGGTGGATCCCTTTTAACAAGCCGTTCTGGAGGAGCTGGGCGAGGACAGCTGATGGCCGCAGCTGCTGATCCTGAGGAGGGGCTGGGTCCTGTGCGAGGACAGACAGGAGAGTGATCATTGAACCAGCCAGGCTGGAGCTGAAAAGGAACTGGCAAGCAGCTAGAGCAGCTGGGGATGGAAGGAGGAGGAGGCGTTTGTGGAAACAGCTGCAGGGCAGGAGGGCAGGCTGCGGGGTAAGGTCTGTGTAGCCTCTACCCCGTGATGGTGGTGGTGGTTATTATTTGAGACAGTCTCGCTCTGTCACCCAGGCTGGAGTGCAGTGGTATGATCTCCGCTCACTGCAACCTCCACCTCCCTAGTTCAAGCGATTCTCCTGCCTCAGCCTCCCGAGAAGCCAGGATTACAGGTGCACACCACCATGCCCAGCTAATTTTTGTATTTTTAGTAGAGACAGAGTTTTGCCATGTTGCCCAGGCTGGTCTCCAACTCCTGACCTCAGGTGATCCACCCACTTTGGCCTCCCAAAGTGCTGAGATTATAGGCATGAGCCACCACGCCCAGTCTCCATTTTTTTTCTACAGTGTTGTTATTGAGGTAGAATTTACATACCATAAAACTCACCCGTTGTAAATGTACAATTCCGTGGGTTTTGCTACATCTGTGGAGTTGTGCTGCCACCAACGTGGCCCATGTTTAGGACCATGTTCTTATCACCCCACAAGTTCCTCTAGCTTTGCCGGAACTCCCTGCTCCCAGCCCCAGGTAATTTGCCTTCTTTTCTGAACATTTCATTTAAAAAGAATCATACAATCTGGAGTGTTTGTGTCTGGCTTCTTTCGCTTGGCATGAGGTGTTTATATTCTTTATTCTAGCATATGTCAGTACATTCCTTTTGATTGCTGACTAGTCGTCCATTGCGTGGATGTACCACATTTTGTTTATCCACGTGCCTACTCATGAACATTTGGATTGTTTCCAGATTTGGGCGATTATGCATGAAGCTGATATGAGCAATCACAAACCTTTGTGAAAGATGTTTTCATTTCCCTTGGGCAGATACCTAGGCATGGAATTGCTGAGTATGAAAGCTTATATTTAGCTTTTCAGAAATTGCTAAACTGTTTTCCAAAGTGCCTGTATCACTTTTTATTTACACCAGCAAAGTGTGTGGGCTCCGGTTTCTCCACATCCATGCCAACACTTGTAATTGTCTGTCTTCCAGTTATAGCCTTTCTGGCAAATAGTGGACTCCCATTGTGGCTTTAATTTGTTTCCCTAGTGACGAATGATGTTGAACATCTTCTCATGTGTTCATTATTCATGTATCATCTTCTTTGGTGAGACATCTATTCACATCTTTTGGTTTAATTTAAATTGAGTTGCCTCGTTGCCTGTAAGGATTCTTTATATATCCTGGATTCAAGTCACTTATCAGATATATGGTCTGCAAATATTTTCTCCCAGTCTCTGGCTTGTCTTCATTTTCTTTCTTTTTTCTTTCTTTTTTTTTTTTTGAGATGGAGTCTTGCTCTGTTGCCAGGCTGGAGTGCAGTGGCGCAATCTCAGCTCACTGCAGTCTCCACCTCCCGGGTTCAAGCAATTCTCCTGCCTCAGCATCCCAAGTAGCTGGGACTACAGGCCCCCGCCACCACACCCAACTAATTTTGTATTTTTAGTAGAGACGGGGTTTCACCATGTTGGCCAGGATGGTCTCGACTCTTGATCTTGTGATCCACCCGCCTCGACCTCCCAAAGAGCTGGGATTACAGGCATGAGCCACTGTACCCGGCCGTCTTCATTTTCTTAATGGTGTCTTCTGGAGCACAAAAGGTTTTAATTTTGATGAAGCCTAATTTATCAATTTCTTTTTTTCTTTTATGGATTATGTCATATCTAAGAAATCTTTTCCCAATCCAAGGTCACAAAAATTTTCTCCTACATGTCTTCTTGTGGATGTTTTATAGTTGCAGCTTATATATTTAAGTCTGTAATATATTTGGGGTAAATTTTTGTCCATGGTGTAAGAGTCTAAAAATATAACTTTGTGTATGGATATCAGAATGTCTTGGCACCAATTTGTTGAAAAGGCTAGCCTTTCCGCCATTGAATTGTCTTGACTCATTTGTGGAAAATCAATTGACCCTACATGCTAGGATTTATTTCGAGACTCTCAATTATATTCCATTCTATTTGCTTGTGTTTATATCTGTGAACATTTTGAAATCAGGTAGTTTAAGTCTTCCAAATTTTTATCAAAATTGTTTTGAGTATTCTGGGTCCTTTGCATTTCCGTATAAATTTTAGGATACATGGCCGGGCGCAGTGGCTCACGCCTGTAATCCCAGCACTTTGGGAGGCCGAGGTGGGCAGATCACAAGGTCAGGAGATTGAGATTAGCCTGGCTAACATGGTGAAACCCCGTCTCTACTAAAAAAACACAAAAATTAGCCAGGCATGGTGGCAGGCGCCTGTAGTCCCAGCTACTCAGGAGGCTGAGGCAGGAGAATTGCTTGAACCCGGGAGGCAGAGGTTGCAGTGAGCCAAGATCACGCCACTGCACTCCAGCCTGGGCGACAGAGTGAGTCTCCATCTCAAAAAAAAAAAAAAAAAAAAAAAAAATTTAGGATACGTTTGTTAATTTATTTTGCTTTTCCTTTTTCTTTTCTTTTTTTTTTTTTTTTTGCCTGAGACAGGACCTTGTCTTTCACCCAGGCTGGAGTGCAGTGGTGTAATCACGGCTCACTGCAACCTCAACCTCCCGAGCTCAAGCCATCCTCCCACCTCAGCCTCCTGAGTAGCTGGGACTGCAGGCACATGCCACCACACCCAGCTAGTTTTTTTTATTTTTTGTATAGACAGGGTCTCCTTATTTTGGCCAGGCTGATGCTGAACTTCTGGGCTCAAGTGATACTCCCGCCTCAGACTCTCAAAGTGCTGGGATTACAGGCATGAGCCACTGTTCCTGGCCTAAATTTGTTAATCTCTAGAAAAATGTCTGCTGGAATTTTGATAGGGATTACACTGACTCTATAGATCAATTTGGGGAGAACTACCATCCCAACAACATTGAGTCTTCTAATCCATGAACGTGGAATATCTCTTCAATTGTTTTTATTTAATTTCTCTCAGCAGTGTTTTATAATTTCAGGGTACATGTCTATTTCTTTTGCAAAATTATTCCTATGTATTTTCTTGGTTTTGATGCTATTGTCAATGAAATTATTTTAATTTCATTTTTAGATTTCTTCCTGCTAGCGTACAAAAATACTATTACTGAGTTTTTAAATTAATATTGTAGCCAGTGACTTTGCTAAATGCATTTATTAGTTCTAGTTTTTAAAAATGGATTCCTCATATAGGATCATGCCAATTGTGAATAATGAGTTTTAATCTCTTCTTTCCAATCTATAAACCTTTAATTTTCGTGTAGCCTATTGCATTGGCCAGCACCTCCAGTGCAATGCTGAGAAGTAGCAAGAGCAGATATTTTTGCCTTGTTCCATCTTAGAGAGAAAAGCATTCAGTCTTTCATCATCAAACATGAAGTTACTTGAGGTTTTTCACAGACGCCCTTTCTCAGGTTTTGGAAATTTATTTTTATTTTTATTTGTTTTTTGAGACAGAGTCTCACGTTGCCCAGGCTGGAGTGCGGTGGTGCAATCTCTGCTCACTGCAACCTCTGCCTCCCAGGTTCAAGCAATTCTCCTGCCTCTGCCTCTGAAACAGCTGGCATTACAGGCGCATGCCACCACACCCGGCTAATTTTTTTGTATTTTTAGTAGAGATGGGGTTTTGCCATGTTGGCCAGGCTGGTTTCAAACTCCTGACCTCAAGTGATCCACCCGCCTCGGCCTCTCAAAGTGCTGGAATTACAGGCATGAGTGCTGCGCCTGGAGGAAATTTCTTTCTATTGATAGTTTGTTGATAATTTTTATCTGGAATGGGTATTGTATTTCCAAATGCTTTTTATGTGTCTACCGAGAGGGTCATGTGACTTTTGTCTTTTACTCTATTAAGATGGTGTGCTACATTAATTGATTTCTGGGTGTTAAACTAACTTTGTACTCGTGGGACAAATCCCACCTAGCTATGGTGAATAATTTCTTTTCTTTTGAGACAGGGTCTCTTGGGTGGAATGCAGTGGTACAATCATGGCTCACCGCAGCCTCAACTTCCCGAGCTCAAGCGATCCTCCCACCTTAGCCTCTTGGGTAGCTAGGACCACATGTGTGTGCCACCACACCTGGCTAATTTTCTTTTTTTTTTTTTTTGAGACAGTTTTGCTCTATTGCCCAGGCTGGAGTGTGGTGGCATGATCTTGGCTCACTGCAACCTCTGCCTCCCAGGTTCAGGTGATTCTCCTGCTTCAACCTCTCAAGTAGCTGAGACTACGGGCATGTGGCTCCACGCCCAGCTAATTTTTGTATTTTTTGGTAGAGACAGGGTTTCAACATATTGGCCCCTCTGGTCTCGAACTCCTAGCCTCATGTGTTCTGCCTGCCTGGGCCTCCCAAAATGCTGGAATTACAGGCATGAGCCATCGTGCCTGGCCCACACCTGGCTACTTTTTACAATTTTTTTTGTAGAGACAGGGTCTCACTATGTTGCCCAGGCTGGTCTCAAAGTCCTGGGCTTAAGCAATCCTCCCTCCTCAGCCTCCCCTAGTGCTGGGATTAAAGTTGTGAAACTACTTAAAAACAAAAAATGTTGCATGGAATACTATGCAGCCATAAAAAGGAATGAGATTATGTCCTTTGCAAGGACGTGGATGAAGCTGGAAACCATCATCCTCAGCAAACTAACCCAGGAACAGGAAATCAAACACCACATGTTCTCACTCATAAGTGGGAGTTGAACAGTGAGAACACATGGACCCAGGGGAACGATGCACACCAGGGCCTGCTGGGAGGTGGAGGGGGTCGAGAGGAGGGAATTTAGAGGGCAGGTCGATAGGTGCAGCAAACCACCATGGCACAGGTATACCTATGTAACAAACCTGCACGTTCTGCACACGCATCCTGTTTTCTTTTTTTTAGAAGAAATAAAATTCATATATATATATATATATATATATATTGCTAGGATGGGCATGGTGGCTCACGCCTATAATCCCAGCACTTTGAGAGGCCAAGATGGGTGGATCACTTGAGGTCAGGAGTTTGAGACCAGCCTGACCAACATGGTGAAACCCCGTATCTACCGAAAAATACAAAAATTAGCTGGGTGTGGTGGTGTGCACTCAGATGGTGGGAGACTTAAATGGGAGGATTGCTTGAACCTGGGGGTGGAGGTTGCAGTGAGCTGTGATCATGCCACTGCACTCCAGCCTGGATGACAGAGTGAGAACCTCATCTCAAAAAAAAAAAAAAGTGTGGGTGTGTGTTGCTGGATTCAGTTTGCTAATTCTTTTTTTTAAGAGATGGAGTCTTGCCACGTTGCCCAGGCTGGGGTGCACTGGCTATTTAAGGATATGCTCATGGCATACTACAGCCTCAAAATCCTGGGCTCAAACAGTCTTCCTGCCTCAGCTGTCCAAGTAGCTGGGACTACATGCATGCCACCGCACCTGGCTCAGTTAGTTAATATTTGCTAAGGATTTTTGCATCCTGTGTTCACAAGGGATACTGGCCTGTAGTTTTCTTGTGATGTCTTTGGCTTTGGTATCAGGATAATACTGGCCTTGTAGAATGAGTTGGAAAGTGTTCCTTCTGTTTTCTAAGAGAGTTTGAGAAGGACCAGTATTATTTCTTTTTTTTTTTTCAATATGAAGTCTTGCTCTGTCACGCAGGCTGGAGTGCAGTGGCATGATCTCAGCTCACTACAACCTCCACCTCCTGGGTTCAAGCAATTCTCCTGCCTCAGTCTCCCAAGTAGCTGGGATTACAGGCACCCACCACCACACCCGGCTAATTTTTGTATTTTTAGTAGAGACAGGGTTTCCCCTTGTTGGCCAGGCTGGTCTTGAACTCCTAACCTTGTGATCTGCCCTCCTTGGCCTCCCAAAGTGCTGGGATTACAGGCGTGAGCCACCGCACCTGGCCGTGTTATTTCTTCTTTAAATATTTGACAGAGCATTTACCAGTGAAGCTTTCTGGGACTGGGGCTTTACTTTGTGGGAATTTTTTTTTTTTTTTAAGACTGAGTCTCGCTTTCTTGCCCAGGCTGGATTGCAGTGGCATGATCTCGGCTCATCACAACCTCCGCCCCCTGGGTTTAAGCCATTCTCCTGCCTGAGCCTCCCGAGTAGCTGGGATTACTGTTGTGCGCCAACATACCTGGCTAATTTTTGTATTTTTAGCATAGACAGGCTGGATTCACCATGTTGGCCAGGATGGTCTTGAACTCCTGACCTCAGGTGATTCCCCCACCTCAGCCTCCCACTGTGCTGGGATTACAGGTGTGAGCCACCGCGCCTGGCCTGTGGGAGGGTTTTTAGTGACTAATTTCTTTATTTGTTATAGGTCTATTTGGATTGTGTGTTTCTTCTCAAGTCAGTTTTGGTAAATTTGTGTCTTTCTAGGAATGTGTTCATTTTACCTAAGTCTAATTTCTTGGCGTAAAGTTGCTCATAATATTTCTTTATAATCTTAATTTTGGTAGAGCCACTAGCAATGTCCCCTCTTTGATTCCTGATTTTGGAAATTTGTGTTGTTTCTCTTTTCTTCTTGTCAATTTTATCGGTTTTTTCTTTTCTTTTCTTTTTTTTTTTTTTAGATGGAGTCTTACTCTATCCCCAGGCTGGAGTACAGTGGTGCGATCTTGGCTCACAGCAACCTCCGCCTCCCGGGTTCAAGTGATTCTCCTGCCTCAGCCTCCCAAGTAGCTGGGATTACAGGTGCCCACCACCACGCCTGGCTAATTTTTGTATTTTTAGTAGAGACGGGGTTTCACCATGTTGGCCAGGATGGTCTCGATCTCTTGACCTCTTGATCCACCCAACTCGGCCTCCCAAAGTGCTGGGATTGCAAGTGTGAGCCACTGGGCCCAGCCTGATTTTTTTCAAAGAGCTAACTTTAAGTTTCTGTTGACTTTTCTCTGTTGTTTACTGTTTTCTCTTTGACTAGTTTCCACTTCGACCTTTATGTTTTCCCTTATTCTTCTTGCTTTGGGTTTAGTTTATTCTCCTCTTTTTTCTTCTCTGTTTTTTTGGGGTGGAAGTTTATTGATCCAGATCCAGACCTGTTATTGTTGAATTGTCTATTTCTCCTTTTTATTCTTTCAATTTTTGCTTTCTGTATTTTGGGGCTCTGTTGTTAAATATGTATACATTTATAATGGTTATAGCTTCCTGACAAACTGATTCTTTTAGCATAATAAATGTTTATTTTTGTCTCTAATGACATTATATATATATAGATAGATATAGATATTGATATTAATGTAGCCACTCCAACTCTTATGGTTACTGTTTGCATAGTAGATGGTGTTTTTATACTTTTACTCACTTGTGTCTTTGAATCTAAAGTGTTTTTCTTAAAGACTTAAGACCCAGCTTCCACAAAATTAAAAAAATTAGCCAGGTGTGGTGGTACACACCTGTAGTTCCAGCTACTTGGGAGGCTGAGGCAGGAGTAACAGGCATTTTGTTTATTTTTTAAAATTTTTAATTATTATTTTTGAGACAGGGCCTCACTCTGTCACTCAGGCTGGAGTGCAGTGGTGTGATTTAGGCCCACTGCAGCCTCAGCCTCCAGGGCTTGGGTGATTGTCCCTCCTCAGCCTCCCGAGTAGCTGGGACTACAGGTGCATGACACCATGCCTGGCTAATTTTTTGTATTTTAATTTTTTGTAGAGATGAGGTCTCCCTATGTTGCCCATGCTGGTCTCAAACTCCTGGACTCAAGCAATCTGCCTGTCTCAGCCTCCCAAAGTGCTGGGATTACAGGCAAGAGCCACCACACCCAGCCTAGATTTTTTCACCTAATCTGACAGTCTATCTTTTGATTGGAGTGTTTAATCCTTTCAAATTTAATGTAATTATTGATAAGGGTTCATTTGTTTTTCCTTTACTGCTTGCTTTTGTGTTTTTTAGAGACAAGGTCTTACCCTATCCTGCAGGCTGGAGAGCAGTGATGTACAGCTCACTGCAGCCTTGAACTCCTGGGCTCAAGAGATCCTCCTGAGTAGCTGGGACTACAGGTGTATGCCACCTGTAGTCTATTTTTTTTTTTTAATTTTTCTGGAGACTGGGTCTCACTTTGTTGCTCAGGCTGGTCTCAAACTTCTGGCTTCAAGAATGCTGGGGTTACAGATGTGTGCCACCACACCCAGCCCCAGTGTTGTTTTTAATATATATATATATTTACATACATACATGTTAAATTGTGGCTAAAAAAACATAAAACTTACCATCTTAACCATGTTTAAGTGTACAATGCAATAGTGTTAAGTATATTTACATTGTCCTGCAACAGATTTCCAGAAATTCTTACCCCACAAAACTGAAACTTTATACCCATTTAACAATTCCCAGTTTACCCCTCACTCCAACCCCTGGCAACCACCATTCTTCTTTCAGTTTCTATGAATTTGACTACTTTATTTTTTATTTATTTATTTTTTTGAGACAGAGTTTCTGTCACCCAGACTGGAGTGCAATGATGCGATCTCGGCTCACTGCAACCTCCGCATCCTGGGCTCAAGCGATTCTCCTGCCTCAGCTTCCCGAGTAGCTGGGATTACAGGTGTGCACCACCATGCTCAGCTAACATTTGTATTTTTAGTAGAGATGGGGTTTCACCGTGTTGGCCAGGCTGGTCTCGAACTCCTGACCTCAAGTGATCCACCCACCTTGGCCTCCCAGAGTGCTGGGATTACAGGCATGAGCCACTGCGCCCAGCAGAATTCGACTACTTTAAATACCTCATATAAGTGGAATCCTACAGTATTTGTCTTTTTGCAAGTGGCTTATTCCACTTAACAGAATGTCCTCAAGGTTTATTCCTGTTCTAGCATGTGATTGGATTGCTTTCCTTTTTAAGGCCGTGTAATATTCCATTGTAAGTATAGACCACATTTTGTTTATCAATTTATTCTTTGATGGACATTTGGGTGGCTTTCACCTCTTGGCTATCGTGAATAATGCTGCTGTGAACATGGGTGTGCAAATATATATTCAAGGCCCTCCTTTCAATTCTTTTGGATATCTGCCCAGAAGTGAGATTGCTTGATCATATGTAGTGGTTTTTTTTTTTTTTTTTTGAGACAGGGTCTCACTCTTGCCCAGGCTAGAGCGTAGTGGCTTGATCATAGCTCACTGCAACTTCAAACTCCTGGGCTTAAGCAGTCCTCCCACCTCAGCCTCCTATTTTTCATTTTTATTTCGTTTTTGTTTTTTTTGAGGCAGAGTCTCGCTGTGTTGCCCAGGCTCAAGCAGTCCTCTCACCTCAGCCGCCCAAGTAGCTGGGACTACAGCCATGTGCCATCACCCGGCTAATTTTTTATTTTTTAATTTTTTATACAGATGAAGGTCTCACTGTGTTGCCCAAGCTGGTCTCGAACTCCTGGGCACCTTAGTCTCTCAAAGTGTTGGGATTACAGGTGTGAGCCACCACGCCCGGCCCTACTTTTAATTTTTTGAGGAACCATTTTTGCATAGCGGCTACACCATTTTCTATTCCTGCCAACAGTGCACAAGGGTTCTAATTTTTCCACATCGTCTGCAACATGTTATTTTCTGTTTGTTTTTTATAGCAGACATCCTAATGGGTATGAAGTGTTGGGTCGTTGTGGTTTTAATGTGCATTTCCCCAACAATTAACGATGCTGAGCATGTTTTTATATGCTTCTTGACCATTCATAAATCATCTTTGAAAAAATGGGTTTAAGCCTTTTGCCTTTTGTTGTTGAGACAGGGTCTTGCTCTGTTGCCCAGGCTAGAGTGCAGTGGCGCGATCTCAGCTCACCGCAACCCCAACCTCCTGGGCCAGTGCTCCTCGCACCTCAGCCTCTCAAGTAGCTGGAACTACAGGCATGTGCCACCATGCCTAGCCAATTTTTAAAGATTTTTTTGTAGAGATAGGGTCTCACTATATTGCCCAGCCTGGTCTCAAACTCCTGGACTCATGTGATCCTCCCACCTCAGCCTCCCAAAGTGCTGGGATTAGAGGTGTGAGCCACTGCTACCAGCCTTACTATGCATTTTAAAGTTATTTTCGGCTGGGTGCGGTGGCTCATGCCTCTAATCCCAGCACTTTGGGAGGCCGAGGCAGGTGGATCACCTGAGGTCAGGAGTTCGAGAGCAGCCTGGCCAACATGGTGAGACCCTGTCTCTACTAAAAATACAAAAATTAGCCGGGCATAGTGGTGGGCGCCTATAATCCCAGCTACTTGGGAGGCTGAGGCAGGAGAATTGCTTGAACCCGGGACGCGGAGGTTGCAGTGAGCCGAGATTGCATCATTGCACTCCAGTCTGTTTGACAGAGCAAGACTCCATCTCTAAATAAATAAATAAAGTTACTTACTTAGTGGTTGTTCTAGAGGTTACATAACAACATATTTGAGATTAATATTACCTTAATACTGGCAACACATAGAGACTTGGTTTTCATGTTGTTCCATTTTTACCCCCTTCTTTGTGTGACTGTCATACATATTACGGTTCTATATGCTATAAACCCCAAAATACAGTGGTATACTTATTGTTTAATGCAACTTTATGTCTTTTAATGAAGTTAAAGAGAACACAGTTTTTTATATTTACCTAGGTACTGTTTACCTTTTCCCAGTGCCTTTTCATTTCTTTGAGTAGATTTGAATTATTATCTGGAATTATTTCTTTTCAGCCTCAATTATTGCTTTTAGTATTTCTTATAAAGCTGGTCTGCTAACAATGAATTCTCTTTTTTTGTGGAGTGTCTTTATTTCACCTGTACTTGTTTTAAGGACAGTGTTGCTGGATATAGGATTCTTGTTTGACAGCATTTTTCTTCTTCTTGTGGCACTCTGACAATACTGCCCCACTGCCTCCTAAGGTCCATTGTTTCTGATTAGAAGTCAGCTGTGATTTATTTTGTTATTCTTCTGTAAGTGATAACTTGTTCTTCTCTAGCTTCCTTTAAGATTTTTCTTTATCTTTCAACAGTTTGGCCATGAGGTATCTAGGTGTAGGTATCTTCGTTTATCCTACTTGGGGTTTATTGAGCTTCTTGGATCTGCAGATTCATGTTTTCCATCAAATTTGGGAATTTTTCAGCCACTATTTCTTCAGATATTTTTTCCATTTCTCTCTCGGCACCCCCAGTACACATATGTTGGTAAACGCACTGTTGCTGCACAGGAGTGTGAGGCTCTATTCATTTTTCACTCTTTTTTCCTCTCTGTTCTTCACATTGGATAATTCTATTGCTCTATGACTTCACATTCACTGATTCTTCTGTCTTCCCAAATCTGTGTAGTTCCTCTGGTCAACTTTTCAGAATTTCCTTTTCAAAAACTGGGATAAATATATGATTTACCATTTTAACAGTTTCTAAGTGTATAGTTCAGTGACATTAAGGACATTCACATTGTTGTGCAACCATCACCACCATCCGCCTCCAGAACATTTCATCATCCCATACTGAAACTCTACTCATTCAACAATAACTCCCTGCTGCTACAGTGTCTCATGCCTATAATTCCAGTGCTTTGGGAGGCTGAGGCAGGAAGATCGCTTGAGCCCAGGAGTTCAAGATCAGCTTGGGCAACACAGTGAGACCCTGTCTCTGCAAAAAAAAAAAAAAAAAAAATTTTTTTTTTTAATTAGCTGAGTGTGGTGGCTTGCACCTGTAGTCCCAGCTATTCAGGAGGCTGAGGTGGGAGGACTGCTTGAGCCCAGGAGTTGGAGGCTGTAGTGAGCTATGATCATACCACTGTACTCCAGCCTGGGCAATAGAGCGAGACCCTGTCTCTAAAAACGAAAACAGTAATTCCCAAGTTCCTCTCCCCACAACCCCTGGTAACTACTGTTTTACTTTCTGTCTCTGTGAATTTGATAATTTCGGATACCTCATATAAGTGGAATCAAACTATCTGTTTTTGTGTCTGGCTTATTTCACTTAGCATAATGTCTTCACACTTCATCCATGTGTCAGAATTTTATTCAGAATGTGCTTTTGTTTGTTTTGTTTTGAGACAGGGTCTTGCTCTGTCACCCAGGCTGGAGTGCAGTGGCGTGATCACGGTTCACTGCAGCCTCTACCTCCCTGGGCTCAGGTCATCCTTCCACCTCAGCCTCCCAAGTAGCTGGGATGACAAGCGTGTGCCACCACACCTGGCTAATTTTTTTTTGCATTTTTTGTAGAGATGGAGTTTTGTCATGCTGTCCAGGCTGGTCTTAAACTCTTGGACTCAAGCGAACCGCCCACCCTGGCCTCCCAAATTGCTGGGGATTATACATGTGAGCCACCATGCCTGGCCAATTCTTTTTTTTTTTTTTTAAATAAGGGCCCAAGGTTGTCCTACCTGACCCTTTAATTCTGTAAATGCGTGTGTGTGTGTTTTTAAGTTTCTGCCCAGTTGTTTTTGTTTATCTGTTTGTTTTTTGAGACGGAATCTCATTCTGTCACCCAGGCTGGAGTGCACTGGCATGATCTTGGCTCGCTGCAAACTCTACCTCCTGGGTTCAAGCGATTTTCCTGCCGCAGCCTCCCAAATAGCTGGGATTACAGGCGCACACCACCACACCCAGCTAATTTATTTTTAGTAGAGACAGGGTTTCACCATGTTGGCCAGGCTGGTCTTGAACTCCTGACCTCAAGTGATCCGCCCGCCTCAGCCTCCTCAAGTGCAGGGATTAAGCCACCACACCCAGCCTCTGCTCAGTTTTTCTTTTTAAAACTTCTTATTTTTTAAGCCTAGCTTCATAGGGGCCGCCCTTGTGCCTAATGGTCAGCCAATGATTTAGGCAGATGTATCTTGAGCCAGCAAGGCATCTATCTTCCGCTGATAAGTTGTGTGTGTGTGTGCGCGCGCGGGGGCTGCATATTAAAACATTTCAGGAGTTTTGAAATCTTCCCTGGCTTTTACTTTCTGCTGGGCCCTCTGGCATTTCCTCTTCATGTGCCCACAGGTTCTATCAGCTAGGGCTGTGTGGCTAGCTTGGGCCTTCTCTGATCTCTCCTGTGTGGATGTGCGGGGAGCTTATCAAGCCCCTTGTGGCTGTCTCATTTCCTGCTTCTGTTAAAGCTCTAGCTAGGCTGCTGGTCTATTGCTTGAGCCAAGCTGAGCCACTGGTCTTCCCTGGATGTTTGCTACTGAGTTACTGCTGTTCCTGACAATGCCAGTGGGCATGGAGTATTTTTATCCAGACTTCAGCTCTACCCATGATCCCAGATGAAAATCTGCCTAGAGCTGGAAGGGATCTTAGGGATCTTCTTGTTCCACACTCTACTTTCACATCCCAGGGAAGACAGGACTCCAGAACGCCCTTGAGCTGCTCAAGGCCTGCCCTAAGTGAGGGCAGCCAGGCTTAGAGATCGGTCTTCAGGCTCAGCTGCACAGCTCCTCAGTGGCATTTCTGCTTAGCGTCCATGTCACCCAACACCTAGAGACAATCCCTAGACCCTGCCCTCGCCAGGGGGATGGTTCTCCACCAATACCCTATGAGGAAGGTGCCCCTGAGTGATGACAGGTGTCCAGTCTTGGGAGCAAAAGAGACAGGGCATGGAGAAACCTGACCTGCATTGAGGGTTTGCTGCTCATGCCCTGCACTTGATTCACATTAACTAATTTAATGTCATTTTTCAAAATGCCCCATTGAGGTCCACATTTCACAGATGAGGAGGCAGGAACTTGCTCAAGGACAAGAGTGAGGGGCTGGATACTGGAAATCAGCTCAGGCTTATTCCAAAGTCCCTGTTCTTGTAGTGATTATGAAAGGAGCTGTTTGCAGGGACAGGAATGCTCTGTGAGCTTTTTCCTGCTGCAGAGCCTGGACTTGTACAGTGGGTTCTGCCTCTTCCCACCCCCAGCCCTCCCTGATTACTCTAGGCCAGTCATGACACAGGATGTTGGCAATCAGACTCAGCGCCTTCTGAGCTATTCTGTCCTGTCTCCGTGCGGTTCCTAGTGGGCTGAGCCCACTGTGTGGCTCCAAGTCTCCTAAGGTCTCAGGCTCCGTTATCATTCTGCCCTCCACCAACCACAGGAAACCCCATGGTTTGGAAGATGTTGCTTATTACCAAGATACTGCATTTCTAAAGATGTCCTACCCCCATCACTTACTATCAACACCCATTAGAGCCACTGGCCAGCAGGAGGTGACCAGGACTGCACTTCCTAGGTAAAACTCCAGTCAACACAAAGACAACGGCATGGGAAGACTGCTGCCTGAGGCACAGCAGGATTCCTCGAGCACTGGAAATAGCCGATTGTTTCCCACTCCTGTGGGTGGCCCGGGCATACTATCCTGGGTGCCCCTCCAGCTTGGGGACTGCACACCATCAAGCTGAGCTTGGACCCAGTTTTCTTGGCACTCAAGACTGTGCTCTTTTCATTCAATTAGCTGCATTTGAAAGCTTTATACACAGCCTTCCTGTGCCCATAAACCACCAAAGGACAAACCCTTGCTCCTTGGCCTGGCATTTAAGGATCTTTATATCTGATGCCGGCTTGTTTTTTGGGAGTTCATTGTCTATTACTCCCCCAAGTGACTGCTCTACTCCCCTTCAACCTTCCCAGTGCCCCCCCAAATAACTGTGTAAATCCCAGTGCCCCGGCCTGGAATGCCCTGGCTTCCACCCTGCCGCAGCTGGTAGCATCTCTCTGCCAATAAGCTTCATTTGTCCATATCACTCCCTCTGGCCCATGCTGCTCTCTGCCTCACCATGTGGAACAGGGCAGGCCCAGGTGTTACCTTTCTTGTGCCCAGGGCCTGAGGAGCCAGTGGTTTGAAGGAAAGTTTGCCTTTCAGCTCAGTGCCTCCCTACAGGCCTTTCCCTGCTGCCCGGCACCGAGCCCTGTGTACTAGGGGTGAACAGTCCTCCCCATGGTCCTTAGGCATTTGCGTTCATCACGGTGTTATTGTTCAGCCGGGGAAAGAGAGGTGGGCTTAGGTCTGGATCCTAGAACCCTCGCTGTGCAGTCTTTTCCTTACTACCCCAAAGTAAGACCAATGGGGATTTATTATTTCCTTTTGTTGAAAAGAGGAGTGAAGGAAGTGTAGCGCCCCAGCAGAAGAAACTGTATTGGGCAAGCTCCCGGAGGCAGCAGCAGAATCCCGCCTCAGAACCACCAACAGGTGCTGGCTGAGCGCTTACACCTGCGGCCTGTCTTCAGCTGCCTGCTTAGGGAGGAGGGAAGAAAGAAGAAGAGGCCCAGGCTGCCACGCAGACTGGGCTTCCTTGCCCATGAAGAGCAGCAGTGGGAGGCAAACAGTAGCAATCTTCCCCCTGGATCCTTTATCCTGTATCTCCCTTCTGACTCCCCTTTCTGGAACATCTGGCTCAGGGTGAATCAAATTGATATTTTCTTAACACTCTATTTCATTTTAGAAAAAGCAACCCTTTGCTTTGCAATGTATCCCAAAGAGAGAGAGAGATACAACATTGAGTTTAATAATCAGCAAAGGGCAGGGATTTGCCTCCTGTGACCTGTATCTTTGCAGACATTCAGGAATTGGTGCTTATTCCTACCTTAATTACAGGGATTCATAGAAAGCTTTTTTTTTTTTTTTTTTTTTGAGACGGAATCTTGCTCCGTCACCAGGCTGGAGTGCAGTGGTGCAATCTCAGCTCACTGCAACCTCTGCCTCCCAGGTTCAAGCAATTCTCCTGCCTCAGCCTCCTGAGTAGCTGGGACTACAGGTGTGTGCCACTGCTCCCAGCTAATTTTTTATATATTTTTCGGGGGTTTCACCGTGTTAGGATGGTCTCAATCTCCTGATCTCATGATACACCCACCTCAGCCTCCCAAAGTGCTAGGATTATAGGGGTGAGCTACCATGCCCAGCCCATAGAAAGCTTTTTCAGAGAGAGAAACTGAGGCAGAGGGTTGAAGGCACGCAATCATGAGCTTCCTGCCCCAAGTGCCTTTTTGTGCCCAGAGTTAAAAATCCATGAATAGCTAAATAAAGAAAATCTAAAACCTCCCTCTAAAATCTCTAACAAGGGCCATGCGGCCCTAGGGTTTACATTGAGTTATCAGAGCACTCTCAACTTCCTGTATGCTGAGAAGGGACTTCTGAGGACAGTGGGCTCTGGGCTTCAAAGGCTTGGAGCTGTTATCCTCACTAAACAGCTGCGGTCTTTCTTGTCCCTGCTCTAAAGACATTCTCTTTTGGAGGGGACATTCCTGCCAGGACTCCCATCCAGCTCTCAGCAGGAAGAAGTTTCCCATCCTGAAAAACTCAACAGAAACTAAAAAACTGACTCTCTGCCATGGGGTTCCCAAGCATTTGTAGCCTTTCAGAATTTGACCTTGATTCAGCCGATAAGACAAGACAGGGCTGGCCAAGGCCAGCTTTTTACTGCCTACCCATCATCTTTATGCACGTTCAGGAGACAAAGGGCTTTAGGTGTCACAGGGCCATGGAGGGGCTTGCCCCACACTGAGCCCCTGCTGAAAGCAGAACAAGAGATGAGGTGGCTGGGCATGGATTGAAATGACAAACTGTAACTCTTCTACAAATGTAGAGGTTTATTTCAACAAAATGTGTAAAGAGTGCATCTGAAGCTCCTGCTCATCACGGTATGTGTCCATCAAATTCTGAGACAAGTGAAGCCTGTTTTGTAAACGAAGAGAACAGATAATATGGCAGTCTCTGTCCAAGCAGGTCTTGGTCAATATCCATCATTTATACTCCTCCTGCCTTAGTAGCCTTGCATGTGTGAGGGGCTGTGGGAATGTCAGATTGCTCATGTTCTGTGCCTCCGACTTGAAAAATCCTTGTCCAGGGTAAGACCTACGGTGAGGAGCTCTGGGGATGGGGAGGAGGCATTACAGGGTTCTAGAGAGGAAACATATTTGTTTGTGTCATAATTTGGTGGGGAGAGGGGAGGTAAATGAGTGTAACCCACCCTGCCTCTGAAGAGATGCCTGGACAGGCCTCCTTGGGGGTGCAGGACTTCATACCACTTGTAGATATGTGGGATTTGATTTATTGCAAAAAAGCATAGAAGAATAATCTGGTCAAAAATGAATCCAATTCTTAGTAGGTAAGCAAATAGCCAGCAATGGTCAGTGCATTTTCCTGGACTGAGAATTGTCCCCCACTGCTTTATGCCCTTCTCTGAAGGTGCTGAACACCCGCACCTTCCACCAGGGCAGCCGGGCTGAGGCTCTGACTCCTGGGGGCTGTCTGCTCCATACCCAGCCATACGGTGCCCACCTGCAACCCAGAACCATTGACAAGTCCAGCCAATCTATCCGCACAGATTCCTCCTGAAGAAGGGAAGGTGGAGCTCGTTCTTGTGTGCAAACTACAGGGTTAAGGCTCAGAACTGTAGCTTATCCAAGAGCATTCATACCACTGCTTCTCAAACGTCTTAGTGATTTCCTCCTTGGTTATCAGTGACAAATGCAATTAGCTGCACTAAAGGAACCGGATGCTACACCAGCCCTGATCACCTGCCACTCTTGCTTTAGGAACAGGGGAATCAGTAAGTTCTTTTCTTGAATAAACTAGTTGTTGAAAGTAAACTCTCTCCACCACCTGAGGAAGCCCCTGATGCCAGTGAGGAGGGGCCAGTAAGCCTGGAGGACAGCAGCACCATGACTGAGTTGTAAATAATCTTAAGGTCATGTGGATTCTGTATTTCCTGGAAGCCTCCCTCATAGGGAAGGCCAGCTCCTGGTGCTGAGGGTGTAGCTGTCACCAGGGTCCTTTCAGAGCTGTGGGGAGACCTGCTGCCTGTCTACATTCTGGGGGAGAGTAGAACCGTTAGCTGCTAGGACAGTAATCCTGGAACTAGGGAAGAGTGACTGTGGAGGCACCATTAACCTCTCAAAACCATCCAAGCTCCAGGCTTCATAGGAACAACTTTCCAAGTCCTCAAAACAGACTATCTCACTGGCTCTCCACATGGCATAAATAACTAGTTTCCACCAGTGCAGAAAGGGCAGTTCTCTTCTGGCTCCTCCTCTGCCAACTCAGGCTTCACCGCCTGTGGAACTGCTGGGGCCCCTCACGCCACTGGCCTTGCAGCTCCCAGCCACATGCGACAGCTAGTCCAGCAGTGATGTGCAGGCGAGAGGCAGGCCACCTACCTTTCCCTTTGTCCTCAGAGACTGAACCCAAGGTTGAGGTCCCCTGAATCAAGAATAACTGGGTCTATTTTCTTTCTCTGCTTCTTGGCTCACAGTTTTGCCCTCATCTTTGAGTTCCTATGGAGCTTGTAGTACATTTTATGCTCTAATTTTTCTTCATAAAAGGTACCGTGGTTGGTTAAACGGAATCATTCCTCTCCGGTGCCTACTGTGTGCTGGGCTAAGAGTCGGGGTAATAAACAATGGACTTGAGGCTTCCTCCTCTCCTTAGCCCTCCTCTGCTGCCTGTGGCTGCGGCTCATGGGGCCAGGGGTGAGGGGGGCTGCTCACTGCCTGGCAACTCCTCATGCTTCCCCATGCTGGGGGGCCAAGGGGCTGTCAGGACAGAAGGGGCAGCCCTGCTTTGGGTAGTAAGACCTCATGGTACATGTTTGTACCTTTCATTGCCTTCTCAGTCCTGTGCAGGGAGTGGAGGACTAGGCCTGGCCAGGGTAATAAATACTGAATGGGGTAGGTGTGACTGGTGGGCTGGAGGGGATTCTGTGATCTTACATCCCAGGATATCATGCATAACCTGAAACACTTGAGAGGAAGTAAAATGCCACTTTGACTCCAGTGCTGGGTCTCCTGTGCCTTCTCATTACAGTGGTTGCAGTTGTTAAAAGGCAGCTCTAGCCCTTTTCTCCAGAGACAGGGCAGGGACAGGCAGGAAGCTCTTCCTACGTGGAAGGGGAATCCATTGTGGAGAGGATCCGTACGACTTCTGCTCGCTGAGTGGGTGATATGTGCTGGGTCATATGGATGATGGAATCCATGGCAACCTCTGGATTGGCCTGGACCAAGCTGGAAAGGAAGATTGAGAATGGTGAAGAAAAGAGAGGCAGAAGTGTCTAGATCAGGACAGCTAAAGAACTGCCCAATAAACATGCGTGCACCGTCCACTGCAGACATTTTAGTCACGCCTCACCTTATTTGTTTCCCTATATTACAAATATCCAGCCAAGGTAGTGCAAGATGAACCCAAAACATTTTGCTATGTTGAAAAAGGAATTAAACCCAAAACAAAAACAATGGGGGCATGTCACAAAGACAGCAATTGGGGCATCAAAATAAGCCCAGTAATGAATTATAAATCAGTAAAAAATAGAACTTCATGAGTCTATACCAATAATGAATATATAAAAGAATCGGCAGGAGTGAGGACTGAGTGGTGACTGGTAATTGTGGAGGGTGTGCTGGAGTTGGAAAGTTATCATTTTGCAAGCTCATTGTAAAGGCTGCACCAGAGGGAAATTTTGATGAAAGCAAGATACTTGCGTGGCCTTAAAATGTCTTCCCGCAGACTACTTATTAGGTGCAAGGGGGGAAAATCATAATTATACGGTAGAGAAATGGAGCAACATCTTGACCAGGGGATGAAATTAACAAGAGGAAGAGCAGATAAACAGCATGTGCCCCCAGATGTGGTGCCCTGTGAAGGTTCTGGCCAGAGCACCTCACCTGCATCTCATCATGGGGAGACATCAGACAAACTCAAAATGAGCAATGTTCTACAGATGGTAGATATCAGATAAAAGTTTTTAATCAATGTTAAATTTACAAAAGTGGATCATTTTATGATGGTTATGTAAAAGTATCCCTATTCTCAGCAAATGCACACTGAAATATTTGGGGGTAAAGGCCATGATATATGTAACACTCTTAAGTAGTTCAGAAAGAGGAAAAATGTATACACATATGGGAGGGCAGGCACACTCATAAGTGATATAGCAAGGGAGAGAAAATGTAACAGGTAAATCTGAGTACAGATGTTATATATAGGGGTGTTCCTTGTACTGTTTTTAATTTTATAACTTTTCTGTAAGTGAAATGTTTCCAAATAAAGTTTTATAAAAATGTCCCTGCAGTCTCTACCACCGATCCTATGGAGCAGACTGAAGCCTCTAGAAGGATACAGCTAACTCTTGGCTGGAGGAGGTGAGGAGGTGGTTTCCCAGGAAACCACCACACACACAATCAGCTTTCCTCCCAGAGTCGTTCATCCAGTTTTGAGTATCAGCATTCAGAGCTAAGAGGTGGGCACAGTGAACTCAGCCTTCATCTAGCTGAGATTACTAAGTGCCCCTGGGGAGCAGTAGCTGAAAAAGAATTGGGCTTCAGGCCGTATCTGTACCTGTGGGTCAACTACAGCTGTCTCAAACAGCAAGAGACTGCAGAGATTGCAAGGTTTCTGCGATCATCTCATGATTTGTTTGGAAACTTTTTAATCCAAAGAAATTAGCCCTCCTTCTCTAGCGGAGTTCTCCACATTGGTCTCACCTGCGGATTTGCTTGAGGACGTAGTCTCTGCTGATGCATTTGATGTTTTCCTCTATTACCGAGTGAACACCATCCTCCTCTGTCAGCTGTTTCTCTAGCCACTCTGCCAGATCCTTATTATTGTCCCAAACATAGGCCTGCAAACAGATGACTCTTGGTCAAACACCAGGGGTCAGGCCAGGCCGGGACACTCTGACTGTGCAGGATCTGAAGTGCTTACTCCGAAAGTGTGCTCCGTGTCCACGATTCTCCTTCACTGTCGGCATCGTGCAGGAGGAGGAAGTAGGCCTCGCGGCAGGAGCTGCGCCCCTTCTCCTTCTCTTCCTTTATGGACACAGGTGTACACCTGAAGTCACCATGGGGCTCTCCCGAGCACTCTGGTGCTCATACCCTGACTCTGTCCTGTCAGACTCTAGGGACCCACCTATTTGACAAAGGCTAAGAGAATTCAATAACCTGACAGATTTGAGAGAACCAGTTAAAAGCCCAAATTACTTAGTAAAAGTGTGATTGAGAAGGCGAGGCTGTTTATTTGGTGTTTTGCTTTCAGAGGAACTGAGACACAATGCCTAAAGTATAAGTCTCTAGCCCCAGTGAGGCCTGGCAGTCACTGGATGGATGAAGTCTCCTGAAATAGAGCCCACTGTCTTTCGATGAGGCACAGACGGGGAACTGATGGGAGGGAAGTCTTGTTGCCAGGGTAGAGCCACCAGGTCAGAAACCTAAGCCCCATTTTATTACCTACGAGAGTATTCGAAAGGATCAAGACGTCCATAACCCTGAAAGTCTCAACAAACCACCTCTCACCTCCTTTTCAAGATCATTTAGCTGAGTATTTCCTAGGTGGTTGACTACATAATAATTCAGGAGTGTGTTAGAAGCCTAATAGCCTTCTCCTTGCTCTCTTCTCCTCTCATTTTCTTTACAAATAATTTAGGAATCGTTTTGTTAATGGTTTCTGGAAAACCAAGTACCACAATTAGGGCTCATTCATATTTATGTCATTTTGTTTGGGTAATTAAACACAAAGCTCGTCATTTAAAGGTGCGCTATCCTTCTCTGTTATCACTAATGAAGTCAAAGTCAGAATGACAATGAGTTTGATGCTGTAATTTAATAGGTGGGTACATTAGGGACTCTGAGGCTTTGAGGTTTGAGACGTGACTACAAGAAGCCTGTATACAAGCAAGGTCACCAAAACCACAGCTGTGACTACTGGGCTGCAGAGGAAATGTTTTCATCACAAGAGGCCTCAAGCAGTACAAAACTGAGCACTAGCCTATTTTCTAACTATCTCGTGCCTTCAAATATAATGGTTTCTTTTCAGACTCTCACATCCTGTCTGTAACTTAGCTGCTGACTTAGTTGTGACTGGTTATTTAATGTATGTCATTTCATCGACGTCTCTGTTTCTAAAAATTAAGTTCTTTACATTGGAAAGATGAAGGCTTCCGGGGACTAAGGATCAGCAGTATGTCTCTTTTAGTTCTTTGTCCATTTCTTTTTCTGACTCAAATGTGCCCAGTTCTGTTTCTAATCACTGATAAGCAGATCAGCAATTCTTCGGCTGGGGTGTGTGGCCCCGTCAGTGCAAACCTGAGTGAGCCTCTCCTCTCTGTGCCTGGGTTAGGACTCCCAGCATCTCTCAAGGCCAAACTGCCTTGAGAAAGTGTTTTGCGCCTAAGGAAAGGAAGTGTCACATCAGCCCCTATCCACGAGGGAGAAGGTAGCACTGCTTTTCCCATAACATGGTTTTAACTCACTCTTGTGACCCAGCTTGCTGCATGCCCCACATATGGATGGGTCCCCCTGGACTCCTAAACATCGCCACCTAAATTTCAACATTTCCGTTTCCATCATTGGCAATTTACTCTTCTGCTCCATGGTTTCAGGACTTCTACACATACCCCTACTTATGAAGATTGGGGTGGAGGGGAGGAAAAATAAAACAATAAATGCTTCTTGGATTTCAGAATGGAAAAAAAAAAAAAAAACCCCAAGATTTTTAGATTTACCCAAGAATCCCAAAGCCTTTAGTTTAGGAGAATATTTAATACTCTTATTAATCATTTTTAATCCGTTTGCTTTTAATTAAGAAACAGCATGATGCTTTTCTATCAACATATGCCAGGGAGCAGATTAATTGTGGCTTAAGATAACTCTCCTTGATTGGTGTAATGTATTAGCTAACGAGATGCCTGCTTCCAACGATGCTCAGACACTACACTGGAAAGCCAGCTACCCTCTAGAGAAAACTCTTCTGCCTTCCCCTCCTGCAGCCACAGAGTATGCTAGGTGTTTAAACATTTTGAAAAGTTCCCAGACAGGATTAGGGCAATGCATTCCAAGTTTTACAGTTGCTTGAAAATATGGGCCCTATAAAAAGATCTGCTGTTTACGCAAAGTACAACTGGATGACAATGACCATGCCAGACCCCAGTGGATTATAGCCTAGAGGAGTACATGAAGGAAAGGGGTCTCAAGTTCTAATCAGCTGCATGTTTAGCAAAAATAAACTTATGTAAGCATAGTGCCACTGGTTTTTCTCAACAGACCTGGGAGGGTTACTATACTGTTGTGGGCTAATTTGCTCCACCTGGGAAAAGCAAGCTCCCTTCCACTGGGTTATAGAGTTTGCAGTTTGTTTTTTTTTCTTCCTCCAGACAGGGTCTCCTCCTGTTGCCCGGGCTGGAGTACAGTGGCATGATCACAGCTCATTGCAGCCCGAAACTCCTGGGCTCACGTGATTCTCCCACATCAGCATCCTGAATAGCTAGGATTACAGGCATGCCCCACCATGCCCGGCAAAACTTTTTTTGGTAGAAACAGGGTCTCATTATGTTGCCCAGGCTGGTCTTGAACTCCTGGGCTAAAGCAGTTCCCCTGCCTTGGCCTCCCAAAGTGCTGGGATTATAGGCATGCGCCACTGTGCCCAGCCAGAGCCTACAGTTTCTTGTTTGCTCTCTTAGAACAGTTGTAAGACTCAATTCCAGTCACCCAGAAGGATAGGCCAACCTTATTCCCAGGAAGAAGGCATTATTATTTCCCTCTTTAAAATTATGAAAATGGGCCTGGCACAGTGGCTCATGCCTGTTATCCCAGCAATTTGGGAGGCTGAGGCAGGGAATTGCTGGAGTCCAGGAGTTTCAGACCAGCCTGGGCAACATGGCAAAACCCCCTCTCTACAAAAAAAATCAGCCAGGTGGGGTGGTGTGTGCCTATAGTCCCAGCTACTTGGGAGGCTGAGGTGGGAGGGGAGGATCACCTGAGCCCAGGAGGTTGAGGCTGAAAGTGAGTCATCATACCTACTCCAGCAGCCTGGGCAACAAAGTAAGACCAAAAAAATAAAAGGGAAAGAAAATGTGGCCAGTCATTCCTAGTATTCTAGCGTGGACTTTAAACAAGTGTGATATGCTAGGCTGCTAACATCATGACAGGCCTGGGCCCGTATGCCACCTGTCTGCATATCCATCTGTATCAGAACATTTTACCAATAAAATATCAATAATTCTACATCACAACAGTGGCCTGTCCTAAAATGAATGTTCAACAGACACTTTCTCTCTACATCAGCGGATAAGTATCTCAGGCACTAGTCAGCCTCACTAATTTTATGTAGTAATTAGTCTATCTCACAACATCTAAATGACCTGTTTGGAAAGTTTCATTTCTAACACATTGGATAGCTGTTAAGTCCTCCTTAGACAATAGTTCAGCAGGGCCAGGGAGTGACCAGGGCACAACCTGATGGATGTGAGCCCTGACTACTATACCCTACTAATAACTCACCTTAGGAGCTGCTTGGAGACACCTCCAGCTAGGGAGGCTCCTCCCATTTCTGACCTTCTAGACTTCTGGGAAACACACAGCCTGATGGGTGTAGGGATGGCATACACATCCCAAGGTACACTCATATTTTGGAAAGACATTTTCAATACACCTACACTTACAAGGCTAAGCCCTATCCAACAGAAGCCCAAGAAAGGATGTGATTTTTTTCCAGAGGCTTTAGAGTACAATAGCCAAAGGACATGTGGGCTAGGGTGGCCATCAGACCCCTGTGAACCAAGCTCCTGTGAGCCAATCCCATCTCAGCTCCAGGCCCATAGCAGGGCCAAGCAATGCTTTCCAGGTTCTACCTCACCTCCTCCCTGCCTGGCCCTGTGTGAGAAGTTTGGTGTATGAGACTTATTCATCAGTAGCCTGAGGCCAGGTTTTGAGGTCAGTGGAAATAAGAGACCCTATCAATAGTGCTTTTTCCTCTATGATCCTCACAGGGGCCTCCGTTGAGCATTCATTGCACTTGGAAATCCAGAATAAGAGCAAGTGGGTAGCTGTGTGAACAATAAGAATGCACCATGGCATCAGGTTGTGGGAACATGAGAGCATGTCAAACTAAAGAGCGTCTGAGCACCCACTGTGCTCAGGAGTCAGCCTCCTTTCCACCGAGGTCAATCAGCTGTACATTTTTGACTGGTACATTTTGACTGGTCTATGTTGCTATTATTTTTTTACTTTCTAACATGGAGGAGGGGAAACTAGCATATTTTGAATGTCTACTGAGCCAGACATTGTGTTCCATACTTTCTCTTTTTGGAGACAGGGTCTCTGTTGCCCAGGCTGGGGTGCCGTGGCGCCATCATAGCGCACTATAACCTCAAATTCCTTGGCCAAGCGATGCTCCTGCCTCAGCCCCCTGAGGACCTAGGACTACATGGGTGTGCCACGACACCGAGCAAATTTTAAAATTTTTTGTGAAGACAGGGTCTTGCTTTGTTATCCTGGCCTCAAGTGATCCTCCCACTTCAGCTTCCCAAAGCACTGGGATTACAGACGTGAGCCACCACATCTGACTTATGCTCCATACTTTACTCATGTTATTTAAAACTCACCGAACCCCATGACATAAACACCACCCCCATTTTACAGATGAGGGAATGGAGGCTTAAATAATATGCCCATGCCAGTAAATGACAAAGCTGGGATCCCAGTTTATGAGATTTCAAAACCCACATTCTCATTGTTCCATGCGGAGTCCTAATTTCAATTTCTACTATTGGGGTTTGGGAAAAAATAAATCAGCCTGTTTGAAAAACCACATACTTCAAATTTTGGATCTAAGAATCAAGTGAGAAACCATGCCCAGGATACAAATGTGTGCCATGTTCTTATGACCCAATTTAAACTACTGTTCTTGTTATTTTCGTCAAGGAGCTGTAGTGATGCTTTGCTTCTGCCTGCAGTGAAACTATGAACCATAAATCCTACTATTTCCTATAGTAGGATCGTCCCAGTGGATTCAAACAGACTCCCATAACTCATGGTAACAGATATCTCTAAGGGAAACAAAAGAATTATAGTGCTCAGTTATATAACATCACCGTGTCTTCAATTTTCTGTCCCAGAATCTCTGTTTTCAGGATTAAGATTAAGAAAACAAATTCTCTGGGAACAAAAAGAACACATGGCATGGCTAATAGATGCCTATCATGAAATGTCTTTTCTTACCAGTAACCAACCACAATAAGGATTAGAGGGTCACTTCCTGGTGCAAAGCCAGGGTCTAGACTCAACCAGTCTTTGCACTTGAGAAGCACAACACACAGTATCTATCGTTCTTTGAACAGCCCCCCCACCCCCCAAAAAAAACACCATTTCCAAACAGCAAGCAGATTGTACATCACTCCTTCAGAGGCACACAGATGGCTTTTTAACACTGCAACCCTTTCTTCTCTCAAGGGCGCTGCAGATTTTATCACCCACCCCACACTAAACTAGGTCCTGCTGAGCCTGCAGAATATGGAAGGAGGTTTCAAAGCCACATGCCCTGACATCATAGGATTACCCATCCTCACATTCAGTCTTTGGCATTCCTCTCAGAGAACTCAGGAGAATGCTGCCTTTTGTAGGTGGGCACAAGGGAAATAGCCTCAATGCTCAGCATAGTTGGCTCCCAGTGCCTAGGCAGCCTCTTCCTGAGCTATGGGGTTGGGGTTCTCTTCTGTGCTTCAATTCCAGCCAGGAGCTTGTACACATGTGGTCAACTGTTCTCTCCATTGATAAGAGATGGCAGTGACCTATTTCTTCAGATGCTCTGTCCGCTTGGGAGCAGGATGCTAGGGAAAAGCTGAAGGGCCTATCTACTTGCTTCATGCTTGGGGGGAAACTATTCCTTCTCCTCATCCTTGTGCCTACTGAGGCTGGAAACATCCATTAGTGACTAATGTGGTAGGGAGGCAGTGCAGGCCTCTCCTGGCCAGACACATACACACACACTCCATTTACCTAGCCGGCCACTCTTAACTAGAGAACAACCTCTTATTTTATACTTGCGTGACTTTCAATGCCAACTTCCACTAGAAGCTGCTGGTAGCCACTGACAAAATTGTCTCACTCAATTATGATGCCACAGACTGACCTTAACCTGAACCAAATGTCGGAGAAGGCTGTGCTCCCCCACTGCACATTTGAAATATTTATCCAAAGAAGCTTTTCAGTCATAAAAAAATGGGCAGACTTAATACAAAGGTGAATACTAGAAGCACCCCAATTCACTGGCTTTAAAACTGACAGCAAATCTTGGAGCTCCTCCTTGAGAATGATTAGCAGAGGCTTCAGGCAACACTTTCTAGGCAGAGGCCAGAGTGCCCCTCTTTGTGGACCAGGACCCTTCAAGCCACCACCAGCCACCCAGCCCTCCATCAATACTCTAACCTGGTAGTCACCAAATGTTTGTGATCACATAGCAATGAGAAAGACAAATATATTTTGAGCACATACTACCAATATTCTGATAAAATGCATATATGATATAAATGATTAATCCATATATTAATTACTAATAAAGGTTAATTTCTTTTTGTTAGTAAAAATAGAAATAAAAGTTCCAGCTTTTTCTTCCCATCCTCTCCCATGGAATGTCTTATGCAGCCCACTATTCCAGGGGCAAATGCTGGTACCCTTGCTAGGTCATCCTGGCTTGAGACCTGCCCCATCCCCAACACTGAGGCTAGAGCACCAGGGACACCATCTCAGTGGGGTTACTGCTCTAGGTCACGAGCCCTCTCTGTGAGATCACCCCAAGAAAATGCCAACTTCATAGATCCCTTTCCCTGCATAAGGGTGGATACTTCCTTCCATCTCTGATTGGAAGTAGGCAGCTCTTTAGTTGTAGTCATGGCATCTTCTTCCAATCACATCCTGTTAGGCTTCTGCTCTTAGCCCCTCCAATTCCCTCCTCCACACAGCCCCCTGAGTGGTCTTTCTAAAATAGAAGTCAGAGCATGTCACTCCACTGCTTAAAATACCTGAGTGGTTTCCCACAGGCCCCAGGACAAAGTCCAAACTCCTTGACAGCTTACATGGCCCTGTGTGATCATGCCCCTGCCCCTTCTTCCTACCAGGCACCCAGTCTCTGAGCTGCCCTGAAACAGTTGCAGGATATTCCTTTGATGCATGTTGCTCTTACTCTCACGGCTTAGGATGATGCTGTTCCTTCTGCAGGAACATTCCTCCTAAGCCCTGACCGCCCCCAAATCCAGCCTTTTCCTCTGGTTCATTTCTGCTTTGTTTTCCAGCCTCTGCTGAGACATCACTTACTCCACAAGGCTTCTTAGACTCTCCCCCATCCTTCCCAGAGAGGGTCAAGTATCCTTTGCTGTGTTTAACATGGGCCTCACTATTATGCATGACCTCTTTATCTGTCTCCCCCTCTAGATGGTGAGCTCTATGTGGATAGGAACAACATTTGCCTCTTTCACTGCCATGCCTCCAGAACCAAATGCAGTGTCTAGTACACAGTAAGTGTTCAAAAAGGTCTGCTGAATGATTGCGCAAGCTGTAACATATGCCCTACCACCTCCTCTGACAAGATGTCATGACACGACATGTTAGGGGGAGTAGCTGGGGGAGGAAACAGCTTGGATCTCTATGTTTCCCTTCCACTCCTGCCCTTAGAGGCCTGTGGACTCTTTGCTGGCAAGCCTTGCAGCCCTCAGGTGGTGTGAGGAGCTCAGCAAAAAGGCTTCTCTTTGAGTGTCCCACCTACCTTTACTGTTCCTTCCACTTCCACAAACCAGCGCCTTAACATGGCTTGAATCTGGCCGTCAGTCAGCTCAGGGTTGGCATTGTGGATTTTCTTCTTGACCAGGTCCTCCAGCAGAAGACGCCTCAGCCGCCAGTAGAAGAAGGTACGGGATGTTTTCCAATCCAGGATATCCTACATGCAGAGAAGAATAAGCTTAGTCAGCCCAGTCCTAATTCCTGCTTAATGCTCAGTCTGGAGGGAAACCCACAGGCATAAAAACTGATTCTCCAGGCAAGCCCTTCACAGACAAGAGCTGGCTGTAAATTCCTAGCACTTCCAGATGTCCCCCAGGGCAGAAATGCAGCCCACATGCCCTGCTGTCTGCAGCACTGTGCACAGCCATGGGTCTGGCTAATGCTGATCCCACACATGGCTGAGATGTTCTGGGGAAGCGGCTGTGAGTTCCCAGATAACCAGACAAGGATAAATTGGTTTTGAGAAGATGGATCAAACAACTTGCAGATCAATTATGAGTTAGCTACTGTGGAAGCCTTGACCCTATAGTAACCCACATCCTGAGGACCCGTCACCAGTGAAGTCACATGTGACTCAGTTTCCCACCAGTAAAATGCAGCTTGCCTCCTGAGGAATTAATGGAAACCTAAATTATACATTGTTTTAGGATGATAACAGTTACAGAAAAAGCGAAAATCTAAAAAATATTGAAAATGTTTTGATCTGCAGAAGTTGTTTTAATTTGGCCCTCATAGCTCCCTGCTTGTGAGCCTGTGTGCAACCCACACACACACTTGCCCACATGTGGGCCTCTGACAAGAAGTGGCAACCATTGTACTTACGCTAATAACACCCTTCTCCTGCATCCGGCCTGGTGTGTCGTGCAAGTCAGCAAACTGCACGGCTACCTGATGGTAAATGGGAATTAGGAATTCCTCCCGCTCCTTCAACTTGTTCTCCAACTCCTTCCGCTCAGCTGTGCTTAGCTCTGGGGTCCCTGCAATTAGATAAACATGCCCATCACACTCTGTAATGACCAGGAATCTCTCTGCACAGAAGCAGCCACAATCACGGGAAGCTCAACATCAGCCTGCCCCCTCTTCCCTCTGTGGCCTGGCTCTCCCTTGTCTTCTCTGCTCTTTGCTGATTAACAGGGCCCTACAAGATGCCAGACCTGTCTTTACCTTGCCACAGGAAGCCCACATGCCTTCTTTTCCCTGTGGCAGTCACAAGTGTGAAGGCAGATGGCAGCCCCTCTCCCATGCCTCTCCCCTAGAAGGTGCAAGTAGCGACCTAGAGGCCTGCAGCATATTGCTGACACCACCCAGGCTCCTCCTCCTCCTGAGGCCAGTAATTGTACACTGACACCACGCCCATCCCTGCTGACCAGCATCAAAGCAGCTGGGCTATTCCACACATGGGATGTGGTGAAAGCACCCCTAAACTCCAAGCACAAACTAGTAGCTCCTGTTTCCCTGTGTACATGCGAGTTATCTGCCAAACTTGGCAAGGACCTGAATAACTCCTAAAGGTACAAGCCATAGTACTTCATGGCTTCTAATCTCAGGTTTATATACTTTTAACCTCTAATTAGTAGAACTCAATCTAATTAGAGCCAGATCCTCATGTCTTGTGTCAGCTCGGTGGGTTAGCCTGTGCTCTCCTGCCTGGACTGCTACTGCCAGAGCCAATCCCTGACCAGAGTGACAAAGACATTCTACTTCTTGGGCTAAAGGAGAAGGATGTAAAAAGAGAAAGAGAGTCGGCAAACCTCATGTGGATCACTGCGCACGGTACCCTGACTCAACAGACAGGAGACTTTGGAACCCCTTATATCAAGGAGGGACCCCTCCCCCAATCAATAGTGTCCCAGTAGAGGTGTTGCTATGGTGCGCCTTTCTTCCTAATTACTTTCAGAATGGGATCGGCAATCAATACTGAAAATTTAGCTGCCTGCCTAGTAAGGAGGAGTAAGTCTAGCTGAAGGAGCAATAGGTGACAGCCCCTGGTGTTAGGGACACCCTGAAGTGCTTTGTCACTAAAGCTGACAAATAAATACATGAGCACAGGATGCAGAAGAGGAAGGTCTATTTCAAGCATGCCTGTCTGGGAACAGGCCTTGTTTTTTACACCACAATGAATCATATGCCATAAACAGCCTTGGGCTGCTGACTGAGCCGTAAGTATTATACATAAACACAGGTTAACAGAGGAGGGATGTAACTATAGTACTTAAGTTTCATTTTTATTAGTTTTTTGGATGCCCAACTCTACCTCTTTTTTTAAGCTCATCACCATTTTAAAACTGTGATGAAGGTGCCACTGATCTGCTGCTTTAGGCCCCGGCACCTCAGCAGTGTTCCTTCAAAAACACCTGAACAGCATGAACGCACAGGGCCCCACGCTAAGGGATGACACAAAGGCCCATGCATTCTAGTGTAGATCTGCCTGGAGGGCTGATGGCAGGAGGGCTGATTGCGGGAGGGCTGATGGCGGGAGAGCTGATGGCGGGAGGGCTGATGGCGGGCTGATGGGAGGAGGGCTGATGGGAGGAGGGCTGAGGGATGGAGGGCTGATGGGAGAAGGGCTGAGGGATGGAGGGCTGGCTGGTGTCTTCGGAGATGAGACATTCTCAGAACACCCTTGTTAGGGAAGCAAATGTTTTCCCTTCTCCACAGAAAGAAACCAAGATTCCCTGGAGAAATAGCTGATTCTAGGGATGAGGTAGGGAAAACATCAGATGAACCTGGGGTATATTGTGACAAAAAACAAGGAAGCCCTCAAAAGACGATTGAGACATGTTAGAAAAATGCAGGAGCCAGTTTTGAATGTGTTCCCACTGGCCAAATCTGGGACAATGAGCACTAAAATAAATAATGATATTTATTAACAGACAGAATATTTGTGGAATGAAACTAGAATCTACCAATTCACCCTCATATAAGTAATTAAATGAGGGAGAAGGGAAAGGGAACACTCTCTCTTCCAGCAGAAGAACAATAAGTGTAGAGGAAATGATGGAATTAGAAAAATCACCGTTTTACAAGCATCACAGTAAATTACTCTGCCAAGAATCATCAATGGATGTCAAAGCCAGTGGGTGAAAGTTTGATAAGAAACAGAATATTCACAAAGTCTTAAAATATTCCTTACAAATCACTTATTAATTACAAAGGGGAAAATGGTAACTTTATCGTGGATTAACCTAGTGAACAACACCTTAAACAAGTAATTAAATTATCACCAATAGGACAGACTGATACCATGACTCCTGATGATGTCCTGAGAAGGACAGAACGTGACTTCTGCAACACTCCTGCCCAAAAAGCAGAATCGGAATCTAACCACAAACCCAAACTGAGGAAACATGCTACAAAAAAGTGGCTCACTCTTCAAAAATGTGAAAAACATGAAAAACAAAGGTCAAAGAATCAGTCCAGATTAAAGGAGACCAAAAATACTTGACAATGAATTTCAATGTGTGCTCATTAGATCAGATCTCAGACTGCCCCCTCAAAAAAAAAAAAAAAAAAAAAAACTAAAAAGGACATTGAGACAATTGGTAAAATTTTAATATGAATCATGGATTAGACAGTAGTATCAATGTTTACAGTTCTTGATTTTGATAAATGTATTGTTATGTAGGAGAAAGTCTGTGTTCTTAGAAATACACACTAATATTTATGAATAAAGAAGCATTAGGGCCAGGCGGGGTGGCTCACACCTGTAATTCCAGCACTTTGGGAGGCTGAGGTAGGTGGGTTACTTGAGGCCAGGAGTTTGAGACCAGCCTGGCCAACATGGCAAGACCTTGTCTCTACTAAAAATACAAAACTTAGCCAGGCATGGTGGCACATGCCTGCCATCCCAGCTACTCAGGAGGCTGAGGCATGAGAATTGCTTGAACCCGGGAACAGGAGTTTGCAGTGAGTTAAGATGGCACCACTGCACTCCAGCCTGAGTGAGTGAGTGAGACTCAGAAAAAAAAAAAAAAAGGCAAGAGGTCCACAGATTACTTTCAAATGGCTCAAAGAAAATGCATATGTGTGTGGAGCAAGAGAGAATAAATACATGTACACATGTGAATATGCAGAAATAATAAAGCAACGGGATATTAATAGGTGAATTTGAGAAAAAAGCATTGTATTATTCTTGTAACTTTTTTGTGAAATTGAAAAGTTTTAAAAATTAGGCAAGCTGGAAAAGAAAACTTATTCCTGGCTATCCAATGCATACAATCAATAATCAAAGGTAATATTTATAGGGTACTGGGCACCATTGTTAAGTGCTTTATATCTGTTAATTTATTATCACAACAACCTTAGGAGACTGGTATTCTTATTAATTATTCCAATTTTACAGGTGAGGAGACTGAGGCACTGAGAATTTACGTGACTTACCAAGGTCACAAAGCTAGCAAGTGATAGAGCCAAGACTCAAATGCAGCAGTTTGGGTCCCAAAGCTTTTGAACACTGTTAGCTGTCTCTTCTCGCTTACCTGGGCAGAAGACACGTGCTTCAGTAGTAGTGTCCCTTTAATTTCTGAGAGGCTAAGTGATGATGGTGGGCTCCTGGCTGATAAAGTTTCTATCTTAGTCCCAATTCCATAACTAAGACCAGGACAATGTCTCCAATAGTTCCCATTCCGATGCAATTTCCTAGGCAGGCCCAAGATTTAAGAGTTGCGTCTCTTGTTACTGTCAGTTCAAGAACTAATACAACAATAGGTAAAGTCACAGCCCTGCAGGGAGCAAAGGGATGGCAAGACCACTGACATGGCTGAACGCACATATACATGGACCATATCTAACACACCATTTATTGAGCATTTACCAGGCACTGCACTCAAATCTTTCAGGATCACAAATCTCATAATCACCAAGCACAATTCAGATCTACACACCTACATCTGGTTAGCTGTTAACACTGCTGCCAAGCTGAATACTTCAACGTTACTGAGTGCTTTCCCAGTTGCTTCAGGTACATCATCTCCAATCCTTAGGACAACTCAACTTTACGCCAGGGTGTCTATTTTACAGGTAAGAAAACTACAGCTCTGAAATGTAAAGGGACTTCCCCAATGGCATCCAGCTCTTTTTTTTTTTTTTTTTTTTTGAGATGGAGTCTTGCTCTGTCACCCAGGCTGGAGTGCAGTGGCGCGATCTCAGCTCACTGCAACCTCTGCCCCCTGAGTTCAAGCAATTCTTCTGCCTCAGACTCCCGAGTAGCTGAGATTACAGGTGCCCGGCACCAAGCCCGACTAATTTTTGAATTTTTCATAGAGATTTGGTTTCCCCATGTTGGCCAGACTGGTCTCAAACTGACCTCAGGTGATCTGCCTGCCTCGGCCTCCAAAAGTGCTGGGATTACAGGCGTGAGCCACCGCACCTGGCTGCTGCATCCAGCTCTTAAGTGGGAAAGTCAGGATTTACACTTGGGTCTGGCTCTCTCCAAAGCCTCTGTTCTTCCACATTAAATGGTATTGAAGGCTGGCAAGCAGATATCTTGCAGTGGCCACTATAGGGAAACCAGCTGGAGAGTTGGTTTGTTGTTTGCAAGGAGTTAAGAGCAAGGCTCAGCACTGGCTGCAGAAGAGGGAGCAGCTACGGGCTGAGGACAGTGTTTCAGAAACCAGGCTTTGGCTTCGCCAAATTGGAATGATGGAGGATGCTGGCTTCTGGGATAACAAAGGTCTTGCCCTCTCAATCAAGCTATTCTAGAGCTTTGAAAGAATAACAAAATAAATGCCTGCAATGCTCTGGCCCTCCTGAGACTAGGAAGATCACAGGGCATTCCTCCAAAGCCTACCTTGTTTGATTCCTTCAGTAATGCCTCTGATTATGGTTCAAGACCCACCTCAAAAAAGCATCAAAACAAGGAAAAGACTGAAGTGGAGAATATATGTGTTTTTAAATGCCCATGTGAAGGTCAAGGATTTGTGTGCTTTGTTTTAGGGGAAAAAAGATTTTTAAAATTTTATTTTCTAAAAATAAAAGGCTGCTGTTAAGCCGGTTATATCATGTGTTGCACACCGAGGGCCCCTCTCTCCTTGTACAGCAAAGCAGCCAGCCCCGGTAATGATTTAGGGGAGATTAACAAATATGTCAATGTCTATTTTCTGCTTAATTTAAAAGCGGCGTCTATAAAGATTTTTGACTTCTGAACCCTGTTCTCCTGAAAGAAAGAAGGTAAGAATGAGGAGGGGGATAAAGAGTGATTATCCTATCATTGATCGTTTGTCAGGAGCATTTCTTATTCACTGGACTATTGTAAAAAGCTAAGCTCTCGATCAATTCTGTAAGCTCCCTGTACAATTAAATATCTTGAAATGGTTTTCTTTCTTTTCTAGCCAGATTGCAGGGCCTCGGGGTTTTTAGGAAAGCAAGTTGGTGTGTACACGTGTGTGAGTGTGTTTAAGAATATGCTACAGAGAGAAAAGTCATTCTTTTCTAGAATTCTACATTAGGAAATGGCTGAGCGGGAGTCAAAAGGTAGGTGCTCCCATCCTTTCCTATCCAAAATAAAAACTCCCTATGCAAGTTGGGAGGACTGCCTGAAGCCAGGATTTCAAGATCAGCCTGGACAACGAAGCAAGACCCTGTCTCTACACACACACACACACACACACACACACACACAAAATGCCAAGTGTGGTGGCTCACACCTGTAATCTCAGAACTTTGGGAGGCCAAGGTGGGAGGATGGCTTGAGCCCAGGGGTTCAATACCAGCCTGGGCAACAGAGCGAGACCCTGTCTTTCCTCCCGCATGCCCCCCAAAATTAGCCAGGCATGGTGAAGCATGCCTGTAGTCCCAGAGATACTCTGGTGGCTGAGGCAGGAGGATCGCTGGAGCCCAGGAGTTCAAGCTGCGGTGAACTATGACTGTGCTGCTACACTCCAGCCTAGGTCAGGAGTGTCCAATCTTTTGGCTTCCTTGGGCCACATTCGAAGAAGAAGAATTATCTTGGGCCACACATAAAATATACTAACGATAGCCAATGAGCTGAAAAAAAATTGTAAAAAAATCTTGTAATGTTTTAAGAAAGTTTACAAATTTGTGTTGGGCCACATGTGGCCTGCAGGCCACGGTTGGACAAGTTTGGCTTAGGTGAAAGAGGGTGACCTTGTCTCTTAAAAAATAAGTCCTCATGAAATCCTAAAAATGCACACTTCTAATTAAAAATTTTAAAGAGTTAAACAGAGACGAAATATCACTGATCAAATAAGAAGAGCTAACAGTATTGAGATGTTACCGTGTGCTGGTACTGTTAAAGTACTTTGTATCTCATTTAATCCTTACAACAATCCTAAAAGATGAGGAAACTGAGGCACAAAAAAGTAACTCACCCAAGGCCACAAAGCTAGGAAATAGTGGAGTTATGATTTTGGACTAGGTAATCTGGTTTAAGAGCCCATGCTCCTTAAACAAAGCAGTTCAAATTGACTTGAAAGTATCCGCAGCACAATGGCCTATCAGGTGTTCCCTGGAGCCAGGATACAAAGAAAAGCCACATTTCTCCTCCATGGTATCAAAGGTGAAGAGAGGCTGGACACGGTGGGTCATGCCTGTAATATCAGCACTTTGAGAGGCCAAGGTGGGAAGGATTGCTTGAGGCCAGGAGTTTGAGACCAGCCCAGGCAACACAGGGAAATTCTATCTCTACAAATATTTAAAAATTAGCTGAATGTGGTGGCGCATGCCTTGTAGTCCTAGCTACTTGGGACTGAGGTGGGAGAACTGCTTGAGCCTGACAGGTCGAGGTGTGGTGAGCTGTGATCATGACACTGCACCCCAGGCTGGCAGACAGAGTAAGAATCTGTCTCTGACTGAAAAAAAAAAAAAAAAAAAAAAAGCTAAAGAGAAACTCCCAGAGGAAACGGCTGATTTCTGCAGCAGGAGGCTATTTTTTGCCCAGCCATACCACTTAAATAGGCCAGGAGAAGGCCAGCCCTAGTCTGTGTATGAACAAACTACATCCTAAAAGTAGGATTTGGGGGAGGTGACGTCTTCAAAGCTTGGAATAAAAATCAGACTGGTAGACTAAAAATTCTCTGCTCAGCCAAAGGCTCTAGGCAACCTTGTAGAAATCTTTTTCCTTTTCTGAGTTGAGTTCCTCATTTATGTAACAACAATCCCAGTCTGGCAAGCAGGGAAAATGTTTTATAAAAGAATGTGATATTAAAGTGTTTTTAAAAACATTCTCAACTTTTAAAAAAGTTATACTTGGTGGCAGGCACCTGTAATCTCAGCTACTTGGGAGGCTGAGGCAGGAGAATCGCTTGAACTCGGGAGGCAGAGGTTGCAGTGAGCCAAAATCGCGCCACTGCACTCTAGCCCAGGTGACAGTGTGAGGCTCCATCTCAAAAACAAAACAGTTATACTAAGAAGCCTATGTAAATTTAAATCCAATTTTAACTTTGATGGGCCCTTCTTCCTTTACTTAAGAAAGCAATTTGTGCCGGGCACGGTGGCTCACACTTGTAATCCCAACAATTTAGGAGGCCAAGGCAGGCGGATCACCTGAGGTCAGGAGTTCAAGACCAGCCTGACCAACATAAAGAAACCCCATCTCTGCTAAAAATACAAAACTAGCCGGGCATGGTGGTGCATGCCTATAATCCTAGCTACTCGGGAGGCTGAGGTAGGAGAACTACTTGAACCCGGGAGGCAGAGGTTGCAGTGAGCTATGATCGTGCCATTGCACTCCAGCCTGGGCAACAAGAGCGAAACTCTGTCTCAAAAAAAAAAAAGAAAGAAAGAAAGCAATTTGCTTTGATTGGTTCAATACTTATGATGCTAGAGATAAGAACAAGACCACCCTCCCCAGAAAGCTCCTGAATATCTCAGATATTAAAACATACTCCCATCCCACAACCTTGAGACTGAAAAATTAGCATAAAAAAGACTGGAATCTTATTAAGATTCAGAAGTACAAACACAAGCAGTTGTTTAAAAGATCTATGTAATCACGTTTTCTATGTTGAAAGAAATTTTTCTATAAAGATAGTAAGATAGGTAAAATAAAATAAAAAAAAATCCTGCGAAACTATTTCTATATCCATAACAGGTGTGCCTTTCTTTACACAAAAGCGTTCTTGAAAAACTGCGTAAATCAGATCCTGTTTTAAATGCCTTAAGGGAGCTATTTTATGAGGAACCCTGCAGTGAATCCTTTGGTAAGGCAAATAATCCTTTTGTAATGGGAATAATTTCTCCCAATGTATCTAGCTTTTTTTTAAATCCCATTTTCATATATCTGCTTTTCTTCAAAGGGGGCCATACCTATCTAAATACACCCATATTTGCATATTGACTTTAACAGCAATCCTCTCAGGGGATGTTTAACCCTAAAGTTCCTTGCAATAGTGTTAGTGCTCTACTGTTCATATTTTTAAAAATCATTATATTAATAGAAAACCCAGAGATTTCCAAACAGGAATAAAAAAAAATACTGCTCCCCCATCAGTCCCATCCCTGTGTTTCCATGCAGACATATCCATATAAAAAAGGTCAGGAAACAGCACAGAATTCTCTGAATTCTTCTGGTAGAAATATGCCTCTGCAGTCTTCATTATTTTCCTTCCCTAATTTGCTCTCCCTATGTCTGGCAGGTCAGGATACAGGGATCTGGTCATTTGGGACCAAGACACATTCTGATGACAGCTTTCTCTTGGGTTCCCTCTAACTAAATGCCTGCCAGGTCCCTCTGGCCAAACAGAATTGTGAAACACTGCTTCCTTGGGGGAGGTAAGCCCAGGTGCTTTTATAAATACAATCAGATTAAAGGATCAAACTAAAATGACCCCTTTCTCTTCTCAGAAAATGTTGTCACTATTGCACTAAACTTCACCAAGCCAAATAGCTTCTGAATCAGTGTGAGGGGTAGGTTTTCAGCTACTGCTAACAAAAGAGAGGAGGCAAGATCCCATATCTACCTTCGTGATAGAAAGCCTCGTGTTATTTCTCAACAGCTTCCTTACCGCAAAGGACACAGTGGCCATAGTGTCAGTGAGGACACTCCAAGTTCAACAGGTGAGAGGTGAAAGGCCACTCACTAAGGCATGCGTATCGGAACTTCTTTCTTTCCTAGTCTTAACTTTCTAGGCAAAGACATACTTTCTGCCTCAAACAAGCAACTCTGGCTCTTTTCAGCTTTCAGCCTCTCGAAGATGGACACAAGAGTTGGAAAAACACAGCTCAGATACTTTGACCACCTCTGCCAGAAAAGCAGCTTAACCCTTAAGTCCCCTTAGCCCAGGGAACCTCCTTTTCTTGTCATTCTGGCTGCTACAGAAGGCTTGCGAGGAAGGCATTCCTGAAGATTTTTACAGAGAAGCGTATCCTCACCTGCCACTACAATGCTCCATATCTGCACCTGGGGCAACCTTGACCCTGAAGGCATGGTGGGTGTGGACAGGCCTAGAAGGACCAGGCGAGGGCCAGCAGCATTGCTCACTCAGTCCATGCTGCTGCTCCCTGTGGCAGGCAGTCAGGGCATGTTCTGTGTGGGCGCAGTGCGGTGCTGCGTGGCAGGCTGCCCAGCTGCCTGGGAACAGGGCCACAACTAAGACCAAGTTCCCCCAAGCAGCTCCTTTGCCCAGGTGCTCTTCGTTTTGAGAGAGTGGGGCAGTGGGGAACTTACAATTGCTTCACAATTGGGCTGGACAGTTCTCTCTCCATCTAAATTGATTTGTCATTTCTCTCCGAACACAAGAGGAGGGGAAGGATCCAGGAGAGGACCTCAGGTCACAGCACTCAAGAGGCCAGGCTAGCAAGGCCGCCCCGCTCCACAGCCACTCTCCCTGCTCCTGGCCTTGTGAGGCAGTAGAAGGATGTCAAAGAGAGACAAAAAGGACTTGGAGGGCTGCAGCTCCATTTCAAGAGAAGAAATTTAATTTCCTTAAGGCAATCAAATGGTAGGAAGTAATTCTCCTTGCAATGACTACCAAGCCCTGGTTCTGTGAATCAGGGTCAGAACTGATTCAGCAATGCAAGACTCTGGGGCCTGGGCTTTGTTCACTTTTCTTTCTGAGGTAATTCTTCCCTTTACTTCTATTAGGAATCAGTGTAGGCATTATTTACATATTTTCTGTTATAATCACAGACCTGCAAACTAGTACTTCACCATCTTTCCACCCAAACCATGTAAGATGACAAAAGCCATTTAAAAAAATAAAAATTCTAGAAGAGATGAAGTTAGCTGCTCAGAAGTCAAATATTACTCATTCTTATAAAATACATAGTAATTATGATTTTTTTTTTTTTAAGACAGGGTTTTGCTCTTCTTGCCCAGGCTGGAGTGCAATGGCGCGACCTCGGCTCACTGCAACCTCCACCTCCCAGGTTCAAGCGATTCTCCTGCCTCAGCCTCCTGAGTAGCTGGGACTACAGACATGCACCACCATGCCCGGCTAATTTTGTATTTTTAGTAGAGACGGGGTTTCTGCATGTTAGTCAGGCTGGTCTTGAACTCCCAACCTCAGGTGATCTGCCCGCCTCCTCCTCCCAAAGTGCTGGGATTACAGGCGTGAGCCACCGTGCCCAGAGTAATTATGTTTTTGAACACAGTCAATCAGTTGTGCGCTGGTTTGTCTAAGTGATCTGTGAGCACGCTCCCCAGTAAAGAGGCAGATTTGGTGAGAGAACGGGAACACAAGATAACATCCACTCCTACAGGCTTTCTCCTAAATCAGATTTTCTCTGTGGAATTGGCTTTAGATTACAAAGGGAAAGAATCCTTGTTTAATTTAGTTCAGGCTCAGTATTCAGCTGAGGAAAAAATCTGAAGAAATCCTGAGAAAAGGAGAACACAGAGAATCAGAATTCCATTCTGGACTCTGATGTACATTTATTTATTTTGTATCTTAGATGATTCACTTTTTGGCCTCAGTTTCCCAGTCTGAAAAATGAGACCATTTTCACCCACTTTGTGAAAAAGAATTTTGGTAGTTTGGTTCTAGGCATTGCTAAAAGACCCAGAATCATTGTGAACCCCAAAGGAGCTGGGTTCATAGTATGTCCTGTTATATCCAGGCTGACCTGCTTTGTTGCAGAGACAGCTGCCTGTGTAGGATATTCCTGAGAGACAGGACTATACTTCTGTTTCTTTCATATTTCCACATGTGGGACTGAGCCACAGAGAATACTGGATACCAAACATGGCCATCTGCTTTTTCTAATGATTAAGTCGGAAAGATAATGATGCAATGAAGTAAATGCATGCTCATCTGCTCCTCATATTAGCTAGGCAGAGGTGTGATCTCGATTTTATGGTTGGAAAAAAACTGATGTTCGGAGAAGTTAAATAATTTACAAGACTCGTAGTTCATTATTCTTATTCCAAGTCCACTGCTCATGTTCTCAAGCTGCCCTAGGCCAGAGCCTGCTTCACATTTAGCAGACTAAGGGTCCTTTTTCAAGTGCCATTTTGGTCAAGGTTAAATAAATATGGTTTTCTCCAATGCGGATAGGAAATTGATAATGAGATGATTTGTAACAAATGATTAAACGGCTATCACTTGGGAGTCTCCTCCCTCTCCCCTTCATGTGCTTCAAAAGTTAAAAGGTGCTGGTTGAAGGTGGGAGCGACATCACTTTCCTTGAAGAGAAAGAAGCTTTATCCCCACACCCCTCACCATCCAGTCCTTCTGCAAACGGAGAAAGGATCCCTCTCCCTACCACCCAGTTACTCTGAAGGGATGATAACAGCCATTGGGGGGTTAAAAAGAGGCAGTGAACCCCCAGTTAATGAGTAGGAATTCAGCAGGCAGTGTAAGATAAATGGAGCTCTCTCTGCTTCTGCTAGAGTCAGCATGAACTGCGGCCCTGCGGCTTGTTTGTGGCAAATGGAGTGCGCGAAATATCAAAGGGCAGTGATCCAGAAGAAGACCGACTTTGACAAATTTTAAATTGGCCAGAAAGAAAACCAGCAAAAAGAAAAAAAAAAAAAAAAAAGAAAAAAAAAGGAAAAGAAAAAGGAAGAAAAACAGGAAAAAAAGAAAAAGGAAAATGATGCAATTTGCTGTGTCCTGCAATTGTGGCATTGCTGCCTTTGTATGGAATTAGTGGTAAACACAGCGGCAACAATCGGGGGATGCTGGGAGCAATTATGAGCCATCTAAGTGAGATGCTTATCAGTGGCTGAAGCTTTTAGAGCTCTCTCTATGTACAGTTGTAAGTAACTTGCTCTTGAGCTGCAGTTACTTTAATTAAAGCGTATGGGGTTGGTCAGAAGTAATTATTCTGTTTGGAAAACAGAAAAAAACCACCTCAACAATTCTGGGTGGCAATAGATTTTAGAAACAACTCTCATTTCTTGTATGTGTGCATTCCCCATAAAAGGATCAGACTGTGGTGAGTTAGAGTTATTGGTGGCTGTTACCCAGTGGCAAACAATGGGACACAAACAGGGTTTCTTGTAACCCAAGTCACAGTGTTTGGCAGGCAACCTGGCTCAGGGCTCCAAATGCCTGGATGTACAGTCTCCACAGTGTAGGTAAACGGGATTTTTCTGTCTCTGGATGGTGGGGATATACAGTCCACAAATGGTACTCTATTAATTAAATTACCATTTGGAACATAAATGAGCTAGCATCTCTCTTCTCCATTCACTGAGTTTCACTACCTTTTAAAGGCAATCTCTGTTCCTTTAGAAAAAAACAAAAACAAGACAAACCAACTGACAAAAGAACCTCGAGCAATTATCTTTACTAACATAGCAAGGGGCTCAATGGGAGACCTGGGCAGAAAATCAGTGTTTTAAAAGAATCTGAAACTCATTTAGACTCTGGACTCAACACAGGACTCCCATGGTTTAGTCCTATGTTCAAATCGCAAGTGGCTTCCAAAAGCTCTGAAAACAAATGAGCAACAGAGTAATGGCTGGAAGCATTAAGCACGCCTGCTCTCAGGGCTATTCTGGCGGCAGCTACTGTTTGGAAGCACACAGTGTGCAATCTTTACTTCTATTTCTCTAGCTCAGGATGACCCCGGAACACCGCCTGGGTAAAGACTCCTGCTTCTCTATCCCATCTCTCAGAAATGAAGTGAGCTGTCCAAAGAAACAAGCAGAAACAGGACATATTTAAATCTAGCATATTCTCTGGTGAGGCCTGCCCCCAGCAGCAACTCTAGCTAATCATTCTCTACAAGGACATCTTAGAAAGACGGGCTTTTTGTACTCTAAGGAAATATCAGGAAAAAAAATCAGGTGACTTTTGCTTTTTTAGGGCTCACTTTCCCTATTATACACACTATTTCATTCTACCAGAGTTCTTACCATATAGAGGACAGTAAATAAAGATTATCATGAATTTGATCAAATGCTTCAGTGCCTCCTCCCTTGGCCTATGAATGCACTCATCACAAATCAGCTGAATGGCTCATTGATTTGCCAGAAGGACAAGCAGACATACCCAATCGCTCAGCCAAGTGGATGTAGACTGGGTCCACCCGACGCATGGTTTTCACCAGATCCTTTCTGCGGAATTTGATTTCTACTGTCCCTTCTGGCTCCAGAACAGATCCCCTGGATCAGAAAGAAAGAAAACAAAACAGAAATAGAGGCACTTTAAAGGAAGGAGACAACAGAATGAGGCCAGTTACAATTTGTGGACCAGGAAATAGCTTCATTATCATTTTGCCCACCTATGGTTAACAGACATCTCCCCGGGGAGAATAGTAGGCACCAGAGAAGTGTCTAAGTGAGGTATGAGAAAGGCCTGGCAAAAAGCAATTAAAATAATTCTCATTACCACACCAGTCGACTTCCATTTCAAAGGGAGAAGAATACAGATTCCACCACCTACAGCTGTTAAGAGTAACAGGAATCACATTATTTTCCAGGGAAAAAAAATGCTGTAGGCACAGTGACAGGGGAACCACCTCCATCACGTAGGATGTACAATGATGAAGGGCAATACTTCATCAATACTATCCACCCATCTATCTATCTATCTATCTATCTATCTATCTATCTATCTATCTCACCTATACCACAGCTGTCAGTCTGCTTGTAGGACACTGATCAGACACACTAAGCCAGGCCAAGTAGGAGGTAAAACATTCTGCCCAGTGCTATGGAAATGAGCAGAGTCAAAGGTCTCAGGGTTACTTTTAGTGCGTACTAATGATGTTCAGTCCCCAGAAACTTTACCCCAAACATCTTTAAAAAAAAACCCATAGCTTTCTAGTTTAAAAAAATTATAGCTAATGTTTACTATGTACATGGCACTGTTCTAATCACTTATGTATAAATCCTTACAACAATCCTATGCCTAGTCTCCATCTACTATGTAGTAAGGTTCTGTGATTATTCCCATTTTACAGATGAGAAAACTACGGTTTAGTAAGTTATGAGACTTGTCCAAATATAACAAGAGGCAGAACTGGATTTGAAACCAGACAGTCTGATTCCAAAGTCTGTAGAGGAATTGTCTCTGATCTGATATCAGATGAGTTTAGGACTTAAAAAATAATAAACCCCTAAGTACAGAATGTAAATAATAAGCCTCTTAGCCTAGAGGTTTGACAGTGAAACTACTGGACTCTCCTAAGCAGCCTTTGACATAGAAGGCTGAATTTGGGGGGACAAGAGAGAAGTGGCCGGTCCATTAAAATGACTGGAGGTAAGAATTTCCTTGGAAAATGTCAAATACGTTTTGAAGTTTACTTAGGAAAGAGGTGAGAACAGATTACGAAAGAATGCCAGATTAGATCTGTTTTATTTAGGTAGTTTCAGGTACCACCTCCCAACAAGCCTGAGGTTCTCCCTTACAGTTTTTTGGGTGCTACAAACACCATGGTCTTCAGCTTCCTAAAATGCTAGAGTGAGGACCTGGACTGTAATGGAAGGAAAAAGCTTTGGTTTGGAATCACAGGATGTGGGTGCTATAGTGCCATGGCTATAACATTCTCCAGGAAGAAACCAACAGCTACAGGGTCCCTAAAGGCAGTGAATGGAAATGTGGAAGGCACGCTACCTGCTTTCTCGGTCAGCATACATCTCCATGTGCCGGGGGTTGATGGAGGAGTCAATCACCACCCAGGAGCCACCCCGCAGCTCAGCCTGGGGAGGAATGTAAACCAGCACAGGCTGGGAGCACTCCCTCAAGCCGTCCACAATGTAAGCACCAAACTTCAGCACTTGGTCGTACATATCTACGGAGAATGAGACAAATTAGAAATCATGAAATTTCTCTTCCTCAAAGCAGTACTTTTAAACACTGTTCAGGACCTCTGGCCATGAATAGCCTCCTCATACGATGCCTCCTGTTTGGCCACCCTAAAGACTAAAGGGAGTATCGACCTGTATCCCATTCAAGACTCCAGAGGATCTTCAAAAGCACAGGACAGCAACAGAGAGATGCACTGTCTTTCACAAGATACAGTGTGTAAGTCTTCCAGATTGCCTTTCCATTTTATATCCTCTCTGAATTTCTGTACTCAGGTTTCACCACATTAATTCACATTTGCTCTACAAACGTTGAGTATTTTTCATGTCAATATGTGCTCTCCCACTACATTAAGTTTACTAAAGGAAGGAACTATTCTACCTCTTTTCAGTTATTCTCATGATGCTTAGCATAGGATGAGTTCTTCAAATGTGCAGCTAATGGAAATTGATCCTTTAAAAATTTTATCTTCAAAAACTATTTTTCATCTTGGTATCCCGATAGCCCTGCCCAGTGCCTGAACATAGTTAGTGCTCAACAAATAGCTGCTGAATGAATGAATGCTGAATAAATTAGTTATATACTCTGGAAAGAATATAATGAGAAAGAAAAACAAATTCTTTAACAGTTGCATTTTTATAGGGTACCAGTGAGAGAAAAATTTAAAAAATACTTAGGAAATACCACACAGCCACATGAGAAGAAGAGACCCAACCAGGGCAACATAGTGAGAACCTGTCTCTACAAATAATAAAAAATTAGCTGGGCATGGTGGTGCATGCCTGCAGTCCCAGTCACTTGGCTGAGGTGGGAGGATCACTCGAGCCCAAGAGGTCGAGGTTGCAGTGAGCCATGATCTTGCCACTGCACTCTAGCCTGGGTGACAGAACAAGACCCTGTCTCAAAAACAACATAAAACAAAATAAACAAAAAACAAGAGAGGAACCACCTCTTCATTCTGCTAAAGACTATGCTTTGTAGACTGGGAATGGTAGCTCACACCTATAATCACAGCTCCTTGGGAGGCTGTGGTGGGAGAACCGCTTGAGCCCAGGAGTTCAAGACCAACAGAGAGAGACCCTATCTCTACAAAAAACAAAAAAATTAGCAAAACATGGTGGCACATTCCCATAGTCCCAGCAACCCAGGAGGGTGAGGTGGGAGGATCTGAGCCTAGGAGGCCGAGACCCGCAGTGAGCTGTGATCATGCTGCTGTACTCCAGTCTGGGTAACAGAGCGAGGCCCTGCCTTAAAAAAAAAAAAAAAAAAGTACATTTTGTAATCCCTCCAAAGCCAGGAGCAGCCTGAAGGAAAGGACCCATGATGTACACATAAAGTGAGTCCCTGGAAAACTGGATCAGTTATTTATTTCCCAACTTTTTATGGACTTCCCATTTCCCAGCTCACTGAAGTCCATTGCTAAAGCTTTAGGTTTATGAGTCCAGATGTTTAATGAGTACTTCAGTGGAGCCACAATGGATGCTTTCTAAATACCGAATAACAGGTTCAACTGAGATCAAACTTTCTTATCAAAGAGAGGATCTCAATTTGGAATAAATCAATTCCGGGAATCCAAGGCAAAGAAGCATTTTTCAGGAAGTTAAGAGCAAACCAAATAGAAATTGCTTTCATTGTAGTTACTGGTAAATTAAACTGCCACCTTCTCCAAAGTAAAAATGGCTTAATATACAAACCATCAGTGAGTATAGTTCACTGTAAGGCACATACTCCACTGCCCCAACCTGGTGTGTCTGTGAAGACTTCAGAAATTCCAAGTTGCCCCAGAAAATACTCCCTACTCTATGTGGAATGTGTATGATTATATACTCCATGTATATGATCAGGGTGAAGACATTTATTCCTTTGGGAGAAAAGCTAACACCAAAAAAATTTACTGCTAATTACACAACTGCTGTATGAAGAGCAGGGAATAAAGGACTTTAAGCGCTTTATGCTAATTCTGTAGTTATGAAAATAATTGCTCAGTTCAAATTATTTTAACTAAATTAATTCTTTAGTGGATATTTCAACCAGTGCTACATAATAAAATAATTGTGTAATTAGCAGTACATTTTTCAGTGCTGCCAAGAGTACAGTCTCAGAACAAGTAACAGAAAAGAGTGTCCCTCAATGATATCATGCAAAGACAGGAAATGGAAGGTATAGATAAAAGGAGAAAATAAAGCAATAAAAGACAGCACAAAAGTCATTCTACCTGAAAAAGAAAAAAAAAGTTAGAGGTAAGTGAAGACAAAGTTTCCAGCTCTTTTACTCACTTCTTCTTGTTAAAGACTTAGCTACAACAAAATCTATCTCTGCATTATAATTAACAGATTGACATCCCAAAAAGAAGGGGAGACTTTATTTAAAATGTATTTTCATTCATCTATTTAAAAAAAATACTAGATTTCATGGTATATGCAAACAGTTTTGAATGAAGATGAGTGTGTGTGTGCGATTTTTACTTTTATGAAATGGACGTGGGCTCCTTTTTGTCATCATCATGGCTAGCTTATTGTGTACCAGGGAACATGATTATATATACACACATATAAATCATTTAATCATCAGAACATTATCTTATTTATATATCCAAGTTGCAGGTGAGTAAACTGAGGCTTAAATAAGAGTGAGTGGTGGAGATAAGACTCAAATCTAGATCTTGTTGGCCCTAATGTCCACATTCTACTACTTCATTTGATTTTTTTTCTTTTGAGGTGGGGAGCGGGGCGCCAGGGTCTCGCTCTGTCGCCCAGGCTGGAGTGCAGTGGCACGACCTCAGCTCACTGCAACCTCTGCCTCCTGGGTTCAGACGATCCTCCTCCATCAACACCCCAAGTAGCTGAGACTACAGGTGTGTGCCACCATGCGCAGCTAATTTTTGTATTTTTTGTAGAGACAGGGTTTCACCACGTTGCCCAGACTGGACTCGCTGAGCTCAAGCCATCCGCCCACCTCGGCCTTCCAAAATGTTGGGATTACAGGTGTGAGCCTCTGTGCCCAGCCTCTACTACTTCATTCTTACTGCTAGGAGAGACAGCATGAGACTGAGGTACTCTGCTTTCCAACATCTAATATGATGAGTAAAATAAAACCAGAAAAAGAGACTTGAATACATGATTGAATATTCCCAACTGTTGCTGGATTTCCTCTGTGTTCAGAAATGTTCAAAACTATACTGATAACACTATCAGCCTGTGTGAGGCTTGGATCTGACTGCCAAACAAGTATTTTTTGGCCCCAAGACTGTGAGTAGGAAAGGAGCATCAGGGTTTGTTAAAGCTGACATGTTTGGGACTAATATATTGCCTCCATCTTACTTGGAACACCTATAGACCCACAGCCCAACCATCAAAACACCCAAAAGGCAGGCTATTAAAATATAAACAAACACACAAATAAACTCTGTAATCAACATGCTCAGACTGAACTGCAGCTGCCCCAAACCACTTATTTTGAAAGGCAGGTTGAAACACTTGGCAACAATCTGACACACAATTGTGTGAAATCCCTTCCTATTTAAGAGACAGAGCAAAAGCACAGCCAATAGCAGCAGGGGAGGGGCGATCCCCAAGGGTTTAGGTTGGAAATCAGTCTACAGAATTTTAAAGCTATGCATATGCTGTCAATTCTCAGGCCCTGAGAAACGCAACTGGGAATGGAAAATACTGATAGGTTCCCTCACTGGAGAGGCGGGAGCTTGGAGTTTTCTAGCATGCTGGGCAAAGCACATCTGCATGAATGGTGATCACACACAACCTTTGCAGTGTGCTCTCAGCACCTAGGCACCAATCCTGCCTAGGGCTTTTATTGTTATAAACATGGATAAACTGTGGCAGCCATGTGTATCAAACAAGGGAACAGGGTGGCACAGTGTTTCTACAGTGTCCCACACTCTTGAAAATGAAACAGATCTTATTGGCTTGGGCAAGATCATCTGTTAGAAACTGAAGGTAAACATTAGCCATACACAAGCTACATATACATAATGTCTGTCCTTAGTTCATTATGATCGGCTGACACTGTATTTCAACATCCTAGTAATCAGAGACTTTAAAATAGACTTTCATTCCAGTTAAAGTTTTCAATAAATTTTTTTTATTGTTATTTATAACCTGTCCCAGGAAAAGATAGTAAGTATAACATGAAAAGCCAACTGAGAGTGACCCTGTAGCACCAGCAGTGAGGCAGCTTAATATCACTGGGATTTGCATCCTATCAAGCTATTCATGCTGAGGCTGGGACCCTGGTGCTAATTTCTAGTAAATTTCACGCTTGATGTCTCCCTGTTGTGGGTCATTGCTGGTTCGTCTAAATAAACTGCTTCCAAATGGCTCTTCCATCTAAATATTCAGCCAGTTTTTATAATTTAATTTTGCATTATGCTGAATAGCCTTCCGGCCAGATAGAGCTCATTGGAAAAAAAGCACCAATACCATCTTGACGTGCTTTTATTTATTTATTTATATTTTTACTGCTCGAATTAGACCTCCTAGGCCGACTAGTAAAGAGTTTTTTTTTTCCCTTCACTAATGTCAATTTTCAGCATAGCAAGAGCTGTCTCTAATCTTTTCCTACTCATTACACACAATTTTGGAGTCATTTTACCCACAGTGCAGTCGGCTCCTGGCTGTGTGTTTGTGTGCACTGAGGGATGGCATAATTGTTTATTTTCCCTCCCTGCATAATCCCCAGCCAGTATTGAAACCAAAACTGCAAACATCTCCCCAAGGGATGTGAAGAATGACAAGAGGCCCTCAGTTTAGGTCCCTTTACATGAGATAATACAACACCCTGACCTGTATGTAAATATGAAAGGCACTGTTCCTCCCCTTCCTACCTTCACAGGGATCTCTATCTTCCCTAAGTCTTATTTGTCTTACACGAGGTGTAAAAGGATGCATCAGCACCAAAATTAAGACAGAACTTGCCCTGGTCTATATATCAGGCCAAAAACTCATTTCAGACCAAGGGCAGCGGGGAGAAAGGAATGGGTACTTATTGTTTAAGGGGTATAGAGTTTATGTTGAGGATGATGAAAAGTTTTGGGTGTAGATACCAGTGATAGTTACACAACACTGTGAATGTATTTAGTGCCACTGAATTGTACACTTACAAATAATTAAAGTGATAAATATTATGTATATTTTACCACAATAAAAAATGAACTCATTTCTGAGCTCTTGAAATTTCTTTTCACAATAACCAAGGACATCCCCAAAGTAGAGGGGAAGTAGGTGGATAATAACTTTTTCAGGAACCTTGACATTCTGTTATAGGGATATTCTAGTAGATCTAGTTCTGGTTTTAGGCTCTAACTGTGTTACAGGGAGCTACATCACATCAGCCAACTGTGTTACAGGGAGTCAGACAGATCCACCTTCCTTTCCCAACTCTGCCATTTTTTAGCTGAATGAGCTTGGGAAATTTACTTAACCTAATTTACATAAATCTTAATTTATGTAAAATGTGGATAACAATATAACCTACCCCTTAGAGGTGCTTGTGATGATTATGTAAGATAATACATGTAAAATTGTTAGCACAAGTTTCTGGTGAAAAGAGCTCAATGAATCTTAATTGTTGTTCTTATTGTTACAGTGCGGCAGCCAATCTGGGCCTGAGCCAAAATATGTAGCAGAATTGAAGCTTTTCCCAGAAGTGGCACATTGGAAACTTTTGAACTCTGAACTCCAGTTAGGATAAAATATCCAGGGTGACACTCTGAAGTAATGTCAGGAAGAGTACATTCTCAATGGGCCCCCCACAAAGAGATAAGTAAGGAGTAATAGCATAGCATTCTCTCCCAGGTCTCAACAAAAACATTAGAGCCAAGGAATTTGGGATCAAGTGAAATCTAATGCTGAATGAACCTCATATATATGAATGAGGGGGTTTCAGGCCCCCCTACCCTTTGATATACTACTACCATCTTCTTTTGAATATCCTGGTATTTTGTTTATACATTATGGCTTTATCATTTTGCTCAAGACATTTTTCTTGTCTCTGTGAGGCAATGTATTGTTTCTGACTTATTTTGACTTATTTTTGTTCTCTGAAGTGGCTAGCATAGTTCCTAACACACAGAACTCAATAAAAATGTGTAGGATTGACTTAACCGTATACTCTCAATTTCTCACGGTATTTCCACTAATTTATTATCTCGGTCAAAAAATAATTCACCTTGATAATCTAAAAAATATATACAAATATTAATTTGGATATATAGTCCAAGTCTCCCCCAAGAAAAGTATAAAATGTGGTAGTTCTCCAGCAAATACAGGCAAAGGTAAACTTTTCAACCAAAAAAAAAAAAAAAAACACACACACACACACAAAATCAACCTAGTCTACATTTTGCCAAGGAGGCCTGGCCATACAGGGCTCTTCCTAGACAAGTAAGGAAAAATTGTCGGCAAAAATTTCAAATCCCTCTTGCCACATAACTGACCATCTGGTAGTTTCCCCAGGCATTTCCTCCCTCATAGGCTGGGGGTGCTTCTGCCCTAAGCTATTTTTAAGTGTCCTATTGAGAGTTCATTGTTTCACATTTTGTATGTCTTAAGCATTTTCTTTTCTTTTTCTTTCTTTTTTTTTTTTTTTTTTTTTGAGATGGAGTCTTGCTCTGTAGCCCATGCTGGAGTGCAGTGGTGCAATCTTGGCTCACTGCAACCTCCGCCTCCTGGGTTCAAGTGATTCTCCTGCCTCAGCCTCCCAAGTAGCTGGGGATTATAGGCATGCACCACCACACCTGGCTAATTTTGTATTTTTTGTAGAGACAGGGTTTCACTACGTTGGACAGGCTGGTCTCCAACTCCTGACCTCAGGTGATCCACCCACCTCGGCCTCCCAAAGTGCTGGGATTACAGGCGTGAGCCACCACGCCTGGCCATCCTAAGCATTTTCTAATCACTATTTACTCCAACAGTTTCTACTCCTCCCTCCTTCCCCTAACCTATCCTACTGTTTTTTCCTTTTTTTTTTTTTTTTTTGACACGGAGTCTTACCCTTTTGCCCAGGCTAAAGTGCAGCGGCACAATCTTGGCTCACTGCAATCTCTGCCTCCCAGGTTCAAGTGATTCTCCTGCCTCAGCCTCCCGAGTAGCTGGGGCTACAAGGGCCCACCACCACGCCAGCTAAGTTTTGTATTTTAGCAGAGACAAGGTTTCACCATGTTGACCAGGATGGTCTCAAACTCCTGGACCTCAAGTGATCCACCCGCCTCAGCCTCCCAAAGTGCTGGGATTACAGGTGTGAGCCACCCCGCCTGGCCCTATCCTATTGCTTTAGAACCCCAAATTCTCCCCAAGTCAGATGGAATTGATACTTAGCATACTCTCATACCCTCCAGGTATGTAGTCTCTGGCTTAGCATGGCCATGAATTCTCTGGCCATGGGACAGAGGGCTTCACTACTGTAAGAGGCAGTGTTTCCTTTGGCTCTCCCTGTAGTGTCCACAGTCGCTCTACGCATTAAGGATTCTCCGTAAATGGTGATACTGGCTGCCTAATTACTTAGCAATTCCCATAGCATGGAGTAGAGCCTTTATAATAAGGTCTAATATGCTGGAGCCACAGGCCCAGGGCTGTTGTTAGATAATAATACAACATAGCACAAATTGCCACAAAGAACAGCCTCTGGTATTGAATTTGTTCATTTTCTTCCAGTAAATGCTAATTTCTGTATCTGTCTTGGTCACTGTAGAACATTAGGAATAACACCAACAAAGTATATGCCCAGAAAAGAGGGACAGAGTCACAATCCTATTTCCCCAGCACCATCAGAATGGTCCAGCATCCACCTGTGAGAGCGAGATCCACAACAGTAGGTCACCTCAATAACACTAGTAGTAGATTATTCTGAAATTCTGTATGGAATTATAAAATGTACTTTTTTCCATTCAAGTTGCAACTCAAAAGATGTCTCAGAGAGGGTAGAGTCCCCAAAAAGCCTAGGCTATTAGGACACCCACAGATTCTGCTGAATCTACACCCTCCCTCTGCCGCAGAGTGCCCAGTAATCAGTGATGCCCCTCCAGCCCACAGGCGGGCCAGTCACCTTTCATTCCACCAGAGAAGCCTCTCCAGTTGGCAAAGACCATCAGAGGCAGCCCTTCCCGGTTGAAGTCCTTGATGGCCTGATACGTCTTAAACGCAGAATCTGGGAACCAAACCTGGCCAGCCTGCTGGATTATCTATTGGGAAAAGTCAAAGAAGACACAATTAACAACACAGCTCCAGGGGGAAATCTCTCCAAGGTGAACAAGATTTTACTTATTTAAAACTGAAAACTAAAAATCAGAGCAACAAAAACTATTGTTCATCAAGATCATCATGTTTGGAGTAAAAAAGAAGAAAGGATCCTCGATCTTTGACCTTGTCAAATACTATTCTTTTTAAGTCCTGATTATAACAACTGTGTAGTCAAAAGGGAAGAATGCAGTCCTAAGAACCCTTGTTCTAGGTTTCTCAAAAGCTACTTAAAATGGCTCCATTGTGTTACTCTTTAAAGCAAGTCAATTGTACATAGTCTCCCAGTCCTTTCACCTTTGTGCTTAGTATAGCATTTTCCTGTACTGTGGCTAACGAAGAGACAATTGATGTCACACTGCTGAATAGTCTCCTCCCTGGCCTCCCCGACCCCTCACTTCCTGAATGGTGTCAGGATGTGAAAATAGAATCCATCCTTTAAAAAAAAAATGGCACCAGGCACAGTGGCTCATCCCAACACTTTGGGAGGCCGAGGCAGGAGGATCCCTTGAGCCCAGGAGGTCCAGGCTGCAGTGAGTCAAAATCACACCACTGCACTCCAGCCTGGGCCATGAACCATGTCTCAAAAAAAAGGGCTGTGGTGTTCACGCTTGGCATTAGGGCAGACTTCACCGTTAACTCTAGCTGTAGCTCTTCCATATGTATACTCAGAGAATAGGGGACCAAAGAGCCTTCAGTATTATCTCAGCTGCCTTTCTGTAAGACCATCTCCCCAACAAAAGTATACTATTTTCTAGCATCGAGAAGACTACAGTAAAGACTTATTTAATTTTTGAGGCAGATTTAGCTTCTAGTCCGTTTAGACTCACCTTAAAAGTGAGCACATGATGTTCTAAAATCATTCAAGGCTGCTGATGCCCTTCCCTCTAAAACTGATGGTTTGCAATGTTCCCGATGTATTCACAGGCACTGCGAAGAGAAAAACCCTCCAAGCACAGCCCCCAGTGTACTTGAGGTGGCCTACCTTGGCTTCAGAATCCAGGTTTGCTGGATCAGCTGGGATACTTAGTTCTACTGTTCGGGTTTCTACAGCAACAACTCCCACAGGTATTCCTCCTAGCCTGATAAAACATGAGTCACATAAGAACCCAATGTATGTCAACATTATAGCTAGCCATTTGTTTTCCAATCCCAAATCAAGACATTGGGGAAAAAACTAGAAACAAACACAGAGAGCAGGGGAAATCTGATTCTTCTACGAGTTAAATGTGAGACTCTATGGATTTGATATTTACTCTCTAAATATGGTGGGAAACCACCCTCAGAATCACTTCTATTCGGAAATGTCCCAACACAAGATAAATTCAAACCAAGGGCTGTTCTAGGGGAGCCTCTGCATTTAGACTCAACAGCCTAGCACATATACACATCCCTACCCCTGTGGCTGCTAAATGAAATTTCTCAGTTCACTCTAGAGCATCTCCTTGGTGAAGATGGTAGGAAATGGTCTGAAAGGCAGTACGAATCTGAGACTTTCAGTAACTTTTAATGAGGGCTGACCTTTGCTGAAATGGAGCTGTAGTTTTCTATGGAATATTAATAATGTGGTTCCAGATAAGATTTGAGGGTACAATAGGTCTTACTATTGGGTGTGTGGATAGGGAGTATGTAGGCATGTTATGAGGATGATGAAAAACACATGCCAAGAATACGGAAGTGGATCAACAAGCCCTTAATTTTCTCCTTCCTTGGAAAAGACAAATGGGACAAGGATAATTTTTAGTAGTAATGCTGGTGAAGTCTATATTAGAAGTATATATTTAATCTCAAAGCTATGTTAATTTAAAAAACTGTTTAGGAGCTCAAAGCCTCTGCACCTTATACTCCACTATGACTTCCCAATTTGGTCCTCATAAAGATTTTCTAGGAAAAATCAGAGAGCAAGACAAAGTACAGGGTGAGTCTTTACTCTGGAAAATGTGATGCAGTCTTCATTCTCACTGTTGCATTCCTTGGGGTTGGGGCTGGGATGGGTTATAGTCTCTCATTTCTCACAGCATCTCCATAACAAACTTTTCCATGACGGATGGCCTTTGGTTGTTAAATTGGCTAGTGAAAATGGATTCCTGTCATCACAAGAGGCCTGACAAGGGCCTGAGTGGAGACCACCCACCCCCTTGTCACTTGCCTGCACTGAATCAGAATCAAAAGCCCTCTAGACAACCAGACAACGAGCAGGAGGTACACAGGAGGGTTTCGAAATATTTCCGTTCACAATGATTAACAATCCAACTGGAAACTTGTAATTGCAAAAGCCACCCTAAATCGGTAACTTATAACTTATATATTAGGGCCCATGTGACCTAATAAAGAACATCTTTATCTGAGTATTACAGTTATTTATTGAACTTGAAAACAGCTCAGAACAACTTCTGTTTTCTATTATACTTCATATAAATTTTATCAGGCTAGCACATGAAGATGCTACATCTTGTTTTATAGTGTGTCCCTGGACAAGGTGCCATGGAATAATAAAAGACAATTTACAGCCAATAGCACACATATTCCAAACATACATACCAAAGATGAGTTTTGGCAGCACTTACAGTAACAATCCCAGAAGAATACATTTATATTTATTTCTTGAAATGCCATTGCTTTTGAAAGAAGCTAGAGCTCCATTTGTGTTTTATATACTTGTGAGTATGTGTATATGTTTGGAGTAAGAAGCCCAGAACTCGTCAGATGGAAAGAAAGGAGGAAGTCAGAGTGAGTGTTGCAATAAACAATGGCAGAGCTAACCAAAGCCAAGCTTGACTGATCTTGGTCGCAAAGCAATCTCTATCCTTCTAATCATAAGTGTAAAGTATTATTCTTTTATTTCCCATGGGAGGATCTTAAAGAACTTAACAAAGGTTTGGCTTTCTGAGACTTAAAATCTGTCATGTTTTTTCACAGACAGGAAAATTGAAGCAGAATAGATGAGATAAATCTCAAAAAAGTTGGTCTTAGTGTGCCGTGAGGAATCTAACAAGCTGATACAGGAGTCGAGTATCAGGGTTCTCGCTCCAGTGTATCTCCTGCTTCCAGCTCCCCAGTGGGAATTTTACCAGGCACAGAGAATACTTCTCACTGGGACTGAGAAGCCTGGGGTGAGATAAAAGACCTGAGACTTTAAAGAAAACAGACAGGTAGGCTCTGGGACATTCAGTCTGAGCTGACTCCAGGCCAGAATCCTATTCAGAGTCACAGAGGAAGACCCTGTCTGTGGGATTTGCCCTCTGATGGCTTCTTGTCACAGGCAGCATGGAGGCGTGCTGACCTGCTGTACTGAGAGAACCACAGAGCCTAGAATTATTTTCAAGGCTAGAATCTAAATCTCAACCCGATGTGGCATGTTTGAGAATCTTGAGCAGGTGCCACTTTTCACCAAGATAAGGAAAACTGATTGCCCCCAGAGGAAGGTGAGCTCCAGATGCGGTCCCTCAGCAGCATGTCTCTGCAGTGCAGAATTAGATTAAGATCAGTCGTGGCAGGTGCTCGTTATAGCTCGTTGTAGCAAGCGCTACAGATTATTTTGCACAGAGCTTGCTGTTGAGTGAAGCACTTCTTAGAGTAGGTATTAAAATTTAATAGAAACTTCAATTTCCCACTTGAAAAATATAGGTATCTTGGCAACCTATTTCAGCTTATTTTACTCTTGTTTCAGGTAAATTTTTTTTTTTGGCAATTCAAATCTGATTATAATCCAATATAGTACATTTGTCACTTAAATAATTTCGGTGCCACGAAGAACCTCTTTCCAGTTACACAGAAAAGCAGACGAGTCTCTGAATCATTTGTCACCTATTCCTGAAAGAAAATTGTCTTTGGGAGAGGGAAAGTCATTGGTGGGCTCTGGCTATTGTAGTTGGGCTTTACAGCTCCCAAAGTGTTTTTCCTGAAACATTATAAAACGGAAATGTTGTCAAAATTAGCCTTCAGATTAAACGCATCATTGGAGTGACACACAAAATGGCAACTGAGAACTAGCACTCCAATTATTCTGCCTTGGGCATGGCTATAATCCAATATTCTCAGACAGTTCAGACAAAGACAACATTATTGGTATATATCTATATAGCCATGGCTCTTTCTTTCTTATTTTTAGTTGGGAGGAAAAAGAGCTGCCAAAACAAAAGAGCTCTTACCTGGCTCTACCAACCACCACAGTCTGTGCCCAGGGCTGCATAATCTCTGAGAAAGATCCGTAGTCAAAAAAGCCACTCAACCACTGACCTTTTTGGGCTATGGAAAGGAAAGAAAGAAAACGGAGAATAAGGACAGTGAATCCATTGACAATGTGCTGGAACTGACGAATTTAAGGTGGTTTGGGGGATTATTTTGGGGAGTTTGTTGTTTTTAACCAAATTATAATAGATGGAAGCATTAGGCAGCTGAATGTTCATCTGCCTTCAGACATCATCTCCTATTTCATTTGCTAGTCTGCATAAAAAGAATCATTTATCAGCAAAAGCATAATTTATTGTTAAACAACAGGGTTCAGCTAGCAGAGAGAGTCTGCATGCTTTTAAATAAATAACTTGACTTTCTTCAAGACACTACAAACATTTGTCAAAAGGCTGCCAAGTCATTAAAGATATTTTCAAAATGTCTATTTCTATTTTAAAACTTGCCTTACAATTTTGTTTGATTTCACTGACTTTCTTTTAACTGAAGGCTGAAAACAACCAAACAATAAGTATTAATGATCAGATAAGGATCCAAATTTGGAGGGAAAAATAGGAACTCAGTTTCTCTGCTACAAAAGCAACAAGATATATCTACTTTATTAAACAGCTGATAAAGTATAATCTTTCTACAAAAAAGGGCCACATATTCTTGACAGATAGTAAAAATACAATGGTTAAGATGCACATACTTAATGCCATTAATCTTCCTTGCACATAGAATTTCCTTCACTGGCAAGACCCAAAATTTTCAACATGTTAGTTTAAGAAAAAAACTGTTGTTCCACAGGTATGAATGTTTGACCAAAGCCCCATAAAAGCTTCTGCAAATAACCGTTTCCTAGTTTGCCCTCTCAGCTCACGGTTTTCAGTGATTCTTCTAATTTGAACATGGCCCTCCACCCCCTAAAAACCCAAGTCCAAAACCAATTAAAAGTGGAGATCTGAGCAAGCTAACCTCTGCTGACTTAAACAGGATGGAGAGTGTTTTATCAAGACTAAACTTGTAATTACTGTGTTCTACATTCCTTGCCTCTATGGCCCCAGTGTAAAATGTGATCATCCATTTCAAAATTATCTCTCCATCCGTGAGCCCAAAGCTGATCGTTTAGATTCTGGTCTTGTGTTGGGCGTCAGTTTGAAGAATATCACAGCCCTATCTCCTCTAATAAATGACTTTAACTTTTCACCTAGAAGATATCTGCTTTAACTTATCACAGGGAATCATCTGCTTTCTTTAACACTTCTACTAAATTAAAATCTGAAGTCACTCGATTTGGGAGCGAGTGTTAGCTGCACATAGACAGCAGGATGAATTACTAGGGAGTCAATGAAAAAATATTATCCAAAAAACAGAAAACTTAGTTTATCAAAAATTTCATTTTATTCTGTGGATCTCATTAATAATGGCCAGGATAATGCCCACCTACACACACATACTTCTGTTCACCCATGAAAGAAGGGCTCAAATTTTGGTGAAGGTTCTAAACCAAATTTCTAGGTTCATCAGAATACTGAATTTTAACTTTATATCTTTGGATCATTTTCTAATTCTTACTTCAATAACAGGGATTTGGAACTACAGAATTAAGTTCAAGATGGAAATGTTTTCTTCTTTAAAAACTCTCCTGCTAGGGGTAGGAGGAGTCACTGACTATTGTAGTTGTGCTTCACAGTCCTCAGAGAGTAGATCCTACCCAGTTCCGATGCAGAACCTTAGAAGCTGGCTAAGATGGCCTCCCATATTTCCCAGGAAAAAACTCACTAAGTCTTGTTCCAAATTCTAGAAGTAAAGAGGCTCACTTCATTCCCAGAAAAGTCCTGAATTTTAAGACTGACAGGTGGCTGGGCGCGGTGGCTCATGCCTGTAACCCCAGCACTTTGAGAGGTGGGTGGATCACGAGGTCAAGAGATGAAGACCATCCTGGCCAACATGGTGAAACCCCGTCTCTACTAAAGTTACAAAAATTAGCTGGGTGTGGTGGCACGCACCTTTAGTCCCAGCTGCTTGGGAGGCTGAAGCAGGAGAACCACTTGAATCTGGAGGTGGAGGTGGCAGTGAGCTGAGATTGCGCCACTGCACTCCAGCCTGGTGACAGAGTGAGACTCCGTCTCAAAAAAAAAAAAAAAGACTGACAGGTAATCTTAGGCTCATAGTTCTTATCATAATCATGGCACAAAAAGAAGGGGAAAGAAGGGGTAAGTGGAGGCGGAGGTTGCAGTGGGCTGAGATCACACCATTGTACTCCAGCCTGGAGGACAAGAGCGAAACTCCATCTCAAAAAAAAAAAAAAAAAAAAAAAGAATGGTAGGGAGAAGATTAGTATGGTGATTTTCCAGGCATGTAAGAAAAACTATTTCATTTCATTAAAATTAACAAAAAGCAGCACTGAAGACAACAGGTAAAGTTATAAATTAAAATAAACACTTCTCTCATGTTTTTATATAATAGAAAGTCTAATGTAGATATTGTAGAAAAACAATATAATAGCTATGTAATAGCTATGTGACCTTGTACGAATCACTCAACTTCTCTGATTTTTGTAAAATAGTTATCTTTCTTTACCTAAGAGAGGTCGTAAGTGCAAATAAGATAACGTATATGGAAGTGCTTTACAGTCCCACCTGGCTTACAGTGGGTACCCACAAAGGTTTATTAGGTCTTCCTTATGAAGACCTCTCTTTCAGCAAAATCACAATGACTTTTACACTTAATAAAATACCTTCTGCAATCTCTTCTACTTTTATATATAGCCTTTCTTTGAAATAGTTGCAATAAATATGCAAAAAAGAACAAATGCTTCCTCACATAGTTTGAAAAAATGGATTCAAAATACAGCAGAGGGATTTGGTGCTCCACAAAATAACCTCCTGATAAGTAAAGTTTGCTAGAACAGTCAAATGGACTGATAAATGAGAATGTACACAGAGTTACTTCTTTTTCCTGTTTTGTTTCTAAGTTAGGTAAAAGACAAAGCAGTAGATTAGATGTATCTGGAGGGAGGGCTTATTCTCACTCCATGTATCTATATAATTAAAAGTTCTGGACAATCTCTTCATGAATAAATGAGCTTACAAAGTAGCCTTCTATTAATTACTAAAGCAAGTACCAATACCGTTACCAATATCATAAGAAAAGAAGGGCACATGCAGCATGGGTGCTCAGAGCTTGCTGAGAAGAGTGAAGTCATATTCTATACTGAAGGGTCTCAAAGACGTGTGCTAAAACGAAACTGATTAATCTCTTTTGGTTATAGGGATTAGATGACTGAAGATTCTAGTCCTATAATTCTATGATTTTATGGCTTATATTGAACTGTTTAAAGTCTTTGAACCCATTAAGTAATAGGTGCTTTAATAACAGAATAAACAGAAGACATGTATTAGTGACTGCACTGCTTGACTCAATGGGTGATTGGGAAATCTCATTTTATTTATTTTTCATTTGTTCATGAAGGATTTCCCACCTTTTTCTTCAGAGGGTTGGTTTTCAGGTCTTTCTCATTTCTAGGTACTTAGCTCTGTTTTCTTAGTCACATGTGATTGTTCAGGAATTGGATAGTGATTGAAAAGAACGCTAAAAGCTTAAGAGCCAGGTACTATGGGGTCCTCAAACATATACATACTTGGGTGAGGACGGCCTGCTAGCATCCATCGAGGATCATATGGGGCCTTTGTGGGAACAAACTCGATGATTCTGTCTATAGGATCCTTTGAGTTCAGAAGAGGAACTGAACTGTGCACGCTCTAAAAGGAGATTGGAAGAGAAAGAGCACAGCAATCAGTCAACAACAGTCCTAGACTCCAACTCAGCAACAATAGTTATAGACAAAGACAGCAGGGCCCACATATGGAATTACACCCAATAGTCCCAATCTTCAGCTGGAAGAATCCTACGTATGTGCCAGGCCCAAGGAACATGTATAGGTCAATAGTCTCATTTAGGAGGCTGGCACAAAGCGGTGTGTTTTGACTCTTGATTTCAGTGTGCCCATGCTTTCTGGGATGCTCCTCTGAGGAATGAATGGCTATTACAAAGGAGAAAACCCACAATGAGGAGGAACTTAATATACTGGGATCTGAGCCTTAGGTAGGCCATGAGGGCTTCCGTGGCTGGAAGACATTAGAAAGGGGCCCAACAAATGAAATCCAGAGACATTTTAAAGGTAGAAGGCAAAATATGGCTGTAAGGAAAAGAGAAATCAATAGCTTTCAGAGAAATATTTTATAAAAAAATTCCTCCACCATAAAGACAAGACAAACACAGAGGCAGTGAGCTGTGGCGGAAATGACAGGCTCTGCAGGCCATGTCAGTACTGGGTAGGAAGGGCTCACCTTGGGCATGTAAGACAGCCAGTGCAGGACAGTGAAAACCCCTTCAAAGTCATCACACACAGTGCAGTGGGTCACCCCATTGTTGTGCATAATCTGGATGCCCCCCAGCTGGTTATTGGAGGTGTACACTTCCCGCCCGAGGACCTAGAGAAATGAGCAAGAGAAAAGACATTTGTCTCTATAGAAATAAAGGCATGGTCTATTTCACAAGTCGCACTAAAATGGGTTCTTTTCTCCACAAAACAGAGACTTCAGTCTCCATGGGTTGTTCTGAGGGACTGTCTGAATCTTCTTCCTAAAAAGAAAACTTAGAAAACAAAAAATATGAGACTGACGCGCTGCCACCTGCGCTAAGAGGGCTTACTATAGCATTAGGAGATATACCTAATGCTAAATGACGAGTTAATGGGTGCAGCACACCAGCGTGGCACATGTATACATATGTAACAAACCTGCACGTTGTGCACATGTACCCTAAAACTTAAAGTATAATAAAAATAAAATAAAAGATTAAAAAAAAAGAAAACAAAAAATACTTTTAACAATCACATTCATGGTTGCAATTTTAAAACCAGCAAGCCCCTTTCTCTCCACCAGCTGCCACAGATAGGCAAAGCATACTTCCACCCTCAGCTGAAACTGCAGTGGTGGGTAAGGCTGAGACCCAGAGGCATAGGCTACCTCATTGCGTGCAAGTCTCTTTGCGCACAGACACAAAAAAGTAACATGCCTGTCTTTCAACAATATTTAGTGACAAGTCTCAGTTAAAGAAACTCTGGGGGCTTAGGTTCCTCATTTTTAAAAAGGATTATTTTTTTCCTTATATTTGATTTTTATTAGGTTGGTGCAAAAGTAATTGTGGTTTTTGTCATTTAATGGCAAAACCACAATTACTTTTGCACCAACCTAACACTGGCCTCCACGCACAAGACCTAAAGCTAGCAAAATCCTGAAGCAACTCATGATACATACATGAACCCCTAAGTCTCAAGTCTTCTTTGTGTGCTGGGTGCAGCGCTGTGATTTATACCCAAGCACGCTTCCCCTCCTCCTTCCCTTCCAAGGCTCCAGGGAGTTCAGGGCCTCAATCCCTGGTATATCCCTGGAGGAGTTTAATCCTTGTAAGGTCAAAGGGCACCTGCAATTGGAAACCACAAAGTTTCCTTTAAGGAAGAAAAAAAGAGGAAGAAAAGATATTCCTGGACTCGGAAATTGTAGGGTTTCTTTTTCCCTTGAAGACTGGTTAATAATTTCTTTCAGGGAAGGAGGTTTTCTGACCCAGCAGATGGAAGCCGGGCAGCCTGATCACTGACTATTGCAAACTGCTGAGTGTGTAGTAATTGCCAGTCATCTAAGGTAGACCCGGAGAGCTCTAAACAGTTGTAGAGTGCTTACTGTATTTTACCTTTTCTTTTTCCTTTCCTCTCCTCCTTTAAAAAATAACGACAGTACAAAATTTCTTCCCTACGTGTATTCATTTTCAGTCTCTGGGGAGAATCTAACTAACTAAGGGCCAGCAAAGTCTGCCTGTATATTCCCATTTTGCCCCTTCTTGTTAGGAGCTTTGAGAGGTTCCCCCTGCATGCTGGGTCAGCATCCCCATCAGGACCCTCCAAAGGTGGAGGAAGTTGGTGACCAAAGTAATAGCCTCGGTGTGACCCAATTGGCCTTGATTCCATTTAACTTCAGCTAGGAAGGGCATAAGATACTTTTCTGAAAGGAATATGGAAAGCAAAATTGCTCTTAGATTACTGTTTTCCTTGATAAGGAAGCGCAGAGAACAAGCCTTTACAGGCAGCCCCAAGCTGAGCAACATGCTGGCAGCTCCTTTGAAGGAGCCTCGTGAACAGGGGAGACGGTATCTGACCACTGAGCTCCCATCCGCCTCTCAGTCCGTCTCTAATCTCAGCCCAGGCACTGCGGCTCTTTTCTCATTCTCCTGCTGTCTCTTTCCATTTGCCCTCTTTCTGACTGATACACTGATCTCTCGGTCACTCGGCTTTCTGCTCCGCTGAGTCCATATTACTAATAACACCTCCGCCACGGCCAGTTTACCTCATGAAGGCAGGAGCACATCATTACAAAATAAACTCATAACTTTGACATTCTAGCAAATACACGCCGTTTGTTATTTTTATGGCTTTAGTCTTTCTAACAGGCAGAGGGCATTACATACCTGTTTCATTTATATCTTTAAATGTGCACACACATGCACACTCACACATGCATCAGGAAACAAAACAGAACAAAAAATCCAAACCAAAGCAAATATCCAAAGCAGTCTGTTGAGGTGGGAGCCTGGTAGAGGCAGAAACCCTGTCACTTACGGAGGCCACGCTCTGATCTGGCTCTGGTTTTATGGTCATCATAAACCCGATGGCCCACAACTGGTCCTTCTGGGACAGACTGCTTCTCTGTTAGAAGGCATTCAGTGTGATCAGCAGTATTTTTAATTATTAAAATAAAATTGGATAGGGGGAAAAGGAATAAAAAAGGAGACACTGTGCTGACCCTGAAAATCTGATATTCACAATCTAGGTCAGGAGCCAAGTACTCCTTGTTGCCCAGAAGAGAGAGCTGGGGCCATTTTCTACTCAGAAACGCTATTTTCTTCCTATCTCTAATACCTGATAATGTCCAACCACTTAGAATCTTACACATCTCCAAAACTAATAATGGACCAATGAAGAACTACACTCAGAAAAAGGGACCACTCAGCTGTTTAAACATACTTTCTTCTGATGTCTTTGCCTCCTCATTTAAAAGTGATCCTCTGCCACTTATCCATTCTAGCCCGTATTTTTACAAAATAATGGGAGGCAAACTTGGTAGGCTCAGTAACTGAGTACTCTTCTGTTTACAAGCTAAATTAAAATTCGGGTTCTGATGCTTTGGCATTGTTCTGAAAAGGCAGCAGTATTTCTACATCTCTCCTTTCCTACGTTTAGAAGAAACCTCACTAGGGCTTAACATACCAAGAACATTATTTCTGAGCTAAAGAAGTGTTTGTCATGTGAGAAAATTCATTTAATTCGGAAATTAAGGAGAAAAATTACAGAATAGACTAAGAGTATCCCAATATCACTCTCTGACCAGCCTTATCTTGGGAGATGGGGGGTAGGGTGGGGATGGTCACAGAAATGAAACTGCTCCACTAATCACAAACAAATGCTAACAATCATAACTACTTAACTATCGGTGAAGAGAAAGCAGTACCCTCCAGTTCATCTTCAATGACCACATGTTTGGAGTATGCACCAGTAGAATGAGGGCGCACACAATAGCTCCTGATTTATAGGGGTCGTTGCTGACTCAAGTGGTTTTAACGATTTTAGAATACTTTACAACAAAAGCTCCAACCAAGGAAGCAGAATCTGGGTTAGGATAAAATCCATTCTGCCTAACTCTGAAATGATCATGCTATAACAGTTACACAAACCCTCATCGGTATCTAGGAAGATGAATGGAGCCCACATAGACTTAGAACCATTGTTGTCTTCCTCAAGGTTGCCCTACTGACCTTCTACAGAAAAACCTGGGGTCAACAACTCTCATCAACATAATTTCATGAAGTAGGTGAGCTGCGTTGAACACTCTTAAAAAACTTTGACCTACGCATTTCTTGCCGTGTTTCAGTTCCCAAATATATTCCTCTTACATTCTACTTACTGGATGATACAAACTTTTAATTTATCTGTCCAGCAAGCATCAATAATCATTTAAACACAGGATTGAGTCAAACAGAGGTGATTCTCCTGAGGCCTCACTTTCTTGCCCTCCAGATCTAAGTGGAGAAGCAGTACCATGCAATATTAGGAATGGGCTCCACCTCGGGGTCCTCTGCTGAAGAGTGCCATGCTGACAGAATTGAATAAGGGCTGAATCTGAGAGGAAAGAGGATCTTGACTCATTCTCAATATAAACTTAAGCCTCATCCAGTACTTCATTCATTGCAGCCGGCGGACCTAAGAATTATGGGCACCACATAAAAGCCGGTGATTAGCAGAGACACAATTGTTAAAGGCTCCACCAAAGATGCTACGTAGCCTTTAGAAACATTGAGATACATAAGAAGTACAAATGAATGCAGTCGTACATCCATGCTCAGGCCTCTGCTGCTGCTGCTGCTTATCTAGAGACACTGCAAACAGCTCAGGTTTACCACAGCTGACAGGCAATGAAAACAGCCTAATATACCGCCTGCTCTCTCCCTTAAAGCCCTTTTTGGAGATCAAGATAAACGCGTACTTCCTTTCCCCCATGCTCCAGACGTTTGACTGAAGTGGCAGAGCATTGTGAGGTTTTGTGCAAATGAAATCACTATGTAATATTGAATGAGTGCAGTATTTACTTGTCAGGATATTTGTCAGCACGGGCATTGAGATTTCCAAGTTTCACAGATGCAAGTTAGCTCAATTTTTTAAAAATTGCCTTTGTCCTGACATACACATTATGTTGGGGACCCTTAGACTTATAGGCAAATATTTGCAATCATGTGCTGAAGATGTGAAAAATTATGATGCATATCAATGATGGAATAAAAAATGAAATCTATTCCTTCTCTTCCCCTTTTATTCAGTCTTTTCCCCCTTCTTAAACAATCCTCGGTGGGTCAGGACATCTATTTAAGGAAGCAGGGAATACAAAATTCCTCCTGCATCTAAGAATTAGGCTACACAAGCTGAGTCCTCGCTGCAATCCTCCTTCTTATTAGGACATTTCCATTCTCAAGAGGATTTGAGGAGGGGTTTTGTAAATTTACTGAGTAATTGTCATCACTGGACTTCATCCATGATTCCAGATATTAAAGTCACTCTGGGATCTGTCAGGTTATTGATAAAGGTTGGCTAAAGCTGAAAGAGAACAGATATGAGAAAGAATAAGCAGGAGTAGGGGAAAAGTGGTAAAATAGGGACAAAAGAAAGAAGGAAGGATGAGAGAGAGGAAAAGGGAGGGGGGGAGAAAAGAGGAAGGAGAAGAAAAAAATGCAATAGCTCATCTACTCAGTGCAGCTAATATCCTCCTCCCTGACCTGAGAGGACTACATTTTAAAAATCTGACAAGTAATTCAATCTCCAATTAACAATTTTAAGTGGTGCTGCACATATCACTGTGTCAATGTTTCTTCAGGAATATATCCAAGGGTGAATGGAATTAAATCTCTAGGGAGATGGAACCAGGACCTATGTGACCACCAAGATTATTTGGGGGTTCCAAAATACAGTTTCTTAATACATAGGCAAAGGGTTATAATTTTTTCCCCACTTTATTGCCACTACTGTCACTGGCAAACTGGAGTGCTGGCTGGCAAGTGCTAGGCTAGGGTTGGGGTAGAGAAGGGGCTCAGTGACATACTGTGGGCAGAGGAGAGAAAAGCCTCTGACATGAGCCACAGCTGGATTCAAGACCATCTGCTATAAGACCAAAAATCTCTCTATAAGCAGCAAATTATGAAGTGATCAGGTATGCTGAAGGATAAACTGGGGCAAAGGGGTGGTGCTGCCAGTGGAAGGAAAAGAAACAGCCAAAAAGAGGCTGAATATAGGCCAGAAATAACACTGGAAGACATCTCTTTACTGAGGTACAGGGCTCACTGGAGAACAGAGGAATGAATTAGACAGCAGAAAGACAAGGATTTGAAGGTGGAGTGGGTAAGGAACAGAGACTCATTTGTAATGTAAAAGGTAGAGAGGAGCCACACAATAGTTTGCTTGCTAAATGTATGAGAAGAAGCACAGGCTTCTGGAAAGAAAGCTGCCAAAAGTAATCACTCACCCTAGGGGGACCCACCAACTGCTCACATAGGTAGGGACTTGAGATTTCTGATGATGAGTTAATTCCAAACAGAAATTCTTTTTTTTTTTTTTTGTAGAGACAAGGTCTTGCTACGTTGTCTAGGCTGGTCTCGAAGACCTGGCCTCAAGCAATCCTCTCGCCTCAGTCTCCCAAAGTGCTGGGATTATAGACATGAGCCACCATGCCCAGCCAATTTTTAAAAATTTTAAATAAAGTCTGGTTTATTGAAGTATAATTTACATATAGCAAAACTGTCTATCATAAGGTATACAAGTCTGTGAATTTTAATACACATAGTCATATAACCACCATAACAACCAAGATAGAGAGCATTTTCATCATCCCAAAGTCTCCTCCTGTTCCCTTCCCTCCCTCCACCCCTAACAACCATTGATCTTTTTGTTCCAATAGTTTTGCCTTTTCTAGAATGTTACATAAATGGAGTCATACAGTATATAGCCTTTTGAATCTAGCTTCTTTCAGTTAGCATATTGCATCTGAGCCTCATTCATGCTGATGCAGGTATCAGTAGTTTATTTTTATTCCTGAGTAATATTCCATTTTATGGAAGTACCACAACTTGTCACCCGTTTGCCTGTTGGTATACATTTGGGTTGTTTTCACTTTTGGAGGATTATAAATAACGCTGCTATAGACATTTGTGTACAGGTTTTAAGAAAAGCCCAACCTTTTTCAAAGTGGCTGTGCCATTTTGCATTCCCACCAACAATTTATGAGAGTTCCAGCTGTCCTGCATCCTCATCAACACTTGGTATTTGTCAAACATTAAAAAAAAAAAACATTTAGGCCAGGCGCAGTGGCTCACACCTGTAATCCCAGCACTTTGGGAGGCCTAGGCAGGCGGATCATGAGGTAAGGAAATTGAGACCATCCTGGATAACACGGTGAAACCCCATCTCTACTAAAAATATAAAAAATTAGCTGGGGCGTGGTGGCACGTGCCTGTAGTCCCTAGCTACTTGAAGGCTGAGGCAGGAGAATCGCTTGAACCCGGGAGGTGGAGGTTGCAGTGAGCCGAGATCGCGCCACTGTACTCCAGCCTGGGCGACAGAGCGAGACTCCGTCTCGAAAAACAAACAAACAGACAAACAAACAAACAAACAAAAAAACCATCATTTAGTGGTGTCAAGCTGTGGTTTAATCTTCATTTCCCTAATGACTAATGATAAGCATCTTTTCATGTGCTTATTTACCATCCTTATATTTTCTTTGCTGAAATGTCTGTTCAAATTTCTTGCCTGTGTTTTTAATTACTGGGTTGTTTTCTTACTGAGTTTGAGAATTCTTTTGGATACCAATCTTTTATCAGATTATGTATTTTCTAAAGATGGAAAACTTTTTTAAAAATCCCTGTTTGTCAGTCGCCTCCTACTGGTTTTACTGAATAGGCTGTGACTGACTGCATTGCTCACCAGTGGCCAGGCCCCGAGTCTGGTGTTTGCAGGGCCTGGCTCTTAGGGGAGTAGCACTGACTTATTATCTCTGTGGCCTTTTGGTTTGTGTTTTCTCATTGACATCTGGTGGGCAGCAATTTTATTTTTTCCTTTAGAACACACGAAAAGCCTATTATTGTCTTTTAGCTAAATTTCAGCTCCATGAAAGCAGGAATCATCTTTGTATTGCCACAGCATAAGAACAGCTTTATACCTAACAGGCATGCAATAAATGCATGTGATCTACCACAGTTCTATGTATTCTATAAAAACTCAACTGATTAGTATGTTCAGCAAGTTAAACCACTATAAGCAAAATAAGTCTTTCATATTAGTGTTATAATGTGTAGTGGCTTTCTGAAGCAAAAGGAGTGGTTCAACTTTCCTACCTTTTTAGTTTTCCCCATTGTAGATGCCCCTTCCCTCCCTCCCCTTGTCAAAATTCTTTACATGGGCTAAAATTAAACTAGTAATTCTAAGTACTATAAAGTCATATTATGTTAGGAATGCTCTTTTGAGCTGCATAAACCTGCTTTATCTATTGAGAAAGGCATATTTTACTAATGGGTCAGGTAGAAAATGAAGATACTCAAAAGTTGATTACATGTTCCAATGGTCTTGACTTCTCATATTTGCATCTTATGCTGTTGGTTAAATTTGGGTGGGTTCTTTTCCTTACCAACACTGATTTCTCAATTTCTTAGATGCGCATACTATTTTAGAAGGCTTAAATCCCAGACACTGAGACAATATTAAAATTAGGAACCAGTCAAAAATCAGCCAGAAAATCTTGAAGCCCAGGCATGGCAATCTGTAGTTCAATCTAAAAAGCTCTTTAAGCTTCTCCTTTCATAATTCAACATTCCTGACTGTGTACATTAGCTGATTAGACTGTGTGATGATGGCCAATCTGAATGAGAAGGGACACAGCTAGATTTGGATCCATGCACAGGGAACATTCCCTAGAATGATGAACAGCTAGGAGTCAGCTTTCTAAATAGTCTCGTTTCCGCTTCTTTATCATATTCATAGACCAGTCTGTGCACAGCCAGGGCCCAGCTCTGTCTTCCTTCTAGAAAAGACTGGAGTCCTTGCATTTCTAATCTACCAACATGTGCGGTTCTTGCACTTTTAATTTATGAGTGTTTAGGGGGGACCTCTCTGACTTGGGAACATATTGGCTCGGTCTAATGCTTGGAGATTATTAAACTTGGAGCTATGCTCCACTATCAAGTCTACAGATCTTTTATTTAGAAGATATGGTGCTCTAAATGCACAAAGAGCTCCCTGTCACCTTCACATTAAAGCCCCTAGTGCCTGGTAAATGGAATTATATAGCTGTCATCTTCTTTCCCCAAAGTTTTAAGAGTACAATGGGCTCATTTTTTCACACTCCATCCCAGCTTCAGAACTAAGAGACCTACTTTGTATTGATTTAAGGTCTCAGAAATAAATAAACCTGCTTCACCACTGTGATTCACAACAAATTCATGATACACTATTGCATGATATATTTCAAGCTCTTGCTCTGGCTCTCTTTTTCCTCTGGTGAGTGATGGGGGAGGTGGGAGGTGGTAGGGAGCTGCAAAGCTGACAGCCTGATGGTTATTGGAGATGGTTGCTGACTGCAAATCCAAGAATAGACACTGTTGGAGGAGTATGGGAATTTTTTTACAACTAGGGGGCAGGGGTGAGAAGCTAATTTACTTGGGCTTCAGGCTGGGGTTGGGGGAGAAGAAAGGCTGAAGAGAGGAGAGGGGCTGACAGAGTAGCAAAGCTTCAAGTAAGCACTGATCTGCAAAGACAGAGCTATGAATATATGTAGAAAGAGAGACAGGTGAAGAAAATTCAACATATGAAGGTGTAACATACTACTGAATATAAAATGAAGAAGACGAAGAAACCAATCTTCCTAAGGAACCGTGTGTACAGAGCTAAGTGGGCCCTTAGCTTGAGTTCAGAGACAATGTTTTATTAGAGACAGACAGTGCAGAGACCCTACATGCCACCCAAAGTGTGAGGTAGAGGCATTTCTTCATTCTAATACTCAGGACACATCAGAACCCTGGAGGTGGAAATGGACAATGGATATAGGGTAGAGATATAATGAAGGTCTACATGGATGAAGTGAGCCAGAGACTGTTCACTGAGGCAAGAGGGTAATACATTCTAGCAGTTTAGCTTGTGTTTGTGTACCCTTAGGGTCTGAGTACCTAAGTCTACATCACCTTTACTGATTCCACCAAATCTTAGACCCAATGAGTTTTAGATGGTATCTACAAATATAGCAGTCAAAAAGAACTATCCTCCAACCTTATATCAGGATCTTGACTTTCAACAAGGCAGAGGAGGAGAAAGCAGGAGATAATCGGGCTCCGAAGGTACTGCATGGCACTGCAGGAGACCCCTAAGGTTCCAAGGAGTACTTCCAAGGGGAATTAAGTTTTAACTGTTTCTCTTGTTTCTTCTACTTATTTCACATTTTTAATTGGCAAAGTTATTTATAAATCCAATTTCTTTTCTATCTTGGAATAGCATTTTCATCTTCACTACATTTGTTCTTGAGACAAGACCAGACTCTGAACACAAAAGTACATGAGAAAGATTTTGGTTCCATTCAATTTCCAATTGGTCGTATCATAAAACTGGGAGTTTCTTTGTTAAATTCGAACACTGTCTTTAAAGAGTGATCAGTCTCTCTGTACAGGGAAACAGACTTTAGCCAAATATAAAGAAGAACTCACAGATGAATACATAGATGAATGGGATTGGCTCCAAAAGTACTGAGCTCCCATTCAGTTGAATTTTTCACACATAATTGGGTGACTATTTAGCAATGGTGTCACAGAGGAGATTCACACAACAATTGTGTGGTTGAACTTTTGAGGATCCTCCCACTCTCAAGATTTATAATTCTACAGCCACTTGTGATTGTGAACAACATATAGTGTTTACTTTTCTGTAATCTAGATAAGAAACAAAATTAAAAAAATTTTAAATCATCATGCTCTTCAACTTCCATTCCTGGTCTCACAGGTATGTAATAATTTTACATATCACTAATATGTAATTTAATATATAATACCCTAATATGCAATAACTTTTAAAATTCCCCACCTCCTATCTATTCACTCCCCAGCCTAAAACAGTTCCCTGGCTACAGATCAATATGCATCTTTATAGCATCACAGAATACTAGATATTGAACAGAATTTAAGATTAAGAGATCCTCTGGTCTTCTACTTAAAAAAAATAAGCAAACCAAAAACAGGCTTAATTCACTTTATTTTTCTTATGTAAAAACTCTGTGTTGTAGCCACAGTTGGAGCCTGGGTCCCCTGCATGGAGACTCTGGTGTGGGTCTTGACGAGGTGGTCAGTGAATTCCTGACAGGAAGACTTGATGAATACAATCTCCTTCCAGAGGTCGGGGGTCAGGCAGCTGTAGGTTTTAGAGATGGCATCAAAGGCGGCCTTGAGAAAGTTCCCTAGGATGGCAGTGCAGCCCCTGGCTGAGGTGTAGCAGTCATCAATACTGGCCATCAGCAGCAGCTTCTTGGGCACCAGGGCCGAGACGATGCCAGTGCCCCGGGCGCGGGGATGAGGCGCACCAGCACAGAGCTACAGCCACCTGTCACCTTGCAAGGGATGGTGTGGGCCTTCTTCTCCCAGTAGCCTCTGTGCATGGGGACAATGAAGAGCTCGGCCAGGATGATGGCCCCATGGATGGCAGTGGCCACCTCCCTGAAGTACTTAACACCCAGACCAACATGGCCATTGTAGTCCCTGATGGCAACAAACATCTTGAACCTGGTGTGCTGGCAAGCACGGGTCTGCTTCTGCACTGGCATAATCTTCAAAACCTCATCCTTGAGAGAGGTCCCCACGAAAAAGTTAGTGATCTCAGATTCCTTGATGGGCAGGGAGAAGAGATAGATCTCCTCCAGGGACTTGATCTTCATGTCCTTGACCAGGTGGCCCAACTTGGTCATCCATTCCTTGCCCTCGGCCTTGCCTCCATGAGCTCTGTGGGGCCCAGGCCCTGTTCACGGCCATGGTCCCAGCCCTGGATGCCACTGCCAAAGGTTTCACGGTTCCCCATCTCAGGCACCCCCACACCTGGCTAATTTTTTAATTATTTTGTAGAGGGGGTCTTGCTTCTTGCTATATTGCCCAGCCTGGTCTTGAACTCCTGGCCTCAAGCCATCCTCCTTCCTCAGCCTCCCAAAGTGCTTGGATTATAGGATTACCACGCCAACCTGATTTTCTACTTTAAAATGGGAAATGTATTATGCCTTCCATTTCACAAAGAGGAAACTAACATCTAAATAGATTAAAGCCCAAAGTTGCTTACCTAGTAAATGTCAGGGAGAAGAATCATCAAAAGTTTTTTTTTTTTTTTTTTCTTTCTGAGATGGAGTTTTGCTGTTTTTGCCCAGGCTGGAGTGCAGTGGTGCAATCTTGGCTCGCTGCCACCTCTGACTCCCAGGTTCAAGTGATTCTCCCGCCTCAGCCTCCTGAGTAGCTGGGATTACAGGTGTGTGCCACCACGTCTGGCTAATTTTGTATTTTTAGTAGAGACAGGGCTTTACCACGTTGGCCAGGCTGGTCTCAAACCACTGACCTCAGGTGATCCGCCTGCCTCTGCCTCCCAAAGTGCTGGGATTACAGGTATGAGCCACTATGCCTGGCCAAGTTTTTTTTTTTTTTTTTTTAATCTAAAGGTTCTGTAACTCCAAAAAGTTTGAGCACATTCATAATAGGTTGTCAAACATAATTTCCGAGTCTGTATTCAATGCCCCAAATAGGGTCTCAGAGCTTTCACTTTATCTAGAAGCTCTGGACTGCTACTTGCTGTAGGGTCTCCCAAATTCTTAGACCCTAAGCCACCATATATGCATGGGCTCTCTTAGAGTCAGAGACAACTTCTGTAGTGGAGCTCTGTGTGGCGATTCCACCCTGCAAGATCTCCAAACCAGAGCAATCAGGATTGCTGGCAGGTCACTAATGCACACTAATAGAGTCAAACATAACCTGGTATAGTTTTCTACCAAACTTGAGGAATATCAAATGAAAAACAAACAAAACAATGCCCGCAAATGGGGCCAGATTTACCAATATTTTATGTGTGGGGAGGCAGCGTTTGAAAATTAGGGAGATCTGTCCATTGTGCAATACTTTCTGAGAACTCATTCATAATGCTAAAGCAAGGATTACTCAGAAAGGAAGCTAAAATGCCCTCTTTAGAAAGGAGAGTGATCCCATCTGGAGCTATGGGAGTACAGGGACTGTCTATTGTGAAAATAGGTAGTTAGGGACTTTTAAAAATGCAAATTGCTAGACTGATCCTTAGAGTGATTATGAGCTATTATATCAACAAGTCCTTGGGGACTCTTGTAGACAGATGACTGACATATATACTACCCTGTCACGACCGAACATCATGCCTCTCACGTTAATGGCTTTCCAAAGTGCGTTGATTGTTGCTAGATACATCTATTGGGAAAGTCAATACATGAATGTACTGCCACAGTGAGGACTGTCATCTAACATTTTCTTGAAGGAATTTTTGCCTTCAAAGAATCAGAAAGTATAGAGAATAATGTGTTCGTATTTCCTTTCCAGAACCAGGATAAGAAATTGCAATGAGAAGGAACCCTAAATGCACCTTAGAGAAGACTACGGCAGTGCCAATGTTTTACCTATTTTGGCTCATTTAATTCTCACAACGACTCCGGTACACAGATACTATTATTATTCTCTCTTTTACAGTTAATAAAACTGTAACCCAGAAAGATTAAATAAATTGCCAGAGGTCACACAACTAAGTAGGTGGTAGAGCCAAGAATTAAACCTGGGCAGCCTGGCTCTAGCCTCTCCATGCTCATAACATCTTTTTTTTTTTTTTTAACTAATAAAAAAATTGTAATTTACTTAGAAGCATTCAGAATGCCAACAAAACAGCTGCAATTTTTTTTTTTTTTTTTGCAATTACAGAGTGGTATTCAGTTAACAGAACAATTGTTTCATATAAGCTGCATCAGAGACAATTGAAAAAACTACCATCCCCATATATAACTTACGTGTGCTATGCACCAACAACAACCTGCTTAAAATTTTAATGCCAATTTACAACCCCCATACTGTACCAGGCAAGGTTAGTGGCTATGAAAATACCACCAGGACAGGGCTATCTAGAGACACATTTGGTAGTGTGTTAACTATACAAAAGAAGACACCACACAGTTTTAAAAAATTCTTATACAGCCTTACATTTCAATTTTTTTCTTTAAAAGGAGTGAGTTGTATACAGGGGGATTAACCGCTTTATAGACAAGGAAAAAATCTGTGCTAGAACCAAATTATTCATCATCATCATCTTCTTCATCTTCCTCCTCCTCATCCTCTTCATCTTCCTTCTTTTTCTTGCTTTTTCAGCCTTGGCAACTCCCTTTTTTGCTGCATCAGGCTTTCCTTTAGCTCAATATGCAGCAGTATCCTTTTCATATTTTTCCTTCAGCTTCGCAGCCTTCTTTTCATAAGGCTGCTTGTCATCTGCAGCAGTGTTATTCCACATCTCTCCCAGTTTCTTCGCAACATCACCAATGGACAGGCCAGGATGTTCTCCTTTGATTTTGGGCGATACTCAGAATACAACAGGAAGAACGATGAAGGAGGCCTCTTGGGTGCATTGGGATCCCTGAACTTCTTTTTTGTCTCCCCTTCAGGAGGGATATAGGTTTTCATTTCTCTTTCATAATGGGTCTTGTCTGCCTTTGCCATATCTTCAAATTTTCCCTTCTGTTTAGCAGACATGGTCTTCCACCTCTCTGAGCACTTCTTAGAAAACTGAGAAGTCGACTGAAGCATCTGGATGCTTCTTATGCTCCTCCCAACAAGTTTGCACAAAAAATGCGTATGACAACATCTTGCCTCTAGGCTTCTTAGGATCTCCTTTGCCCATGTTTAGTTATTTTTCCACAGTGAGGCACAGAGTCACCCAGTGCCCATCTGGCTCTCGCTTGCCCTGGCGCTGTCTCTATCGTAACCTCTTTAAGTTATGTGAAAGTTACAACGCTGCCCGCCCCACAGTGAGAGCTAAGTAATCTCTCCTTCCCTTCTTGAGCCTCCATGACTTTCATGTTGTGTTTCAGAGAGTCATGGGTGAGCACGGAGACTATACAGTGCAGGTCCCTGGTGTAACAGACAATTCCCACTCATGAGAGGAACTCTAGTACTGTGCCTAACAGTGTCAGCTATGACAACTTCACATTTCATACTACATAGCTGCAGAAAAATACGTATATGAGAACCAGAGAGAAATGTAACTTACTTGCACCAAGTTTCAAAAGCAAGATTAGCAGAATTAGCCCCCTACCAAACTAATGGCCCTAGTCATACCCATCACATAATTTCTTTTTTCTTGGCAGATTCAGTGGAAACAGGGGCCTGATCTCGCTAAGGGGGATGAGAGTATAGGATTTTTTTTTTTCCTAAAAAAGAAGCAGAGCTTTAAAATACAAGAAAAGTCACATATCATCTCTTGGTGAATCTATCACCTGCATATCACTGCCTTTGGCATATACCTTACCTTTACAGGCAGTTAATGTCCAGAGGACAACCATAAACTGCATACTCTTATTTCTCTGGATAGAGAATGTGCTCTCTCTCCCCAAGTCTGGGGCAATGGATTGAGAGCTAGTAGGCTCCAGTACACATCAGTGTTCCTTTACAATACAAGTTCTTCCCAGCCTATCTGCCACCTAACACTATGTTAAACATACTAATACTTTTACCAGGAAAGGGAGAAAAAAATAAAGTAAAAAGGAAACTGAGAGGAAGAGTGGTGGGGGGAGGGAAAGTAAATATGATCATCTCTGCAAATGTCCAGTGGCACATAGACTTAAGAGTTTATGACTCTGCAATCATCTCAGCTCCTTAAGGGTGCATCTTACCAGTTCCCCAAGTACACAGGTTACTGCCTTTGCCAGGCCAGCATGACTCCCTTCAAGCAGGGTAATTTGCCACACACATCAGGTCTGCCACGCAGTGAGGCATTTTAAGGAATCTGTCACCCACAGCCTACAGTTCCTAGAGTTAGGATCTACTACCTTGAGTGACATGAAATAGCAAGCCCCTAGAAACTTCTCTTATTAATGTCATCATTCTCACGATATTTGGACAAACAGGAAAACGACCGGACCACCTTCCCTTAGGCTTTACAGACCACTAAGCAAAGAGGCCTGAGCTTTCTTCAATGAAACTTAGGGACATGAAAGTTCCTGTTCTGACCCTGATCTAGTCTCTGTCAATGAAACTAAGTCACTTTCCCTTCTGTTTTTGCCTTCCTGTCTACAAAATATAGCCCTGATACAATTAGCCCATTCCAGAAGATAGCAAGGAACCAGACAGATATTCTTGACTGAATTTCAAGTAAACCCACTTGGGCTGCTTCTAATCACCAGCCTACTGCCTTTAGTTCTAATGTCAAATGTGCTTAGTAACACTCAATAAAATCCAGATACTACATCTCATCTCAATTTGGGTAATATTTTGAATATTTTACAAATAACTACAGGCAACAAAGCAAGACAGACATGGAAAGAAGATACACAAATGGTGAGTTCACAGGGGGAAAAGGATAAAAATACAAAGGTGGGAAGCACTTCCTGGTTTTGGAATAAAAGACACAGTGGCAAAGGATGAAGTCCATGAATAAAACATGTAAGTATACAGAAAAACCACCAAAAGTAAAAAAAACAGGAAAACATCAGAAAATATTTATTTTATATGAAGGTTACTACTGTTGGCTATAAAAAGAAATCCTTCAAAAAGTAAGAGTCTTTGGAAGCAAAAGATAGGAAGGTGTAAACTAATTTAAAAAAGGCTAATGACAGGCAACATCATGTGTACGCCGAGATGGAGTATAGCCATAAAAGCCAGGCACACACATGCAATGTATTAAGTTGAAAATGCTGTCTCTTCAGCTTCATATCTATTAAAGGAAGAAACAATTTACAGGTTGCTGCATTATGGGAGTATGATATGTGGACTGTCAACCTTTTCTCTTCAAACTGAACCATGTTAAGTAAAATCAATGATGGGGTTTGCGGGGTAGGGGATGGAAGGGGAAAAGCAGGGAGAAAGAAAGTTTTTAAAAATCTCTGCCTCAGCAAAAGTTTTCATTAAAATTTTAGACAAATGATCCCTGTGTCCTTCTCCCTTGCTGCCTGGGGCTCCATGCTATTTCTATGCAAATAACAACCTCGTGGTTTATATCTTATTATTTCCACCGGAGCTGCAGCGACATGACCTGAGATGTGTAAGAGGTTGGGGGGGGGGGAGGGCAGAGGAGGGGAGCTGGAGAGGAGAGAGAAAGGGAGAGAAAGAGAGAGAGAGGGAGGGGGAAAGGGAGGGGGGAGAGCGAGAGAGGGTGTTCACTCAAGTGTGAAAAAATATTGTCAGGAGTGAGCATCAAGAACAAAAAAAAATTGCAGGGATAACGTGTTTATTTCAGTCACCCCCCAAAACCCCCCAACCCCCCCTTCCTGCAAACCAGCACCTTTTAAAATTCATTGGGTATCAGGCGATCATGCACAATCCATCTGCTTTCACTTTATCATTTGCATTTCATGCCTCCTGGCTTTTGATGTGCTGATACTTTGATGCAGTCAGGAGACGCGCATTATCATTATTTCAATTTTCAAAGGGGTCAACGGGATCGGCACTTGCACACACAAGATTTTTTTCCCCTACAACCTCTGAACACCCCCACTCCTTATTCTTCACCCCAATGTTTAACATAAAGGATGAAGACTCAAAAAGGTGGGGGTCAAATATTTACAGTCTAAGACTGTATATAAGCTTGCATATGTCTCCTACATTTCCGCTTTACACAGGTACATACTATGAGCAAAATGGCCAAGGCTTAAGAAAGGAGGCTCTATAATGTTTCAAAAACACAAAGACTTTCTCACACATGGACACACAGGGCGGCACACAGACAGAGAAAGAGGGGGATCTATATGCAAGACACAGACACAAAGAGACAGAAAGATCAGCACCCACACAGAAAGAGACATGCACTCAGGGTGACTTGCACACACCCAGAGTACACAATACAGAGAGATACCTACAGAAAGAAAGGCAAACAAAGATGAAGAAAAACACCAGCACACACAAAGACAACACACAGAAGGAGTGAGTCAGAGGAAGCCATCAGAGCATGGTAGTTTCCTTTTTCATACCTTATAGGCAAAGGGGCTGATAGGACATTCTGAACGAATTTGCATAAAATCGGGTGTCTTCAGCAGCACAGCTCTATACTTAAGAGGAGCTGACATGAAGATAGTGAAGCAGGCAGAGCGACATTAGGTAACCTCTGTATCTGATCACTCCCTTCAGCTAAAAATAATCATGTCCTTTTGGAAATGAGCATTGTTTGGTAAGTTAAAGCTATAGCTTTATTTGTCTTTCACCCTGTAACTAAGCTTTTCTTTTAACAAGCAGCCCTGTAAGCTATGAAGGTGAATATAATGAATTTGATTAGAACAATTCAATCAGATTTTAAGAAATCAATCTCTAATGTTTCTTCATGGCACAAATGAAATTCAACTAGCAAGTTTTCAAGCAAAACAAAACCAAAAACCCAACATCTGCTTTTTGTAATATTCTTTGTATATAATATAGTATAGGGGCAGGGGGGAGAAAGAAACTCAATATAAGAAGATATATTTCAGAAATTAGCTCTCTGACTGGGTATGGGAACATCATGGAAATATAGGTTTTTTAAGTACCATTATCTATGAGAACAGAATTTTAAAAATTCTGTTCTCATAGATAATGGTACCTAAAATTATCTTCAGCATTCATCAATATCTCATCCTAAGAAGGTATCCAAAAGAGCAACTTAAAAAACAACAACAACCTTAAGACTCTCAGCAGTTTCTCCCACTGCAATAATAATCTTCAGTAGTAGTGGTTCACAACCTTTATTTCCAGGCTACTCTCCAAAAAGGGAGGAAGACAGCCAAGTTCGCTGCTGTTAGCACTGCTGTGCCTTTCCTTGATGAGAAAAGCAAGCCCAGAGGAGGAGACAGAGTTCATATGAATGCACAGAGCAAGCTGATCACATCAAATGATTCCTCTAATTTCTGACATCCACAAAATCTAATGAAACCAATGGAATTATCAACTTTTTCCTAAATGGGAATGACAGAACACTTAATTCTTACCCTTACACTTGAAAGTCAAGACTTGATAAAAAGTTCCTGCAAGTGGAGTAAACATAGTATCTGATACAATTTAGTATGTGTATTAACTCCATAAGCTCAATCACCAAATCATGTTAGAGAGAGGAATGGGAAACTGAAATTTGAATGTGGGCCAACACTTTTTGCCAAGAACTAGGTACTCTTTTTTTTTTTTTTAAGAGATGGGGTCTTACTATGTTGTCCAGGCTAGATTCAGACTCCTGGGTTCAAGCTATCCTCCTGCTTCAGCCTCCTGAGTAGCTGGGAATCTAGGCATGCCCAGTAGAACTAGGTACTTTTACTTATGTTTTCTCATTTGAGCTCCACATTATTTAAAGGTTTAAATTATCCCCTTTGACAGATAAGAAAGCTGAGGAGCTGAGAGGTTATATAAGTTGCACAAGGGCAGTCAGCCTCAGACTACTCCATTACATTTTTCTGGCCCTGAAGAGAAAATAATCTTTCTATGCTTGCAAAGATGTCAGAACTGCACTGTCCTTTATATATTCAGGTATTCTTAGATAGTTTTCACTCTTTCGAGCAGTGACCTTGCCATCCATTTTTTTCCCCTTTGGAAAAGCCCTTGTGAAGTTGGACTAAAAAGGCACAAACCTTTCTTTGGAAGGGAAGATAAATCTTTACGCATACTCTTTCCCAGTAACCCAGCCATGCATCCATCCACCCATCTTCCCACGCAATATTTGCCAAATATTTCTTCTATGTACAAGAGACCACCATTTTCAAGAGGTGTATTTACAGATTTCACAAAATCATTAAAACTTGATAGTCTCAACACCTAGGCTGGTACCTAATTCATGATGTAGGCCTGAAATGGGAACTAGCACAGCTGGAATCAGAGACAGCTCAATGTGTGTGTATAGATCTCCTCACATCTTTTACTAATAGATTAAGAAAAAGAGAGGAGAGGTGGGACAGAACAGAAGCGTTCAATTAATTCTGTCTTTCTACAACAACACTAAAACATAAGCGCTTTAGAGCAGCGGTTTTATATGGTTTGTTCACTAACATATACACAGGGCTTGGAACAGTGCCCAGAAAACAGTAAGTACTCAAAATAGTTGATAAATGAAATGAATGAATGAATGAATGAATAAAAAGGCAAGCAAGTCAATGGGCAGAAAAGATGGAGGGAGAGGGGAAGAGATAGACTGAGGAAGGCATGGATTGAACTGCTTCCTTCCAAATCAGGATCTTGAATTAAGAATTCACACAACAATCTTCAATCAGCTATGCATACTTCTTCAAAACCCTAGAAACTTACTTTGTTGAGGGCTCCAGCTCCTGTTAGAATTAAGTGAGAATTCTCAACCTGGATGGTTCTCTGTCCCAGCCGGACAAGGTAAGCCCCAATCCCAATGGCCCGGCACGTCACCTTAGAAAAGAATAAATTCTACATGTCACATATTTATGTCCTCTCTGAAGCTATAAGAACTAAGGCATAGATAAGTAAAATCCAAATTAACAGAAATAAACATTGCTTTTTATGAAGTCTGTTTGATTGACAACAACATACACACACAAAAATTTCGTGGTCAAAGAAAAGAAAATACAATGATGCAAAATTCAGGCTGGGTGCAATGGCTCAGGCCTATCATCCTAGCACGCACTTTAGGAGTCTGAGGTGGGCGGATCGCTTGAGCCCAGGAGTTCAAGACTACCTTGGGGCCGGGCGAGGCAGCTCACACCTGTAATCCCGGCACTTTGGAAGGCTGAGGCCGGCGAATTACTTGAGGTCAGGAGTTCGAGACCAGCCTGGCCAACATGGCGAAACCCTGTCTCTAGCAAAAATACAAAAATTATCTGGGCGTCGTGGCACGTGCCTGTAATCCCAGCTACTCGGGAGGCCAAGGCAGGAAAACCACTTGAACCCAGGAGGCAGAGGTTGCAGTGAGCTGAGATCACACCACTGCACTCCATCCTGGGCAACACAGTGAGACTCTGTCTCAAAAAAAAAAAAAGACCTACTTGGGCAACATAGCGAGACCCCCATCACTACAAAAAATTTAAAAATTAGTTGGAGGTGGTGGCACATGCCTGTAGCCCTAGCTACCTGGAAGCTGAGGTAGGAGGATCACTTGAGCCCAGAGGGTAAAGGCTGCAGTGAGCTATGATTGCACCACTGTACTCTAGCCTGGGTGATAGAGTAAGACCCTGTCTCTTAAAAAAAAGAAAGAGGGGCCATGTGTGGTAGCTCACGCCGGTAATCCCAGCACCTTTGGAGGCCGAGGTGGGTGGATCACGAGGTCAAGAGATTGAGACCATCCTGGCCAACATGGTGAAACCCCGGCTCTATTAAAAATACAAAAATTAGCTGGGCATGGTGGCACTCGCCTGTAGTCCCAGCTACTCAGGAGGCTGAGGCAGGAAAATTGCTTGAACGCGGGAGGCGGAGGTTGCAGTGAGCTGAGATTGTGCCACTGCACTCCAGCCTGGTGACAGGGCAAGACTCCATCTCAAAAAAAAAAAGAAAGAAAGAAAATAAAAAGAAGTTAAACTAAAAGCTAAAACAAAGTGCTGGGTTTATTTGAAAAATTCAGTTATTTATATTATCCTATCTTCCTATTATCATGTGTGATTAAAATATAATTACAGACATACAATCTTCAAGAAATGCTCTCATTTGGGACTGAATAGCAGTGATAAGAGAAAAAATAAACCTAGCCACACAGCCAGCTCTTCAAAAATTTCACATTCTAGAAAGATTTACCAGGCTGATGGTAATGATCTCATTATAGGCCAATGAGGATTCTCCAGCAATCATTCCAGAACCTCGAAGGTTCTCAGGTCCAATTCCCTCTTCTTTCCCAATAATATCTGTTATCTTGTACCTATTGGATATGGCCATGTCAAATTATGAATGTCAAACACAGTAACAACAAGCCATTAAAAGAATAATCACCATCAAAAAGCTGCTAAAAGTGTATTGAAAGCTTATATTTAATCCCAGGGCTTTATGTGCTTCCTTTTATACTCTTCATTCATAAGTCTTTCCTTCTTAGCTTGGTGCCTATTTTACCTGGAAGCAACATGGTTTAATAGAAAGAGCAAAATCTGGAATTAAGCAGATACACTTTTTTTTTTTTTTTGAGGTGGAGTCTCGCTCTATTGGCAGGCTGGAGTGCAGTGGCGCAATCTCGGCTCACTGCAAGCTCTGCCTCCCGGGTTCACACCATTCTCCTGCCTCAGCCTCCTGAGTAGCTGGGACTACAGGCGCCCGCCACCATGCCCGGCTAATTTTTGTATTTTTAGTAGGGACGGGGTTTCACAGTGTTGGCCAGGATGGTCTCGATCTCTTGACCTCGTGATCCACCCGCCTCGGCCTCCCAAAGTGCTGGGATTACAGGTGTGAGCCACTGTGCCCGGCCAAGTGGACAGATTTAAATCCTTGCTCTGATACACACAGGAGTGTGACTCTAGAAATAATAATAACTTCTACAAAATGGGAATAATAATATCTACCTCTAAGGGTTGACAAGAAAGTTAAACTAAAGCAAACAAGGAAAAGGTTTGATGTTATAGATGGCCTTCAGATTTTAGATGCCCTCTCTTATTTTCTAGAACAAGTTTCTTAAAAACAAGGTCAATGTATATCTCTATAATGAGCAATAGGCATCATATCAACAATTTTAGACAATTTTACGTAGGAAGAGAATATCCAAACAGAGCGGTAGTGAGAATGCTCAGCTTAGTTTCTCAAGTCAAAAATCCTCTTCTAAGGTAGGATGAAGCAAAGGTCAAATTACTGAACTCCCATTCGTATTCCTTCATAAATATCAAGTATATACACAAGGGTCCCTGGATATGTCCTCTGGAGGGGCAGGTAGAATGTGTGTAGAAGTGAAATGCTGACCAAGTTGTCCAGAAAGCATCCTGTGGATCTAGTGGGAGTCACTCATCTCTCTTCCTGGCAGGGGATTAGGAATGATAGCTGATAATGGGAAATGGGAGATGGGGAATGCAACTAATAAAAGAAAGGAAAAATACAAAGTTGGAAGTAGAGATGGGCATATATTATTTATTGTTCCACGTGTACCCAGAAGGCTTGGCAGTGGGCAGTTTTATAAATTGAAATAATAAATAAGTACCCCATAGTGGCTCTTAAAATACTTTCTCCTGCCCCCACATTTTCCTGCTCCCTTCTTCATTTCCAGCCCTCCATCAATTCTTTTTCTTTGCCCTTGCTGTTGGTCTGTGACTTTGCATCTCTGCTTCCCAGATTCTGCTGCCTTTCTATTTTTAGCCTCTCCTAATATCCAATAATTTCCTAGTTCTTCCTTTTGTTCTGTATCTAGACTGTATCCTAAAGTTATGTCAGAAATGAGGCTACTGTCCCTTAAGGGGGTTAATTAACTACATTAATTGTATATGTGTGTGTGTGCCTGTTTGTATAAGGTCCATATAGTCATAAATATTCAAGGACCCAGCCAGACTTGCCTGTAACAAATTCAATATTCATAGATTCCAGAAATGAAGAGTTAAAAAATATCATAGGGGAAAATCCCATTCAGAGTAGCAAGAAAAAATGCAAAATATTTAGAAATAAGCATGAAGAAACTGGCAGAAGCTCACTGTAACTATATTGTGTCCCAGGGCACCATGATGAACTCCCAGAAGCACTGCAAGATATTTTAAATTTTTGAGAGAAGCACTATTATATGTGATATCTGTGACCCTATATGAACTACTAGCTTTAGATAGTTCATAGTAGTTCACTAACATTAGAATAGTGCTACATTCCTTTTGAAAATGTCCTGTCTTTGCAAGCTAGATTTTTGAAGTTTCTGTGAAAACTCAATGAAGAACAAGAAATGTGGGTGGCTATATCCAAGCTGATTCCAAGGTTTGAGATGTTATGCAGACACAAATATCTCATTAGTAAGTAACTGTTAATTATTTAAGAATAAATTTTTTCAATTTATGTATATAATTTTTTCAAATGATTATTAAGTTCTTAGGACAGAAATACTTATTGTTTAACTACCTAATAAGCAGAAATATTAAGTATATCTTATAGCCTAGGGGTGCTATGAAAAAATTACTGAGACACTAAGGATGCCATGAACCAAGAAAGTTTGGGAACCTCTGGCAAAACCTATATGAAGAAAACTACAAAACGTAAAAACAAAACAAAACAAAAAACCACTCATATAAATGGAAAAACATACCCTGTTTCTTTTTGGGGAAAGTTGGTATTACGAAGATGTCAGTTCTAAAATTAATGTGTAAACTCAATGCAATCTGAATCAAAATCATTATGGAAACTTTTTTGGAATTAGAAAAACATGAGCCTCTAGCCAAACACAGTGGCTTGCACCTGTAATCCCAGCTACTTGAGAGGTTGAGGTGGGAGGATTATTTGAGGTCAGGAGTTTGAGACCAGCCTGGGGAACCTAGCAAGACTCTATCTCTAAAATTAAAAAAATAATTAGTTGGGCATGATGGCACCTGTCTATAGTCCCAGCTACTTGGGAGACTGACATGGGACAATCTCTGAAGCTCAGGAGTTTGAGGGTTTAGTGACATATGATCACACCACTGCATCCCAGCCTGGGCAACAGAGTGAAACCCTGTCTCTAAAAACAAAAACCCTCTACATTAAAAAAAAGCAAAAGTAGCCAATAATACTTGAGGAAAAATTAAAATGTGAGAAAATTTGCCTCACTAGAATAGTTTAAATACTGTGGTATTAGCCCAAGAGCAGACAGACAGAACAAAAAAACACAAAAGAGTAAATTTTCAGTAAATAGTATTAGGGCAATTAACCTTTTTTTTTTTCTTTTTTTTGAGATGGAGTCTTGTTCTGTCACCCAGGCTGGAGTACAGTGGTGTCATCTCGGCTCACTGCAACCTCCACCTTCCGGGTTCAAGTGATTGTCCTGCCTCAGCCTCCCAAGTAGCTGGGACTACAGGCAAGCGCCACCAGGCCCGGCTAATTTGTGTATTTTTAGTAGGGATGGGGTTTCTCCATGTTGGCCAGGCTGGTTTTGCACTCCTGACCTGAAGTGATCTGCCTGCCTCGGCCTCCCAAAGTGCTGGGATTACAGGCGTGAAACACTGCACCTGGCCGAGCAATTAACATTCTTAAAAATACTTGCAGATAGATTATATAGAAACGTTCAACTTCTCTGGGAGTCAAAAATACAAGTTAAAATAACAATTGCCATTTTTATTCAATTGTATTAACGCACAATAATCAATGTTGGCAGGGGTGAAGAAAAATTAAAGAGGGAAACAAATCCTATTCTACACTGCTGACAGAAATGCAAATCTTGGGAAGGCAATTTAAAATTATTTTTTAAAACCCTTAAAAATTGACTTTTTGACCTGCAATTTCACTTCTAGAAATTAACCAAAAAGGGATGATCAGAGCTTTTAATTCCTAAAAGTTTATATGAAACTTATATAAATGTCCCTTAAGGGGGTTCAGCCCAGGGATATGAAAAATTAGAAATAGTCTGAATGTTCAAATATATTTATTATAATAAAATACTATGTAGCCATTAAGCATCATATTCTTAAATAACGTTTTAAGAATACATGAAATTTCCCCAAAAATAGTTTTTAGCAAAAAGGATAAATTATAAAAGAAATTCTTGTTATAATCTCAATCACATAGAAAAAAGATATGTCTATAGAAAAGACAGCAAGTGTATAACATAAATTCATAATCGTGGCCTGAAGGTGGGATTGTGACTAATTTTTTTTTTCTTCATAATTGTTTACATGTTTCAGTTTTTCTAAAAGGAATTAAGTATTATAAATTTAAAAATTTCAATCAATAACCCAAGGTTCTTCAGCTAATAAGTGGTAGAGCTGGATATAAACCTAAAACATCTAGATTATGTCATCTTCAATGTTCTTCAAGGTTATGAACAGCCGTACAATATGGAAAAAAATACCATATTCTCCTTTCTTTAGTCATGAACAAATTATTCCAATACATATATACCTACCTGGATTCTCCTTCATCCTCCACGTGTTCACAATGGACAGAGTTGAGAGCACTGACTCTCTTATAATCTTGAGGGGTCAGATACAAATACCTGTATCCCTGTGTAGCACAAATAGTTTTTAACTCATTATTTGCCATTGTCATATAATCAGAAGATACAGCAAAGCATACATAATGAAGCTTGTTCCACAGCTAGCTTTAAATTGCCACATCACTTCTTAGGTTTACTGTCTAATAGAATACTAGCACAGACAGTCCTCCTTTGAAAGATGAAGTGCCTATTTTTTCACTCACTAACTGTCCTTGAAACAAGATACCTTCTAGCTGCAATTCCAAGTATATTCCATTCATTTCACTTTCTTTCTTTTTTTTTTGGTTGAGACAGAGTCACTCTGTCGCCCAGGCTGAAGTGCAGTGGCGTGATCTCAGCTCACTGCAAGTTCCGCCTCCCTGGTTCACACCATTCTCCTGCCTCAGCCTCCCAAGTAGCTGGGACTACAGGCACCCACCACCTCGCCTGGCTAATTTTTTGTATTTTTAGTAGAGACAGGGTTTCACTGTGTTAGCCAGGATGGTCTCAATCTCCTGACCTCGCGATCTGCCCGCCTCGGCCTCCCAAAGTGCTGGGATTAAAGGCGTGAGCCACTGCTCCCGGCCTCATTTCATTTTCAACAGGGTTAAAGAGTCATTTTCTGATCTTTAGTGACATCTCTATTAAAGATATCAACATGCAATTAAAGAATTGTGTGAATTACTATTTTTCACTCTCTCAAATCCACAGGATCATCAAAATAAATACAAGCAAGGGATAAGAGAAAACCGCAAATCTAGGAGATTCGATATTAAAATCAGAAGTCTATACAGTGCTAATAGTGAACACTGAACTCAGATCTTTTGTTTTTTCAATAAACAACTCCTAATGCCCATTTACATGTAAACAATTATACTAACATTTCATAATTGATTTATATGTATCTATACACACAGCCACATACAAAGTAGAGGTACATGGTATATGTGTTTAACTTAAGTGAATTAGTCACTCAGTCAAAAAAATAAGTAAACACAGGGAAGCATTTTAAATACTATGAGAAATTATGCCCACCATTTAACTCAATAAATGTATGTCCCACAGTGAGCACAACATGGAAAAGACATAAATCTGCAATTGGTCTTGCATGATTTGTGTCGAGAATGCCTGATAGCACTGAGTGTCATTAGTATGTCAGTCAGTACACATTTACTGAGTGCCTATTATGTACAAGGTACTATTCCAGGCACTGGAAAAACAGGAATTAACAAAAATAGACAAGAATTCCTACCCTTATGAAACGTACCTCCTACTGGGAAAGTCAGGAAATACACAAAATAAGTAAAATGTATAATGTGAGTGGGAATAATGTTTAAGGAAAACAAAATGAAAGAGAAGGTACACAGTCGAACTTTTAGAAAAAATAACCAAGGAAAGCCTCATTGAAAAGTGTCATTTGAGTAAAGACCTAAAGGAGCTGAGGCTATAAGACATGAGGATATCTGAGGAAAAAGCATTCTAGGTGGAAGAAAGAGCAAGTACAAATGCACTGAGGCACAATGTGCTTCGCAGTTTAAGAAAGCAGAGTCGGGTAGAGCCAATGTGTGGAAAGGTTGGGGGAGGCTGTAGCAAGAAATGAGGGCAGAGTGGTACTGGAAAGCCAATCTATGTAAGGCCTTGTAGGCAACCATATGATCTTTGGCTTTTACTTGAAAGAATTGGGAAGCTATTAAAGGGTTTTAAGCAGAGAAAAATTTTGTGATCTGATTTATATTTTAACTAGATCATTCTACTTTTTTTTTTTTTTTTTGAGCAGTCTCCTTCTGTCACCCAGGCAGGAGTGCTGTGGTGCGACCTTGACTCACTGCAACCTCTGCCTCCTGGGCTAAAGTAATTCTTCCACCTCAGCCTCCCAAGTAGCTGGGATTACAGGCATCCGTCACAATGCCCAGCTAATTTTTATATTTTTAGTAGAGAGAGGGTTTCACCAAGTTGGCCAGGCTATTCTCGAACTCCTGACCTCAAGCTGATCCATCTGCCTCAGCCTCCCAAAGTGCTGGGATTACAGGCATGAGCATGAGCCACCACACATGGCCTCATTCTACATTCCGTTGAGAACAGACCTTGGTGGGGCTGGGAGCAAGGCCAGAGGCAGGAAGACCAATTAGGAGGGTACTGCAATATGCACGTAAGAAGAGTTAGACTACTGCTACTGCTAGTAAGTAGCAGTGGAATTGGTTAGAAGTACTCAGATTCTGGATATATTTTAAGGTAGGGATGCAAACATGATTTACTGTTTAGATGGATGAATGGGGTATGGAAGTGAATGTGGGGTGTGCAAGAAAGACAGAAGTCAAGAATAACTCCAAGGTCTTTTACTTGAACAAATGAAACAATAGAGGTACCATCTGTTGAGACAGAAGACTGTGGGAAGAACACATTAAAGGAAGATGAGAAGCTACCATTTAGGCAGACATTTAGGCAGATGTAAGCAGAGATGTTGAGTCTGGATATATGAATCTTGTGTTCAGGGGTAAGATATAAATTTGCAAGTTTATCAGCTTGTACATGAAACTTAAAGCTTTAAAAGACTGGATGAGGCTGGGTGCGGTGGTTCACACCTCTAATTCCTGCACTTTGGGAGGCCAAGACGGGCGGATCACTTTGAGCTCAGGAATTCGAGACCAGCCTGGGCAACGTGGAGAAACCCCATCTCTACAAAAAACAAAAAAATTAGCCGGGCATGCTGGTGCATGGCTATAGTCCCAGTTACTCAGGAGGGTGAGGCTGGAAAATTGCTTCAACCCAGGAGGCAGAGGTTGCATTGAGCCATAATCGCACCACGGCACACCAGCCTGGGCAACAGAGTGAGAACCTGTCTCAAAAAAACAAAACAAAATAAAAAACCAGGATGAGATCACCAAGGGAAGGTGAATAGGAAAAGAGGAGTAGTCCAGGGACAAAGCCCTTGAATCACTTTTTTCCTTCTACCCTACTTTCTATATTGGCTGTCTTGCCAAACCACCAGGTGAGAGGGCATTGGGTCCTAGTGGGGTTGAGAATGGGGAGTCCAGAACTTCTTGGTCCTGCTGCAGCCTCTGTGCTCCTGACATGTCTCCATTCACATTTTTTTATAATCAAAAAAACTGGCCAGGCACAGTGGTTAATGCCTATAATCTCAGCACTTGGGCAGGCCAAGGTGGGAGGATTACTTGAGGCCAGGAGTTTGAGACAAGTCTGGGCAACATAGCAAAACCTTGTCTTTATGAAAAATAAAAAAATTAGCTGGTTATAGTGGTGTGTGCCTGTAGTCCCAGCTACTTGAGAGGTGGAGGTGGGAGGATCACTTGAGCCCAGGAGTTGGCAGATGCAGTAGGCTATGAATGTGCCACTGCACTCCAGCCTGGGTGACAGAGCTAGACCCTGTCTCTCAAAAAAAAAAAAAGAGATAAAATTAATATAACATAAAATTCAACATTTTGGTTTTTAAAGTTTTTTTTGAGTCTCACTCTGTCACCCAGGCTGAGTACAATGGCACGATCCCGGCTCACTGCAACCTCTGCCTCCCGCATTCAAGCAGTTCTCGTGCCTCTCTACCTCCTGAATAGCTGGGATTACAGACGTGTGCTACCATGACCAGCTAATTTTTTATATTTTAGTAGAGATGGTATTTCGCTATGCTAGCCAGGCTGATCTCGAACTCCTGGCCTCAAGTGATCTGCCTGCCTCAGCCTCCCAAAGTGCTGGGTTACTGCATCCAGACAAAATTCACCATTTTGAAATGTATAACTCAGTAGACTTTAGTATATTCAGATGTTGTGCAACCATTACCACTAATTCCAGAATATTTTCATCAGCCCCAGAAAAACCCCTGTACTGGATCAATTCCCATACTTTAATAAAGTTTTTCTATGAACTTTATTGAAATATAATTTACATGCAATAAAATTCATCAGTTTTAAGTGTTATAATTTGATGAGTTATGACAAATGTATGTACTTAGGTAGCCACCACCACAATCAAAATGTAGAATATTTCCATCATCTCCTGAAATACTCTTACATTTAAAGATGTGAAAGGCAGCAAAGGAAACTGAGAAAGAGGAGCCACGAATGCAGGAAGATAAAAAGGAGACTTTGGGCTCTTGGAAGCCAACAGAAGAAAGTATTTCAAGGATGAAGGAATGACCAACTGTGTCAAATGCTAATGCTATTGTCAAATAACTAAGGTGAGGACTGAGAATTCACCATAGAATTCAGTAATATGGAATCACTGGTGACCCTGACAAAAGCAGCTTCAGTGGAATGGTAAGGGTGCAAGCTCAAGTGAAGTGGGTTCAAGAGGGAATGGGAGAAGAACATCTGGAGACAGCAAGAACAACTCCTTTAAAAAAATTTTCCTGTAAAGGGAAGGAGGGGAGGGATAGTGACTGGAGGGGTGTTTGTATGCTAAAAGGGCTGATACAGTACAGAGGGAAAAAGTGCTGAGGCACAAAAGAGCATGAAGAAGTGTTGATCATACACTTAAGTTAGCAAGAAAGGAGATCAAGTGTACAAGAGGAGGGATTGGCTTCAGACAGAAGTAGGAACTGTTCATTCAAAGTGTAGAAGAGAAGGTGAAGAGTAAGGGCGCAATGGATGCAGGTACATGGGAGCTTGTAGAAGCTCTCTTCTCATTGTTTCTCTTTTCTTGAAAATTGGGAAGCAAAGTCTGATGATATCAGCTAAGAGTGGGGAGAGGGAAGTGGGTGTTAGAGGTTTGAGGGCAGAGATGTGAAACCGTCATCCAGGAGGTTGCTAAGCTTGAATTTAAAGTAAGATCAGTCAACAGAACTGTTTTTTTCTCCATCAAAGTTCAGCTGGGCAGGTGTAGGCATGGGAGCAGAATGGAGAGAGTTGGATTTAAACACTCTGTAAAAGCACAGAGTAAGCAGAGTGAAGAGAGAAGCAAGTTGAAGCAAGTTGAGAGAGAAAGTTGAAGGTGCAGAAAAGATGGTGATTACAATGATTAATCAAGGACTGACCTTGGAGTTTAAGCCAGATAGGAATGAAATGAGGTGTAAGGAGGGAGTGAAGAACAGAAGAAAGGTGGGAGGATAAACAGGTGAGTTCAACTCAATGGTACTGATGATGATTTCAAAGGATTGTTGGACTAGAGATAGGGAGCTGGAAAGAGAGGATGGAGGGGGTAGCAAAGAAAGAGATACTTGAAATTGAGATTATGGGGAATGAGAGGCTGAGCTAGGTCATAGGATAGAACCACTAGAAGAAAAGAAGTCAAGAATCCAAGAGGCCAGATTATGGGAAGGATCATCTACGTGGATATAGCAATCACCAAGAATTATCACATGACTATTAGTAATGGACAGAGTGACAATGTGCCAGGAACTAAAAGATGCAAAGAATGAGAGGGAGTGACCAAAGGATCAGGAAACACAAGGAGCAGTGAGGGTATGGCACAGTCTGATGACATGAGATTCAAAGATGGGATTTTTTCAGAGAGAAGGGAGAGGTGTCTGGAAGCAGCAATGAGGATCAAGGAGGACAATATTCCCCTTCCAGGCTCAGTGGTACAAAAGAAAGACAGAAATCAGTACTTCAGAGGGCTACAGGGGAAGCAATATCTTTAGAGGAGAGACAGATCTCATGGTGAACAAGGAGGTTGGAGCAGAAGATGAGGAGGTAAGGGATTTTGTTGATGATTGACCATAAGTCCTGGAGGCCACAATGAAATAGTTTAAAGATATATATTTTTGATTTAGCATGTCTCACACTAAATGCATACCTACTATTTCATCTAGTGCTCAACCAAAGAAACAGCAACCTGTTTTATAGATGGAAGAAAAACCAAGTGAACATACTGAGAAATAATTTGTCTCTAATATGGTGTCTTAAGGAATTTTCACAAATAATTTTGTTTATATTTAATTTTTACCATAAGTGGTGATTTTTGAACTTAAACCTCTACCCTTCCCCCACCTCTCTACACATGTAGCATAACCATATAGCACCTTGAAGTAGTATATGTTCTTATTGTGTACCTTGTAAGGATCCTCAGGATCTACCCAGGCCACATGAAACATATGACGAATTTCTTCTGCCAGTCCGATTCTTGCTCCACTGTTGGCTGATACATAGATGCGTGGAATACCTTCTGCCCTAGCAAGTTCAGAAGCTCTGAGAAATAACAAATCCTCTTGAGGCCCAAAGGACCCAATTCGGTATGTGATGTCATTGCCAATAACAATGATATCTCGGCCTTCTGGATATTCAGGACTTTTAAAGGTCATTTTCCAAGCTACCATGCCAATCTGGAAAGGCATAAACAAACAAATGAACAGAAGTTTCTTACAGGCAGAATTTTTTTCAGGTTCGTTTAAGGTATCAGAGTATACCTAGGCACAGCCATTATGTAAAATACACATTGCTAAAGAGCCAAACTCCCTGTGGGAAACTACAAAAGACATTCTAGTATACTGCTAGATTATGCTGAGAACAGCTGGTCTACTGTGTATTTCAAAACTGTCTCAATTCCTTCTTTGGGCCTGCTCAAAGAAGACAGAAAAGCCAAAATCTAAATGCACTCAGGATACATGTGGAAGAATGCCATGGCACTGTTGATTAAATCTAGATTTCTCATTTTACTGCTGTATATACTAAGACACTGATATGGTTTGGATGTCTGTCCTCTCTAAATCTCATGTTGAAATATGATCCCTAACATTAGAGGTGGGGCCTGGTGTGAGGTGTTTGGGTCATGGGGTGGATCCCTCATGAATGGCTTGGTGCTCCCCTCTGATGTGAGTTCATGCTAGATCTAGTTGTTTGAAAGAGTGTGGCCTTTTGTGGGTGAAAGCAAGCATGAAGAGAGTGCTATGAATGCCTTGGGCACACTAAAAGAGTACAAGGTGGTGGGTTGCTGCCTGTCCACCCCCAAATGCCACATGCTGCCTTCTATGGTATGTGAATCTTTGCACCTAATCATGTCATTGCCAAGTCCCATCTCTGGTACTTGGTATCTCAGCTAAAGAAGATAAGGAGTCTTCAGGGAAAATTGTCTACTGTAGGTAGGTGTTTGAGAAATCCCCCCTGCAGGTGAAGAAATCTGGCATCTAGCTGCACTACGACTCCCGTAGCAGCACCTACAACCTGTACTGGATATCAGGACTTGACCACCATGGGTGCTGTCATCCAGTGCTAGTGAGACATGGGCACCTGGCATCACACACAGGCCCACTCCATCCAGATCATGAAGGTGGAGACTGCGGCCAGCAAGTGCTGCCAGCTGGCGGTCAAACAGTTCCATGACTCCAAGATCAAGTTCCCACTGCCCCATGGGGTCCTGCATGGTTAGCATAAGCCATACTTCACCACCAAGAGTCCCAACACCTTTTTCTAGGTGCAGGGCCCTCTCACCCAGGTGTGGCTTAAATTAACTCAAAAATGTCACGGTGCTAAAAAAAAAAGAGTGTGGCACCTTGCCCCCAACCTCTCTCTTGCTCCCTCTCACCTCTCTCTTGCTCCCTCTCTCACCATGTAATGTGCTGGCTCCCCCTTCACCTTCCTCCAAGATCATAAGCTTCCTGAGACACTTAGCAGAAGCCCAACAGATGCAGTTGCCATGCTTATAGAGCCTGCAGAACCATGAGCCAAAAATAAACATCTTTTCTTTATAAATTATCCAGCCTCAGGTATTCCTTTATAGCAACACAAATGGACTATCACAGACACTATTTCCATCTTTTTTGACATTTGTTCCAAGAAATCTTTAACACACAAGGAAGCAGAAAAAGGATCACTTCTCACAGACTGTACACTTTTCATGATCCAGGCTCCTTGTACTGTCCTCTAGCATTTGATAGGAATAACAGAAACACTCTTTACTGATTTGTTTCAGGTATGTTCCATTTCTGCTAGAATTTATCAATGCTCAACATTGCATCCTTGTGGGCATCTCTTGCTTTCTCCTAGCACCAGAAAAACCAAAGGATGGAAAGAACTAATCTCTTGCTGCACTACATGTAAATCTCTGCTCTCTGTTCAGCAGCATCTGGCCAGCTACACAAATAAATGATATTGACTTAAAAGGCAGAGGTGACATGTCTCTTCCCAAACTCTCACAGACCTCTTCTGTTTTAATCCCCTTCTATATGAGAACTAGTCAATCCTTCTACTTGTATATTTGCTAGTTCCATTTCTCTTCTATGCTATTCACTCATACTCTAGTTACAGCTATAGTTTTTCATGTCTGCCTGTCTGTTTCCCCTATACCTGGATAAGTAATGTTTTCCATTCTTTTTTTCTCCCTTTCTTTCTGTCTCTCGCCCCCCTCCTTGCCCCCACCACTCGCCACCAAACACAAAGCCTACCTACCAGATGAGCATCCCTGGTCCTGCCTAATGGAGCCCAGCCACATCTGCAGCCTTGGTCCCTCATCCCCAGGCTGCTGCGTATCACCTCATTGGGGAGCTGGCCATCAAGAAGGGCCATTAACAGATGTAAATAGCAGCATCCCTGGAAAGCCACATGCATCACCCAGACTCAACCAGGCCAGTGATCATAAGCTCTGAGTACACATTCCTCAATCCAATTGCACATCCACTGTAATCAGGCTGGTTGAAGCATTCTACACAGCTATTTGTGATTCTCAGCGTTAGGAAATATATATATGAAACACCCACAGATAAATATAAGCTATTTAATATATCATATCATTGGCCAAATACAAGTCAAAATGGATATAATACACAGAAAAAAATCCAATCACTTTCTAAGATAAGGTATTACTCTATCTACTCATTAAAGACAGAGAAAGGAAGGAAAAATAGATCATTCAAAAAATAGCACAGTGAACACTCAAATATCAGGATAATTTTGGTTGTGGTTTCTAAGAAGCTAGTTAATATAATCCCTGCACGAGGAGAAATGCTTTATCTGCCTTCACACATGCCCCTCTAAGCCCAAACCTTTTGTTTTTCAGGAATGAAAAGCTATTTTCTGTCAATTTTCCTCTAAATGCATTTGTAGTTAGAAAGATTGGGTTTTACACCAAATTTTATGATATATTAACCTTAGCCACATAGGCCAGAAGCAGCTTAGATACAAGCCCTGAAGAATCTACTTCAGCATTTGTGTGCTAATGTAAACATTGTGACCATGTGGCACTGGGCAGGCAAATAATACTCTTATCTTTCATTACTACCTGGGGACTCTAACTGTGTCACTTGGGCAGTGAGTTCAGCAATTGGCTAGGTCATTATGCTTGCAATATTGACTTCTAATTAGGTGTCAACACAGCAGCACCAAGAACACACTATTCTTTATGAATGTCTTTCCAAAGTATGTTGCTCATCAACCGCCTCCCCGCCCCACCCCCCATCTTAAAAAGTACCATTACAGAATGGAGAGTGTTATCCCAGTTTCAGTGCAGCAAGATTCCTGATCGGAAGACATTCAGTTTTGAGGTAGCATGATGGACAAACATCTAAGAAAGCATCTATTATTCAATTTACATTAAAATTTAGATTTCACTGCTAATCAAAGGATAGGGCATATAAAGGTGAACATGGGCTTTGGAGTCCAACAAATTTAGATCCAAATCCAGGCACTATCACTTATATTAACTAACTGTGATCTTAAGAAAAGTATTTAATTTTACTGAGCTTCAATGTCCCCACATGTGAAATTAAGAAAATAATACCCATGGGTTTGATAAACACACTATTAGAAGCAGAAATCTACTATATTAACTTCTACGTAAAAAACTTTGTCTTTCTCTCTCCTCTCCTCTCACTCTGTCCAAATCTTACCCATTCCAAAAGGTTCATCCAAATTCCATTTCCTCAGTAAAGCTTCTCCCAGCCTAAAGTAATTCCTCTCTTTTCTGATCTCCTACTAAGACCTCTGTGTAGAGAATTTTTTTTTTTTTGAGACAGAGTCTCGCTTTGTCACCCAGGCTGGAGTGTAGTGGCACAATCTTGGCTCACTGCAACCTTCAACTCCTGGGCTCAAGGCAATCCTCCCATCTCAGCCTCCCAAATAACTGGGACTACAGGCATGTGCCACCACACTTAGCCAATTTTTGCGTTTTTTTGTAGAGACAGGATTTTACCATGTTGCCCAGGCTGGTCTCAAACTCCTGGCCTCAAGCCATCCTCCTGCCTAGGCCTCCCAAATTACTGGGATTACAGGCGTGAGCCACCTTGCCCAGCCTGAGAATTCTTCTGACAACTAATTATATGCTGCCTAGGATTGCTTTTGGCTTACCATCTTGAACGATTATAGCATCTCCTCTAGTGCTTCCCAGGAACACTAAACATAGTCTGGGAGTAATAAATGCTTGCTAGTTCCAGTCTTTTTTTTTTTCAATTTAATTTTTTTTTTAAGACAGGGTCTTGCTATGTCATCTAGGCTGGAGTGCAGTGGTGCAAATACAGCTCACTGCAGCCTCGGCTTCCTGGGCTTAAGTGATTCTGCCATTCAGCCTCCTGTGTAGCTGGGACCACAGGCGTGTGTGTTACCACCATGCCCAGCTAATTTTTTTTATTTTTTGTAGAGGTGGGGTCTCACCATCTTGCCCAGGCTGGTCTTGAACTCCTGGACTCAAGTGATCCTCCTGTCTTGGCCTCCCAAAATGCTGGGATTACAGGTGTGAGCCACTGCACACTGCCTCACTTTTAAAAATAATACTTGAAAAATAGTTAACACCAAGGGCTTAGAACATTGCCACTTATATTTTAGGAATCATAGAATAAGAGACCTGAATATTCTTAAACTATTTTATTTTAAAAATAACAATAGCTATCATAATAACTACCATTAATTGAACATTTACTATCTGCTGTACTGTTCTAAAAGTTGACAACTACTGATAGTGGTTAAGAGCTTAAGCTGCAAAGTCAAGCTGTCTTGGTTTTATGCTAGCTGTATAACCTTGGACACTTAACCTTTTACAGCTTCACTTTTCCAATTATAAAATGAGGATGACAGCTCCTTTCTGGAGGTATTGTTGTGAGCAACACCATATTAAACTAGTACAGAGCCTGGCATACAAAAGCCCTCAAATGGTAGTTATTATTAACTCGAAGGTAGCTGTAATTATCGCCATGAGGAAATTAAGGCACAGAGGAATTAAGTAACCTGTCCTTATAGCTAATGTGAATTGCTTACTTATTTTTTTTGAGATGGAGTCTTGCTCCATCACCCAGGCTGGAGTGCAGTGGCGCGATCTCGAGTCACTGCAACCTCCGCCTCCCGAGTCCAAGCAATTCTCCTGCCTCAGTCTCTTGAGTAGCTGGGATTACAGGTGCATGCCACCAGGCCTGGCTAATTTTTGTATTTTTTTTTTTTTTTTTTTTTTTTTTTTTTTGGTAGAGATGGGGTTTCACCATGTTGGCCAGGCTGGTCTCGAACTCCTGACCTTGTGATCCGCCTGCCTTGGCCTCCCAAAATGCTTATTTTTTAAAAGGAGGTTCACATACACAAAAACGGTATTTTCTTTTTTTTTTTTTTTTTGAGACAGAGTCTCAGGCCATTGCCCAGGCTGGAGTACCATGGCGTGATCTTGGCTTGCTGCAATCTCTGCCTAGGTTGGAGTGCAGTGACGCAATCTTGGCTTGCTGCAACCTCCACCTCTCAGGTTCAAGTGATTATCCTGCCTCAGCCTCCCAAGTAACTAGGATTACAGGCACGTAACACCACGCCCGGCTAATTTTTGTATTTTTAGTAGAGACGGGATTTCACCATGTTGGCCAGGCTGGTCTCGAACCCCTGACCTCAGGTGATCTACCTGCCTCAGCTTCCCAAAGTGCTGGGATAACAGGCATGAGCCGTCTCGCCCAGCCAAGAAATGGTATTTTCTTTACTAGAGAAATTAAGGAAGTATATTCCTTAATTAAAAAGATATTAATAGAAAAACTGGCAAAAAAAAAAACAAACAGGTCTGTGCTTTATTTAATAGAATTGTATCAATATTTATTTCTTAGTTTGGTAATCATATCATGGTTACATAAAGTATTTTAACATTAAAAGAAACTGGGACAGGGTATACCAGAACTCTCTAATACTATCTTTGTAACTTTCCTGAAAATCTAAAATTACTTTGGAGGGAAGTAAATTGGATAGTAAGATCACTGTTAGTGTTCTGTACAGCCTTATAAGATGATGACTGAAGACTATGAATAGCATTTAAAAATACCCATGATGTAATACTAAATTAGAAAAGGGTTCAGACTCAGGAGCCACATTCTGAGACTCTGAATCTGCATCTAAGATAATTTGACAGAACTGAGACTCAGCTTTCTAGCCATATACCCTGAGGTAAGTTATCAACCTCCCTGTACCTCGGTTCCTTCACTGGTAAAACAAGGGTAATAAAAATCTACGGCATAAGTTTGTTGTAAGGATTAAATACATGTTAAGTCCTAGGATAGTGCCTGGTATATAGTAAGTGCATAGTATGAATGACAACTTCATCAATTGAAAAGCACTTTGGGGGGTAAAAACAAAAATAAATAAGAAACAGCAAAATGAGGTGATAATTATTGGGATGATGAAATTGTATTTTTTTTTTCCATTCTCCAAATTTTCTTTTTTGTGTTTATATTGCATTGATAACTTTAAATTTTTATAAAATAAAAAATAACTGAGAAAAGAAAACTACCAAATACTTCTTCACTGGATGATAGGTACGTGGGAGTTTATATTATTTATGCCTACTTTAGTGTACGTTTGAGCATTTCCGTAACAAAAAAAAAAATTTAAGGGGGGAAAAAATCTCACCAGCCTAATTGATTTCCCATATTTTAGAGGAACTAATTCTAGATTTTAGTCATACTACAACAGATCTTATTTATATAAAATTTGAAAGAGATAAATGTATGAAAATTAAAAATCAAGACTCACTTTAAAGAGAAAGAAATATCAAGAACTATGTTAGTTTGTTGGGTTATCATTTCATTTTCTAAAAAGAAATGCTCTCCAATGATGTGGTAGAGTGTAAACATATGTATATATAGGTTTATACAATATTAATGTCTCTACCTCAGAAGTAACTGCTTCAGTGTTTTTCTGGTCTGATGGTTAAATACATATTTATATTTTTAAAGTCAATATTTGTACAATAGACAAGAACAGTGCCTATCAGCTAAATACATATTTAGGACTGTACCACATGTATTACAAACATGTACTAAAATCGAAAGCTTATATTTATACAGAACCTTTCATCTTGAAGAGGGCTAAAGAACTTTACAAACATATGTACATAAAAGGACGTTTGCACTGATAGTCAGGGAAGGTACTCATTCACCCACTCCCCTATTTCTTCTACCAGTCCTGGGTAGGAACACATGGTGTCAACAGATGCAGGTCTGTAACAGCTGCAAAGACATACAACACAATAATCCAGTTGTGATGCACAGTCACTGAGAGGAAGCTTGCAACTTCAGAATAGCAACTGCTCTCCTCCAGTGTAGAAGCACCATAGCCATTTCCAGCTTTGTGTTTTTAAATTATTCTCTACCAAACTCAACTAATCACTTGACAAAATTGAATTTGATACTGGAAATGGTTTCTGAATGCAAAATACTTTCTGTCTGATGATGAAAACTAGGTTGAAAAACGCTTCCCTCTGCCCTTGTTAGATTTAGGAAAAAAAAAAAAGGGTTACAACGTTCAGGAGAAATGGTTCAAAATATTCTACCTAAGAATAGCTTCATCTCAAAGGATTAGGTCATTGCTTCGGAAGAGAGTCATATTTCACTCTCTAATTAGTACACTGTAAGTTTTTCAGTCAAATTACTTTCTATAGATGGGTCTATCTATATTATATACATAATGGAGATTTCATATAGAAAATTCTACAATCACTATAAAAGTATACACAGTGTGACAATGTGATTAGCAATGTGACATTCATTGATTTCACCTAAGCCCAATCTGCGTGTATATTAACTGAAGAATAATGACTAAAGGAGACCCCATCATTTAATCCCTCTTTTTGGGGGTCTTCTCTTTCTCTCCAACATTTTTATCCAGGTGAAACCCAGTGAAAATGACATGCCAGGACTAAGAGCTGAAGGAAGATGGAAGAGCTAAGAAATTAACAAAAAGGTACCCTGTAGCCTGCATGTAAGTGGGTGGGTTTATGGTCTAATGAGTTTTAGACTCAAACGGGCAGTGCCAGCGTCGTCTTCTCTGATCACTGCCTCTCTCATGCACTGACTAACCAAGTGGTCCTAGGTACTTCCTACAAATTATTTTTTCATTACTATAGCCATGAATAAGTTTTAAAATATTTAATTTCAGATTATTTTTCATAACAGAACATTCCAATGAGCAGGTTTATTAGGTTTAGGGTTATCAACCTAAGCTAATTATCTTAAAGTGAGAAAGGAAACAGGATGAAAAGAGCTACAGTGAATAAGCTAAGGATAAGCAGAAATAAATATTTGTTTCCCTTATACAAGTTCTAAGGCAGAACATATTTCTTTGGCTACATTCTGATTCTGGAATGAACACGCTCAAGTGAGGGAGGAGGGGATGGGAAGGAGAAAGCAAGCAGAAGAGAACAGTCTTATTTAACTGTTTTTATGTGGGTAAAATGATTTGTGCCACAGTATTTCCATAAGAAGTGGGACCATTATTTTCCTGTAGAAACACATTTGGTTTGAAAAGTACCACTGGACAGGACGTGAAAATCAAACCAAATGAATTATTCACAACCTCCGATCAGAGGTGATCATTATTTCTGACGCTCCAAACAGTGATTAGGATTCTGCCCTGAGATGTCATTTTCTCGCTGAGTAACACCAGCGATACAGAAAGGCATTATCTATCTATCCATATATGTATTTTTTCTCCTGGGAGGACCTTGGTTTAATGTTACTATAACAGATAGTGAAAACATGATAATATTAACATTTATTCTTATGATGCCCATAAATGCCATTAGTCTGACACAAAGTGTCAACACTAATCATGACCCAAAATTAACACCAAAATTGACATCAACATTAATTGTACTATCAGTGTGAATAGAATGTGCAAGTGCACACAGGCACTTCCTAAAGCTGTTGTTGTTACTACAAAATAAAACAATATTAAGCTCAACAAAGAAATTTGCAGGAAAAGCTAAGGGCAAAACATGCCAGGATTTTGTTTTTTAAGGGTGAAAGACATATCCATCAACTCTAGCTATGCTGTGGGAAGCAGAAAGGGAATATCTTTGCCACAGTTGCCTTTCTTACATCTCCACACTTTGACTTGAGCTGTAACAATACCTTTCCATACAGATTTAAATACAGGTTAGGCTGCGGCTGAGATGTTAAAGCTGTATTTGTTATATTCATGCTAAAAGCTTTGTTATATTCATGTTAAAATGATCTTGAGTTTTTTTTTGGAAGAGTCTGTAAAAGCTATTGTTCTAATTCTGCTAATGCCAGGAAGATGACTACCCTGCAAGGCCCTTGAACAGCAATACAAAGAATCCAAGCATGTTAGCGCTAACCCAGACTTGGACATCATCTGCATCATAAAGATGAGAAAACTAAGACCCAGAGAGCAGGAATCTAAACTTGAGTCCCTTCTCAGATATATAACAAAATGTTACCTCTTTCCCCCTTTTGTATCTTGTATCCAAGCATGAAAAAGAGTTTTTCAGCTCTTAAGAAAATTATTTTGAGCTCTTTCACGTGATCACAGAACACTAAATAATAGAACATTGATATCTGGCAAATAATACAATATGGAAAGGCATTGACATATTTTTCAGCATGGCTTTTCCAAATGGCACAAATTAAGTCAAATATTGTATTTTAAGCCTTATGGCTTAATTCAAAAATGGCTGAACAAACTCACCTCAACCTCTCTAAACAGCGATAAAAAGGTAAGAAAAATATAACTTTTAGAGCAAAAAATTTTCATCCCAGAGGTAATTCTTTGAAAATGTTATCAAAGACTAGAAATAATAATTTTGAACAGGGGAATTATTTCTCCCTGTAACATTTATATACATGAAACCACAGTAATTTTACACATGTACACACAGTAATTTAACAAGCATAGGAATTATTTTTTTAAAAACATGCAGTGGAGCACATAGAAGCCAGTGGTATTTGAGAAATGGGGCCCAGGATTAATTGGTTGGTATGGAAATTAACCAAGTTGGCCTACTATAGTCCCAGAAGCCTTGTCCATTAATCATACAAATGAGTGCTGAACTCTGGTGCCCCATGCTACTCCTCATTCTCTGGTGTCATCTGTTGCTGTCCTGATGTTCATTATTGCCTCTGGTTGGAGCTGTAAAGTTTCTTGACATAGGGTACTATGTCACATTCTTTTTCAGTAAAATCTTACAACTTAAGACAGGTATAAATATGCTGGCAAGTACATTCTTTTGTTTGAAGGCTATCTCTAGACTTATTTTTGAAAGAAACTGAGGAGCCCTCCACAAGTGCTACTTTAGTGAGCCAGTGGATGCATTAGGATTTTCAAAGTCAATCAAGGTTATTGAGCCTCATTTTGCTATCAAAAAAATGAGTAAAAACTACTCAACCTGATGAGAAATCTCCAACACCAATAATAGTCATTCAGAAGGAATTCTGAGAAAAGTATATACATCCCAAAAGAACAGTGTCAGAAATTCATTAGAAGTAATTCCATGGTAGGAAGACTTATTTTTCAAAATTAGCCTCCATATTTTTCTAAGGAGGGATCCAAATTTGGTTTGGAAGATCATTTTAGACAAAGACTTGCAGCCAAATATACTTACTTAGAATGGGAATAAAAGAACAAAAACATAGAATTAACATAAAACTATCTTACCATATATGCCATAATATATCTTTCTCTATACTTAATCTCAAGGATTCAAAATTGATTTTTCAAAGCCTTGATGAAAAATAAGGCAAGCACAAATTATGAATACTTATGTATAATCATAATCATTTATGGATAATCATAATTATACATAATCATATGTATTCGACCCTTTTCTGCTGAGGATCCCAAAGCACTTATAAACATTCTCCTAACTTTAGGGACAGATTAATGGCAAAGATCCTTTTTATAAGTTGAACAATCAATGCATAGACCATGGTCCTGTTTTACAGACCTGCTTCGCTTAGGTCTATTTCAGAACTCACCTTCAGCGTAGTACAATTTAAATATGCCTCTTTTCTAACACATATCTAAAAGACTGACACTGACTCAATTTCTATACACATCATGAAAAGGCAAACTGATTTCAAAAGAATGAAACAAAAGCACAGTAAAGTACCTCCAAATCAGCATCACATTCAGGGAGCTATTTTGAAGTTAAACTGAGTAAAACAATTTAAAAAATCTAATGTTAAATATTTGGGTCCTGTGTTCATGAGAAATGGCCTACCCTTTTCTCACCACCAAAACCCATAAGCATATACACACTCTCTACAGGCAGAGTTTTAGAACATAATGCTTTCCACTAGAATCTGAGTCCAGGATAACCCAAGCAATTCCTTTGAGAGTATGGAAAATGTCAACCAAGTGAATTAAGACAGAGGGTTATGGTGGTTTTTCTAAAATAAGAGGTCCTTTGGGTTAAGAGGTCCAGCCTAAGAACTGTCAAAATGGATCTACTAATTAATTTCTTCTAATCTTTTAGGCTTATATGAGCTTACCAACTTCCTTTCCCTACCAACTCCTAAATTGTTTTTTTGATACTCAAATTAGAGATTCAAAGGATTATAGTAACATGTAAGTGAGGAGCCCAGTCAAAATGGTAAGATTTGTTTAAGCTGGTCAGTAGATGCAGGGGTATTTGTCATATCAATCTGTATTTTTTTATATGTTTAAAATAAAAAAATTAATGAGATGCTATACTTTGGGAGACATAGGATATCAGTACATTGCCAACAATTAAAACAATAATTAAATATGGGTATTAGTTGGGCTGAGCAGTTCCAAAACTGAACCCCTAATCCCCACTGTCCCTACCATTTCACCCCTGAGAACATAAAGCAGGACTAAAACCAAAATACCAGTCATGATGGCAGCTAGTCTTTTTTTTTTTTTTTCAGCCAGAGTCTCACTCTGTCGCCCAGGCTGGAGTGCAGTGGTGCGATCTGGCTCACTGCATCCTCCACCTCCTGGGCTCAAGAGATTCCTACTCTAATCCTGAGTAGCTTGGGATTACAGGCGCCTGCCAACACGCCTGGCTAATTTATATAGATATATATCATCTGTATAGATATATATTTTATATATATATATATATATATTTTTTTTTTTTTTGTAGAGATAGGGTTTCGCCATGTTGGCCAGGCTGGTCTCAAACTCCTGGCATCAAGTGATCCGCCGACCTTGGTCTCCCAAAGTGTTGGGATTACAGGCATGTGCCACCACGCCTGGCTGTCAGCTAGTCTTTAAACTTTAATTTACACTACTTTATTTCCTCTTCAATGATCCTCTTCCTTAAAAAAAAAAAAAAAAAAAAAAAAAAAAAAAAAAAAAGTAGATCCCTAATGCAAGGTTCAAAGGATCTTCAACCAAAGAGTTAAAATTGCAATTGCTTATTGCAGGAACACTAGGTAAAGGCTACTATACCAACTGAAAAAAGAAGGACACCAGTGAATCTGCCTCAACAAACAAGGCAATTCAAGAGGCTCATGTGAATGCTAAGCTGCTGAGAAGGAAAAACCCTGACACCTAGCGCCCATCTGAAAAAATGAAGGCTCAGAGCTACCACAATTCTTAAGAGTGGTAGTGTGTGTAGAGGTGACCATCAAATTGCATTCAATTTTTTTTTTTTTTTTTTTTTTTGAGATGGAGTCTCGCTCTGTAACCAGGCTGGAGCGCAGTGGTGCGATCTCGGCTCACTGCAACCTCTGCCTCCCGGGTTCAAGCGATTCTCCTGCCTCAGTCTGCCGAGTAGCTGGGACTACAGGCACCCGCCACCACGCCTGGCTAATTTTTGTATTTTTAGTAGAGACAGGGTTTCACCATGTGGGCCAAGATGGTCTCAATCTCTTGATCTCATGATCTGCCCGCCTCAGCCTCCCAAAGTGCTGGGATTACAGGTATGAGCCACCGCGCTCGGCCCCAGTTGCATTCAATTTTCAATATACTTTCCTCCCAGAAAAACTTTTATGCCAAGAATTCCAGTCTCTGAATACCAACCCTTTTTTGGGTATACATCTTGTACCTAATTATTATAACTGCTTCCAAATACGACACCGCAACATCATCTTCTCATCACAGTTTTTCATTATGACAGGCATGATGAGACAGAATGTTAAAAAGCTGCCCATGTTCTGATATGGTAAGAAAAACAGGGTCCTAATTTCTACTAGCACTAAAGTTACTATGGTAGTTGACTCTCTAACATATCTTTCGGCATTGCCCAATTTAGAGATTATTGGTCTAGTTCGCAGAGCTGATAAAAAGAAATAAAATAAAAAGAATGCTAGTAACTTATTTCAGAATAAAGAAGAGCATAGTCTCAAGAAGGCTAAGATTTTCTTTGTCCTACCAGGCAAACTTAAGTTGTTCTCTGTCAAGTCTGTTATAGCCCTTGGCTTGATCTTAGCCTGAGCTTTTTAATAACAGGATTTAGTGCGAAAAGCAGCTGTACTGGATTGAGAACTGTTACTCAAAATGTCCCCACCTGCAATTATAGCTTCCACCAAAGGATCAAAACAGGTTAGCAAACTGGCAGGAAAATGAAAACAATTCCTCCAAAATTGAGAAGTAGTAAAGTAGAACTGTTGGATAGCTGCATTTCTTCTGTATCCAGGCTCAACAGCACACATTCATCTAGCTGTGTATTTACATACAGTGCCCATCACTGTAGCATCATAGCAGCTAGAAATGAGATCAGTTTAGTCTATGTTGCAATCACATTTTCCTCAATTTTCATCTTTACTTGAAACTATTAAGAAAAATCTTGGACAACTCATCTTTGGAGCTATTTGCAAGTAATGTAGTTCACAGATTTAGTCTACATCTTTTTTATTCCTACTCTAAATTCATACTAAATGTAATGCCATTCAAATATGACAATGAGAAAAATGTGTTCTCCTATACCTTTCATCATGCATTAGGTGGTATTCCTTCAGTTACATCTTTCTTTATGGGGAAGGGACAACTAGGAAAATAGAAAGGAGACAGTAGCTAATACCACATCAGAAAAGCTGTCTCCTGCTCTAAACACAGGCATAAATGTTCAAAATGCAGGTCACATCTCTACTGAAACAGCCAATAATCCTCCTCAAATGGCAAAGAAGTTACCTAAAACTAAATGGAACTGAATTGGTCCAAGTCCTGGTCCCATCACCTTTTTACCTATTTACTGTCCTGGAAAAAAAAATTAGAAAGACTGGCCACCCATACAGCCAATGGTCTGATAAGTGCAGGTTTTCTGCCTTCGATCATGGAGAAAAGCACCTCAATTCATGGGAAAACTCTGAAGGAATCTCTCATTTTACCCTTACTCCTTATATCCATGTGCTAGTTTTCAAACTCAGAAACTCCAATCCTTCAAGGTAATGCAATACCACCCACAATGATGACCTGGTAGAGCCGTCACTTTTGGAGAACACCACATTATGATGATTTAATGTCTATATAGCACCAATGCATTTACATTGAGCCTTGGCTTTCAGAACATTAACAGGTCAATTTTTTATTCTTTTTTAATAAAACTATTTCTCAAGGCTCTGTTCAGATGCCCATTCTCTTTGGGACAGGACAGATTTGCTCCAAATCTCATCAGCATGAGCTCTTTTCATTCCCTTCACATCATTCTTGGGGTAATATGTAGAGTGCCAGGCTCATGACAAACTTGCTCTTTGGCCAAAGAAAATTAAACCGCAATAGCTGAAAGTCAACTTGCCCTGATAAAACTGGGCTCAGCACGAGGAAATACATCCTACTGACACTTCGTCATCTCTTAGGCACAGCTGTTTCTCAGAGTTCTGACTGCTGAAACTCCATCCTTAGATTGGTCAGTCTCTCAGTGGACATGCTCCATTGTATGTTCAAGCTATTGGTAGCAGAGTTTGATACTAACACCCCAACCTCATTCCTGTTGTGCAGTGCCCTATAATCTAACTAAGGCCAATGACTGACTTCACCAGCTATCCTGGGCATTAGTCACTAACTGCTCACAAAAGAACATCAGTCTAACTCCTCCCAAGCTCAAAGGCTCAGAAACAGCAAGCTAACACTCAGCCTCAATCCTAGTCAATCATTTGAAAAGAAAAAGAGAACAAAGAAAGTAGGCAACTAAGGAGGGAAAACTGTAGAACAAGAAGAAAGTGAGAACTGACAAAAACTCAAAATCTTTTGAACAAATACTATTCACTTTCTGGTTTCAAAACTATTAAAGCACTGGACAAAGGAAAACATGTGGCTCCTATACTAGATCTACTACTAGTCATAGCTATAGTCCTATGCAACTGTTTAAGACATATCTTTTCCACTAAGGTTTGTTAGGTCTTAAAGGGGTTAAAAAAAACCTTTAATTTTTAAAAAATTCGTGTGTGTGTGTGTCTGTGTGTGTGTGTGTGGTCTTTGGGTACAGAGGCCCGTATAATAAGACTATTTGTATTCATACTGGCAGAGTAAACACTACATGTTCATGCCCAGGCAGCTCTGTGCTTGTAATTTCAGCAAGAACAGAGCTCTGTCCCTCTGGGACTTTACTATTCCCTGAGTCTCCATTCGCTCAAACACAGAATGAGGGCAGAAAGGAAGCAGGAGAGAAAGATCATGGCAAGGGGTTTCACACAGCACTGCAGCTAGCTTTCACGTGGCCAAAAATCTCATTTTGTGTTTTAATTACATTAGTTAAAACCATTTTACTCTCAGCCCCATGTTCACAAGGGTGCCTTCCATTCCTGAAGACTACACTGTTCAGTGAATCAGAATTTAAGTCTAGCACAATGAAGCTTTTCTTTGCTGCTGAGGGGCTCACTAGGCAGATGCTACATACAGTGGCACAAACCTCTGTTTCAACTTCATGTGCTGATGAGTATCTATGCTTGTCAAATGTTTTGCATCCTTCCACCCCAGTCCTCTTGACTTTGCTATTTGTTGAGACTCCTACAAGTCTGATACTCTCCATCTGGTCTAATGCTTGCATCCATCTTGATACCAAATCATCTACTGTTGGCATCCGCTGGCATATTACTGAAATAGCCACACACCTTGCACATACAGTGAAATTTTTTGAAAAAGATTGAACAAAATAGAAACAAACTGCTTATCACTTCCAAAGGTCTACCCAGCCTGTTTGTGGTGAAGACACAGGTAAAGATTACTCCTTCAATGGAATGAAATCTATCTAGGGATTATATTTAAGGTTGAAATAAAAATATCTCTCTTTTTAGGTTTGTTACTGGTATTATCATTGTTATAACTGTACATTAGGAGCACAGTTAAAATCAGAAAGAATCATAATGCATGGACAAGAGTATGAGAGTATAGGGCAAAATAGGACTTTATATCACTATTCATAGGTCACTCTGAGAGAAAGGATGCCAAGGCTAGAAAATGCACTCTTGGGATAATTCTCAAAAAATGAGTTCTTTGCTATATTCTTTTATGTTTGAACCCCTAATTCTGATTGAGCCCCTTCAAGAACACATTTATCATGCTCACAACAGCACCAGATCAAATGAATTGAGCATGGAAAAGACACTGAAAAATGCATTTATTAATATGAATCCAAATAAGAAAAAACATTAGGCAAAACAATACTTAAAATGTTTTCATTATAGAAAATCCTGGCTAGGCACAATGGTGCACACCTAATATCCCAGCACTTTTCGGGGCTGAGGCAGGCAGATTGCTTGAGCTCAGGAGCTTGAGACCAACATGGTGAAACCCCATCTCAAGAAAAAAATACAAAAATTAGCCAAGTGTAGTGGTGCACACCTGTAGTACCAGCTACTCAGGAGGCTGAGGTGAGAGGATCACTTGAGACAGGGAGGTCAAGGCTGCAGTGAGCTGAGATTGAGCCACTGCACTCCAGCCTGTGTGACAGAGTGAGACACCATCTCAAAAAAAGAAAAAAGAAAAAAAGAAAATCCTCAAATCTCACACACAGACAAAAACAGGGAAAATAATCTATTTGCATGTACCTATCACTTAGCTTCAATGATCAACTCACGACCAACCCTGTTTCATCTACACACCCACCCTCACATCTCTTTATTTAGAAGCAAATCATTGCATCTGTAAATGTTTTAGTCTGTATCTCTAAAAGAAAACAATATTCCTTTTTATTTTTTTAAAACTGAGTTCGTGTTAAAAAATACTATTTTAAAAAGCAAAATCATAATACCATTATCACACCTAAAAAATTAATAATTTCTTGATACTTAGTCAATGCTCTCTCTAAAGAACTCTCCCAACAAGACTACCATGCTGCAGTGCTATTTAATGACCACCTCACAGAAAGCTGGTACTAGTGGGCACAGAGATAAGAAAAGTAAGGGGGGTTTCAACTACTTGCCTCATTTCCTCCTGGAAGCCTGTTCATGTGGACCAGCTGACCTTGATCATCCAATACCAGTTCAGTGTAAGTCAGCATGTCAGAAGGCAGAGGGGGAGATGGAAGAAATGCTTGAGTGGACATAGACTCCCAGAGTTTGATCAGGGACTAGTGGAGAAAAGAAGTTTGACTAATCAGTCACAATAATTTTAATATAGACAAAAATAACTATTAAGATTCAGTCAATCTGGTTTTGCCTTCTTTTCCAAGTGTTCTGCAGAGTGTAAACATTAGACTAAATTCTCCAGCTCCCATTCTCAGTTAAAATAGATTTGTAATTACTTTTTACATGCCAAAAGTCAGGCACTTTTCCAAAAAGTCAAACTACTGAGTGATTCCAAATCAGCACCAGAGCATTAACAAACAGGAAAGACCTAACACTATCATAGGAATATTAAAATTAAAAAACTAAATAAGTAGCATCAACTCCTTAAAACAAAGAAAAAGAAAATTCTAAAGAAACTTGACAACAAAGGAATATCCAGGAAAATGACATGACACTCAGCTAATAAAAAGAAAATCCAAGAAGGCCAGAATGAAGTTTCTACTAGAAATTCCAGGGAAGAAACCTCTTTCTAATATTTTTCATAGCTATAGGACCATACACAGGAATTAGCTCACTAGATGTGTGTGACTATTTGTAAATGTGCAGATCAATTCTGCTCAATTTTGAAAAAAACAGACATACCAATTCATTTAAAAAATATTATGATTTCCATTTCCAACTTCCTATAAATAAATCCCTTGTGAAGTGGGAGCTAGTTCAGCTCTTTCTTTGCTTGCCTCAAAACAACATTTGAATCCCAAATGACTCATACATACCTATGTGTCCTAATCACTGTGTTTATGCCTATTATATAGGAAGAATTACTTAGAATGTGATTTATATTATATTTATATAGAATGTGATTTATATTATATTTATAGCACTGGCATTGGGAAACAGAAGTAACACTCGGCTTTTATGCTAGCAATGCTATAAAAGGGAAATACCGAATGAAGGTATCTTTCAGGAGACAGAACTTGTAAACAAATGGTTGCATAAAGGTAATCTGTTGTATTTGTGAATATCAGGAATTCTACACAGACTATTTACTATGGCCACATACATTACTTTACTAAAATTCAAATGTGGTAATACTGGTAGTATTGACTAGGAGACTTGGAAAAATCCTATATTCATAGATTTTTTTAAAAAGGACAAATTCAGTATTCTTTTGATACTTTATTCTTTATTGGTTGCATTTTCTACTGGTGATACACTTTTCTTGCCTTCTATTGATAGAAGAAAAATCTGCAGCATAGAGATGATTCACCATACAGATTGAAGGAATTTGTTTTCATATAGAGGTTGAGATTCATAATGTCATATTTTCTCATGCTAGTTTTTATTCAGCTATAACAAATCTCCCACAAAAGAACTTATACTCTAAACTGTGTACCATGAACTCTATATCCATTTGTCTATGCTATCTGTATTGATCTCATCATATTAATCTAGGGTATCAACTAGGAACCAGGGTTATATTGGAAAATGAGAACTAAAGTATCAGATCTCTTTTTTAATATCCATAATTTGAATATAGACTTAGGAAATACACATGTAACTCTTCACACAGTCACTGTAAACTATCACCACAGGAATATAATCTTAGTTTACTCTCTCCTACTCAATAGAGACTTCTATTCTCACCATTCCTCTCATTAATTCATAAAGAACCATCCAATATCTGAGTTGGCAGTCACCAACCCTCAAATGAAATAGAAATGAAAACAGTGTCAAGATATTTCTTGCCCTTTGGAGTGCTCCCTTCTAGCCAAAACCACATCTGATGGAAATTCAGGGAAACCTTGCCTCCTTAGAACATGTCAGACCCTCCAGTTAGGCATCTTACCTGCCGAAACATCTCTGGGATATCATATATGTATGTTGTCCCTAAGGATTGTGCCTGGAACCTCTTTGATTGCAGCAGGTCTTTGGTCACATAAGGAGTATTGATTAACATTCCATGCAGTGGTCCCTGTTTGTCTCCATATGCCTGAAACATGATCTGCAGGAACAAAAAATGGCATGGGGAGTTAAGAGACAGAAAAAAATCAGAGAGCTACCTAGAGGGGCTTTTTTTGCACAAATGTTATCTCTTCGAAAACATTTTTGGTAGGTTGAGTAGCTGAGATATGCCTCTTAACATTGGGTACTTGGTGTTCTCACCTCTCCACAGATTAACCAACTCTAAAAAATATATATATATAACCAGACATATACCATAACTGCTCTCACTTTTAGATTAGTTGAAATCAACAAGAAAGAAGGCAGGGTGCGGTGTCTCACGCCTGTAATCCCAGCACTTTGGGAGGCCGAGGCGGGCGGATCATGAGGTCAGGAGATCGAGATCATCCTGGCTAACATGGTGAAACCCTGTCTCTACTGAAAATACAAAAAAATTAGCTGGGCGTGGTGGCGGGCGCCTGTAGTCCCAGCTACTCGGGAGGCTGAGGCAGGAGAATGGCGTGAACCCAGGAGGTGGAGCTTGCAGTGAGCCGAGATTGTGCCACTGCACTCCAGCCTGGGCGACAGAGCAAGACTCCGTATCCAAAAAAAAAGGAAATAAACAAGAAAGCACAGTGCACATTTCGCATCTCAAAGACAGACTGACCATGCTAGCCATCTAAAGTGAGTTGAATCTCATATACTCAGAAATGAAGTACATCAACTAACCAGTCTGAGCAGCCCTAGTGTTGAAGTTGAAGAACAGCTATGCAGTAAAGATAATTCTCTTCTTTTCCCAATGGCAGAAGGCCAGATCAAGACTCTACTATATCATCTGTGCTTTAGTCCTTTAACCCACTTGATTAGATGGTACTTCATAAGTATTACTAGCTACGCAAAGGCTTCAAAGATTTCTGCCAGAAGTGGATTTCATCCATCCATCTAGATAGTTAATTCTTGTTAGCCCATGAGAGATAGCCTCATATTTTACATATAGTAAAATAACCATATTATATTAAATTATGTATATTAAAAACATATATATGTATATATATATATGTATATATATACACGTATTTACTTCTCCTCAAGATACTGTCTACAATATCTTGTAGGAGCTAGTGAATAGCTCCTGCAATACCTATATTGTCACATAATGAAATCACTACACTGGTTTTTAATCATTTTAACTCAAATATTTCTAGAGGAGTGCTTCATACTCCATATATTTAGATAGTTTTATTTGCTTATGAATATTTATAAAGGATGCCATTATTTCAATTCAATTAATATTTATTGAGTGCCCAGAGGTTGTATAACACTAAACTAGGCACTTCATGCACGGATACATAAAATATAAATTCCCAGTGCAGTGAATACAAATGGAGATTGGGATGTAAGGGTATGTGTATACCTACATATCTATTCAGACCCCAAAATAAGCACAAGTCTACCATAAATGAATAGATTTGTGGACCTGATATATATGCACAGGAATAGAATTAAGTACTTTCCCTAAATCCCGGGTACAGTTCATTTGTAAATCCTTAGCCCCTTAGCTCAAAGGAATGAGTGTTCTGCTAATTTGTCAATCAGGTCCTGTTCTGGGGAAAACATGTCTCAGGCTGCTTTAAAGGCCCAGAGGCTGGAGCTCCCAGTCCTCTTCCACAAGGTCAATAGGAAAAGTCGCCCTGGGGGAAGCAGAATTAGTAATGTCTTAGGAATGTGACAGTAAAAGCAATAACGTTTTAAGAGATTCAAAGTGTTAAGTAAGGCAAGGGTACAGTATGAGAAAACTGTACTCAGAGCAAGTAAGCTGAATCAAAATAAGAAAATGGGGTAAACGCAGCAGGTTCCTAGAACTACATTTCTCGTCTGTTAAGAGAGACAAGACCTTGAGACTCGGTTTGGCCAAGCTTTGGGATGAAGACAGGCTGGTCATAGTTAAGCAACATAATCGTGCACTGAGGAAGGGGATTGGAGAAAACAATCTAGGTACATATGTCTATTGCTGGCAGAAATTTAAATGGTACAAACATTTTGGCAGTTTGTCAATTTCTTATAAAGTTAAGCATATGCTTACTGTGTCCCAGCAATTACACTTTTACGTATTTACCCAAGAGAAATAAAAATATATCTACACAAAGATTTCTAAATGAATGTTCACAGCAGCTTTATTACTACTAATAGCTCAAACTAGGAAATAAAACCCCAAATGTCCATCAACAGGTTATCTTGGAAAATAAGAAAATGAGAACTAGAGGGCCAGGCGCAGTGGCTCACGCCTGCAATCCCAGCACTTTGGGAGGCCAAAGCAGGCAGATCACGAGGTCAGGAGATCAAGACCATCCTGGCTAACACGGTGAAACCCCGTCTCTACTAAAAATACAAAAAAAAAAAATTAGTCAGGCGTAGTGGCGGGTGCCTGTAGTCCCAGCTACTTGGAAGGCTGAGGCAGGAGAACGGTGTGAACCCGGGAGGCAGAACTTGTAGTGAGCTGAGATCGTGCTACCGCACTCCAGCCTGGGCGACAGAGCGAGACTCCGTCTCAAAAGAAAAAAAAAAAGAAAGAAAGAAAAGAAAATGAGAACTAGAGTTTCAGTCCTTTTTTTTTTTTTTTTTTTTTTTTTTTGTTGAGACGCAGTTTCACTCTTGTTGCCCAGGCTGGAGTGCAATGGTGCAATCTCGGCTCCCCACAACCTCTGCCTCCTGGGTTCAAGTAATTCTCCTGTCACAGCCTCCCAAGTAGCTGGGATTACAGGCATGCGCCACCACGCCCAGCTAATTTTGTATTTTTAGTAGAGATGGGGTTTCTCCATATTGGTCAGACTGGTCTCAAACTCCCAACCTCAGCTGATTTGCCCACCTTGGCCTCCCAAAGTGCTGGGATTACAGGTTTGAGCCACCACGCCCAGCCAGTCTTTTTTAATACCCATAATTTGAATATGGACTTAGGAAATATACATGTAACTCCTCACACAAACCGTTGTAAACTATCATCACAAGCATGTGGTCTTAGTTTACTCTCTCCTACTCAAGAGACTTCTATTCTCATCATTCCTCCCATTAATTCATAAAGAACCATCTAATATCTGAGTTGGCAGTCACCAATCCCCAAACGAAATAGAAATGAAAACAGTGTCAAGATATTGCCTGCCCTTTGGGGGTGCCCCTTGCTAGTCAAAGCTATATCTGATGGAAACTCTGGAAAGCCTTGTTTCCTTGGAACATGTCAGAGCTCCCAGTTAGTCACCTTACCTGCCAAAACATATCTGTGAATATAAACATTTTGATAAATGAATGTAAAAATTTTGATAAATCCATTAAATGGGGCCGGGTATGGCAGCTTACACCTGTAATCCCAGCACTTTGGGAGGCCAAGGTAGGAGGGTCCCATGAATCCAGGAGTTTGAGACAAGCCTGGGCAACATTGTGGGACCCTGTCTCTAAAAAAATTTAAAAACTAGCTGGGCATGGTGGTACATGCCTTTAGTCCCAGCTACTTAGGAGGCTGAGGTGGGAGGACTGCTTGAGCCAAGGAGGTCGAGGCTGTGGTCAGCTATGATTACAATATTGCACTCTAGCTTGGGCAAGACAGTGAGACCCTGTCTCAAAAAAAAAAAAAAAAAAAAATCCATGAAACGGAATACTATCCAAAAATGAAAAGGAACATACACATAATCTATGCAACATGGCTGAACCTCAAAAACATTATGCTGAGTAAAATAAGCTAGACACAAAATAGTACACACTGTTTGATTTAAATTCTAAGACAGGCAAAACTAATCTATAGTAACAGAAAGCAGATCAGTGGTTGCCTAAGGCCGGGGTTGGTGCTTCTATCTTTGACTGCAAAGGCGAATAAGAGAACTTTCTGCAGTGATGTATCTACCATGACTGTGATAGTACTTACATGGTGTATACATTTGACAGAATGAATTGAGCTGCACACACAAAATGAGTCCATTTTATTATATGTAAATTGCACTTCAATAAAGGTGTTATTATTTTTAGAGGCAGTGTCTCACTCTCTCGCCCAGGCTGGAGTGTGGTGTTACAATCATAGCTCATTACAGCCTCAAACTCCTGGGCCCAAGTGATCCTTCTGCCTCAGCCTCCTGAGTAGTTGGTACTACAGGTGCATGACACCATGCCTGGCTTTTTTTTTTTTTTTGGTAGAGACAGGGTCTTGCCTTGTTGAGCTGGCTAGTGTCAAACTCCTGGGCTCATGTGATCCTCCCACCTTGGTCTCCCAAAGTGCTGGGATTACAGGTATGAGCCACCATGCTCGGCCCTAAGATGATTTTAAAATGTTATTTTTCTTTTTTTTGAGACGGATTCTTGCTCCATTGCCCAGGTTAGAGCACAGTGGCACGATCTCAGCTCACTACAACCTCCGCCTCTGGGGTTCAAGCAATTCTCCTGTCTCAGCCTCCTGAGTAGCTGGGACTACAGGCCCCTGCCACCAATCCCGGCTAATTTTTGTATTTTTAGTAGAGACAGGCTTTCACCTTGTTGGTCAGGCTGGTCTCGAACTCCTGACCTCAGGTGATCCATCTGCCTTGGCCTCCCAAAGTGCTGGGATTACAGGCGTGAGTCACTGCACCCAGCCTAAAATGTTATTTTTCTCTTACACTGCACATTGGAAATCAATTCACATATGCAATGGATTACCCAAATCTCTTCTCCCCATTATGACTGCCTGACATCAGTGTTCATTACAGCCTATACTACAAAGACTGTACAAGGAAAATGAAACAAAATAAAACTCAAGCCAATCAACCTTGTTCCTTATTGGCAGAATGAATAAATGATGTGCTAGGGCAAGAGGCTGATAGTAATAGGAGTTCCTGAATACTCAACTATCTATGTTAGTTCCATTTTCTACTATAATGAACGCAGTAACTAAAAACTGTAAAGTATATGTTTTAGAAGTTCATGAAAATATGTACACATTTTATATATCAAACACCTTTCACCAGAAGCCATCAAAAAGATTTTAGAAAATAATTTCTGACCCGTAGTCTGCTCCCTTAGAACCCCGCATTTATTTATAATAGCACATATTTGCCACAAAGAAACAAATCATTTGTTTTCTTCCATTGTGATGTAAATTTCTTGAGTACAGTTTGCTTTTTGTCTTTATATGCATAGTGCCTGACATACTATAAGTAGTCAATCAATATTAAATTAAAAAACAAATGAATGAATAACAGACATGGTTCTGTATTAACTTCATACAATGATTCATTAAAGAAAGGGAAAAACAGTTTGACAATAAGCACCATGTAGGCATTAGGAGCACCAGAACTGGGTTGGAGGCTGCTCCTTTTGTCAGTTCCCACCTCTAGCCACAGGCTCAAAAGTTAGTTCCCATGTGGCAGTAGCTCTTGAACTCTCTCAAGTGAAGAGTCTGTAGAAGACCTCTTCCTTCAGGGCTTTTAAGATATGCAGGACCCTAGGTAAAAAAGGTTCTCCTTCAGGCTGAAGGTGGTTTGTTCATTCTTTCAGATGCTTATTGTGTGCTTATTTTGTACCATGTGTAATACTAAACCCTGATTGAAGGCATCTGTGCCTTTCACACTCCTGTGTCACCATTAGCTAGCATGAGGGATATCTCAGAGTTTCCTAATAAAGGAAAGGAAAAAAAGAAAGAAAGAAAGTAGTTATGAAGAACAAACATATTTATCAAAAACATTAAAATCTCAAGTGGCCATCTTACTTTTCACAAGAATAGACCTGCCTTGAAGCTATTGTAGAAATTAATTAAAAACATCCCTACCCATTGAAAGCTTTGACTGAAAATGTCTTTAAAGTTGCACTAAAAAAACATCAAATACAGCAAAAAGTATTGAATACTCTTTCTTTTGGTCACCACTCACGCTCTTGGGCCCTCTCTCTCTGTTTTTAACTGCTCACTTCTCATAGGATAGATTTCTCTAGTCACCTCACTGGGAATCAAAGCACAAAATGAAAGGTCATTCTGACAACTGTCCAAACTGAGATTTTTAAAAATTCATCTTCAAAAGATTGAAAAATATATTTTCCTGACTCTATTCCTGGATTTAAAAGGATATAGATAAAAACAAGAGACACATAATCTCTCCCTGGCACCCAAAGCACAGAATAGACTGAAACCCTTGTTTATACTGGAGCACGTTCATCCTTTAATCAGAAGAAATGCAATTCTTGAATTCAGGCCAAAGCCATAAAATATCCTAGTTCTTCAAAAATGTGAACAATGGTGAACCAACCTAATTTCAGTATCATAGTAAAGAGCCCAAATATTTAGAAACCAACGTAGTAAAAAAGATTAAAAGGGAATTCTCTGTTTCACAGAATTAGTGTACTGACTCACTTTCTATTTTTACATTCTCAATTTTCCTACCTGAAAATGGGTTTAAATTTGCCACTTTGCTCTTGTATAATATATGACACCCTGAAATCTTTGAAGTAAAGGGAACAACATAATAGATAACACAATAAATATGATAAAAACAGAAACAGAACACAATAGATAAATATGATAGATACTGATGATGGTAGTGCTCATGCCACTAAACTTATGTTGAAATTTTCCTTCTTTAACATAGAAGTTGGCAACATAAATCCAACAATTCTCTTTTCCTCACTTGCCAATGAGTAGTTTAATTATGGTGAAAACGGAAAGGACGCATCAGACCAGAGATTAGATTGCTGAAATAACCCATGAGCCCTCTAAAAAAAGAGCCTAAATTGCAGAATAACCTCTGGAGTCAGGTTCACTTGGCATCTGTTAGTGCGTACCAATACATGACAAATGGTTAAGGGTTTTATAACATCCATGATAGAGAACATAGGCAAATCTTATAAGGCAGATGAAGTTTTTCAAATTCATACAATCATTTAATCTTATAGAGGATAACCCCACCAGGTGAACCAATGGGATTTGTCAGTTTGAGTCTTCTATAACAAGGACGAGTGTCTTATCTGTAGGACCAAATCAAAACTCTGAGGAGCCTGTTTGAGTATTGTACCTGTGCTGTCCTGGAGTCAGTCACTTCCTTGTATAGGCTGATATCCAAGTAATAGCCAGACTCGTTTGTCAGGAAGAGGCGGATGGGAATTGCTTTTCCAGTTGGCGTCAGGCGAATGTTGATTTTCAGTTCTGCCTGGAGGACGCGCAATTTCCAAAGGCGACTTCCATACCGCATTACCATGCTCCGCACAGATTCCTCAATCTGACACAGACACATCACCAAGCACAAAACTTAAATATCTTGTAACTAAGACCTGTTTCAGGTCTGCTCATATTTGAGAAAGAAAGGCTAAAAAAAAGAGGTTAGTTTGTGGAGATGCACACCTTACAAAAAGTAGTCAGATAGTTTCTCCCCAAACTATTCTTTCTTGGAACAAGTCAGGGACAATTTCATGCTGGCCTGGCATTTGAGTGGTTTTCTCTGGATAATAACACCCAAATCTCTGTAACTCCTTCCCCTTTCCCAATTATATTCATATTCTATATCAAAGATCTGCAATATCTAAAATTACAAGCCATGGGATTTAAGAGGAAGCCCCAAATAAGAATAAAATCTCTAGTTAAATAGCTATTAAGTAGCATTTATATGCATGGTAACTATGTTTCATTGCACTTACAGGACTTTAAATCAACATAGCAATTACCACCATGAGCTTTTTTTCATACAATTTTATTAAACTTTATAATATATGTCTCTTGGTAAATTGCACAAATTAAAGAAAGGCAATTTGTAGGTGGTGCTAGAACATTCTCTCTAAACAGAGCTCTGAAGCTTGGCCACTGCTAAGTCCATCTAGGATTCAAGAAGATGGGGCAGATGTTCCCACATTTTTCTAAGTTTATACCAAGGCAGCTTAATGCTCTTAGTTTTTAAGGGTAGGACAGTTATTTTAACTAAATGGCCTTAGACATGATTTCTTGTTATTTACATGCTAAAGCAAAAATTTTTTTCCCCAACATGGCTGCACAGAACATAATGCAGCTAGAACATGCTATTCGAAATTAATGTTTCCTTAAATGAAGTATCTTTCTAAAATGCTTCCTCAACTTCTTAGAAAATCTCAAGAATATCTTACATTCCCTTTCTCTTGTGGTTCTTTAGTAGCATGTGCCACCCTCGCAGTTTGTTTCTGCACCACAGAATTTTAAGTTAGAATGAATTTCAGGGAGTTAACCTCTCTATTATCATACTTGCTTGTTAACCAAGAGATATTTACCCATTCTTTTCTTGAGGAAACAAAAGCCAACAATCTTTATGAACAGAAAATTGGCAGCTATCTATCATTAGAAAAGCAGAGCCAGTGTATATGGATGGTTAGAATGAAAGCAGAGGCTGATCTGAAAAACTCAGAGAAAAGGTAACCCAAATCTAAAAAAAATACAGCTGTACAGTGTCCATGCCATGTTTTAAGTCTCCCAGCTTATTAGTCCCAGAATGCTTAGGAGAAGTTTTGCTTAAACTAGATGATGAGATTTGAGTCAAATGAGTAGCCCTGTCCTTGGCGTTCCTTACAGACTAAAGCAACCCATCATTAGCTTGGAATTTTGAAGGGAAAAAGGTAGAAAACTACTTCTCAGATCTCAGATACTAAGTTCAAGAAGCAAAAGTCTACCAGGCATGATGACTCATGCCTGTAATCCCAGCACTTTGGGAGTCTGAGGCAGGAGGATCACTTGAGGCCAGGAGTTCAAGACTAGCCTGGGCAACATAGCAAGACCCTGTCTCTGTAAGAAAAAAAGAAAAAGAAAAAAAAAAAAAGCAGCAGCAGCAACAGCAAAAATTCATGCCTACAACTGATCTTGAAAAAGGGAGATATGGTTCTCCTATCCAAATTCCACAGTATCATGATAGAAAGAGTTAGAAGGGGCCAGGCACCGTGGCTCACACCTGTAATCTCAGCACTTTGGGAGGCTGAGGCAGGCAGATCACTTGAGGTCAGGAGTTGGAGACCAGCCTGACTAACATGGTGAAACCCCGTTTCTACTAAAAATACAAAAATTAGCCGGGTGTGGTAGCACATGCCTAGAGTCCCTGCTACTTGGGGAGGCTGAAGCATGATAGTCTCTTGAACCTGGGAGGTGGAGGTTGCAGTGAGCTGAGATGGTGCCATTGCTCCAGCCTGGGCAACAGAGCAAGACTCTGTCTCAAAAAAAAAAAAAAAGAAAAGAAAAAGAAAGAAAGAAAGAAAGCGTTAAAGGGAGCAGAAACAGAGAGCAGCCTGTCTTTATTACACCGGGGATAAAAGGTCAAGTACAAAATCACCTTGTTTTTCTTCCTTAAATTATATAGAATGCATTTCAGAATAGACCCTCAGGGAAGAAAATATACATAATACATGTGAAATTCCTTATCAGCCAAATTCTCTCCCTGTGGAAAAACACTAAAGAGAGATAGGTTAGACACTTTGAGAAGGTGCATTATCTCACTAAGGCCACCAGGTAATTAAAATTTAGTGCACAGAAGCAGTAATTTAGCCAAAATGCTTAGTAACAGTAAAATTAATAATTCCAGATGAGAAATAGTAGGGAATAATACAAAACAGGACCACTATTATGGCAAATATCATAAAACAGGTACCAACAAAAGAAAATGTTTTCACATTTTTGTACTGCTTATAAGTGACTAGCAAGCTAACACCAAAATCTTCAGTTTTGAGAACTGTTTTCTCAATGGCTATGTCAAATTTTTGACACTGTCCCAGAAACTCAATCTTATAAACATTCTATAAACTTTATAGATTAAGGGCTCAACAGCCTGAACAAGGAGTACCTGTTTCCAAGTCCAAGTGAGATAAATATGAATGAACTTCTGTGCTTATGCTTGCTAGTGCTGGGAGAGAAGCTAAGGAGAAATGTACCTTTGATGGGTCCATGATAACCGTGGGCACAAAGTTGAGGAAGATGTGGTTACAGTCAGTGCGGACATTTGTATTGTTAAAAGCAACTTCCAACTCATCCATGGCTTCCAGGAGTAGCCGCTCCCCTTCATTTTGCAGATATTCAAAAGAAGCTTCCTATACAGGAATAAAATAATCAATATTAATGTAGTTTAAAAGAGGCAATAAAGAAATGGCTATTATAATCACTTAAGCGGCAGTATGTCATGAATCATAAGGCACTTGGTGAAGAGATTGTTTATCTTTCTCCCTAGAGTCAGTCTAGTAACCACAGGGAGTGGGGGCAGGAAAGGGCCAGATAAAGAGTCCATGTCAGCCCTTCCTCCTTACTCTTAGTGTATCATTCTCTTCCAAGAGGTAGAAATACTGGGCATCCCCATAGCTGTAAGTTCAATAGGATGATATTTCACATATGACAAACAGAGCTATTTAGAAAGGAAAAGCTGAAGAAAGGGTACAGCTATGGGATATAATAATAATGAACACATCAGGAAGTGCCTTGCTATATACAGACACTACCCATACCTCTAGACAGGTGTACAATGGGATCACCTCTTTCCTAACTTATCTCCTTATGCTCTATCATCACCCAATTCTTCCTGTGATTTTTCTGTTTGTATGCTTTTTCTTTTCTTGAGTGCTATTATGCTTCTGCTACCAAGAAAAATCAAATTAAAGTGGAAAAAGAGCCTTCATTTTTTATTTTTTTCAGATGCACTTTCTGCTTTGTAAAAAAAAAAAAAGCCTTTATTATATGAAATATTTACTTTTGTAAACATTGAAATAGAACAAGAACCTTGATTCAAAAAATAAAAACCTGATCTTTTTTTTATGCTCTCTCTCAGCAGAAGAATAAAACCTAATTTTGAATCATATCTATTATTCTGTCCCTTCCCTCAGGGATAACATCCCATTAAAGTACAGCACCCACCTTGGTGACCAGATCAGAATGCCTGATGATTGCACGAACAAAGAACCTGTAGTCTGTCACTTCCGTGCCCACTTCCACCTTGGCTGCCCCGAGATACAGGTGCATCTTGTGATTAGCACATGGAATGGCAGTGAGGTCAAAATTTCTCATCCGGTTCAGCTCTAACTGGAAAGCCAGAGCAGGCTCCAGATGACGATAGATACGATCCTCCTCAAACTGAGTACAAGAATCAGAGAAAAAACAGCTCACAAGAGGCAGTTACAAAACTATACTATGAATGTGAATGTAAAAGAGATGCCTGAAAATAGAAACATAAGCTATGATGTGCTAATGAGCAACAAAAATGAGCTACGTTCAAGGCTAATGTTATAGCTTATATAAGATTAGGCACTAAAGTACCTATTACATAGGTACTTTATAGGATGATATTCCTAAACTTTCATCATTTATGATTTTACAAGTGGTGATGATATACATTAAAAACAAACAAAAAATCCTCAATTTCCTTAGAACTCCTACAACACTTAATGTCTTTATATAATTCATTTTTATATTAATTACAGACTGCTTCACATTAATATCTACTTCACATGCCAATGTTTTCAGCTTACCCAACTAATCTAAAAATTTTCTCACTTATGATAAGTACAAAGGACATAATAAATACTCAACAAACAAACATCATACAATTTTTTAATTAAAGAGATATTTGGCTTTGGAACACTACAGCCATAGATATATAATTACTTATATATGTTTTTTAAAAGTTGTATTAGTATATAACTTTACTGTATTTACTGTATATGTACTGTATGTTTCAGTGAAACTAAAGTATTTTTCTGGAATACATGTCATGTCAATTGAGTGAATAGAGAGAGAGAGTCAAAAATATAAGCCGGTAACAGGAAGAAAGCAACATGGTCTGAAGTTTTGTATTTTAAAATTGAAAAACAAATTCACATAAAGTAGAGTTGAGTATCAGTGAACTATTTGTAGATAACAAGAATGGTCCTTTAACATCACATCATTAGGATCATTCTACAGGACAAGGATCATTTGGAAAGGTATCACCTTCGTTGAGTAGCTCAATACATTTGGTTGTTTCCCAAACCAAACTCTTTCAGAAAGGAATCGGCTTTAGTTCTAAGACACATGTAAGGCAACAGAAAGCACAAGTTCAATAAGAGAAAAAACAATGGCAAGAAGAACATATGGCAAAGATAAGCCGCTCTTGGGCTTTTAAGAAAAAGTAATTTTTTTTTTAAATAGGAAAGAAATCAATCCTTACCTTATCCCTTGCTCGGAATGTAAAAAATTTAGGGAATTCTCTCTGTATTAAAGAAGGGGGGAAAAATGTGTCAGTAGTTCATAGACATGGCTCTTTGGGAACAAACAGTATAGAAACAGTTAAGCATTTAGAAGACAGTTTTCTAGAAAAACGTGCTTCTTACCTAAGCTTAGTCCAGGAAATATGAAAGATCCTCTGCATAACCATCACTTTGACCCCATTTCCAAATTTGAGAATCACCACATTATAAACCTAATTTTAGTATCTACCCTCTCCCAGGGGAAAAAAAATGTATGAATTTTTTAAATCTCCCAAGTGAAAAAAAATTTTTTGCTAGGTATTGCTCTTGGCACAACCCAGCAAATAAAACCAATATACCCTTGCGCAGCAGTCACTGCAATAGTAGTTACTGGACTGATTTCCCAAGTTTCTCTTTAAGAAACTCTTAAAATGTAAACTACTCAGACAGTATAGAGTGCTCAGTCCATGATTTTCACATTCATTCTCAAGTCAATAATGTCAAGGGTTTAAATGATAACATTTGAAGATGAAGAAAAATTTAAGATGCTACCTTGGTCACTACCACTATATGTACAGGAAAGAATGAGGTTAGAACTAGTGAACTTGTAATCATTAGGTCTTCCTGCTTTTTTGTAGGGCATTATACAAAAAAAAAAAAAAAAAAAAAAAGCAATTTACTAGAACCTTATTAATTAACAAAGATGAATTCAATTAGCAGAGTTCATTAGTTTCTGAAATTTAACTTACTAATGCCAAATACCCCTGTTTCTCAGATGGGAAGCTCTACCGGCAGTGCTGGAATCGAATCATTACTATTTGCCTCTATAGGAGGTTTCATTAGGCATCTTCTTCATTATGAGTGCAATATAACCAAACACTTATCAGTACAAGGCAGAGAGACCGGGACTAGCTGCCTATATATCCTCAATGAGCTTTAGGAACTGTGAAGGAAACATGGAGTGAAAATCTTCTGGTGGCAGGTACTCTCATGTGTTGTCCTATCTGATGCTCTTAACAACCTCTAGGGGTAGATATTGTGACCCTCATCTTACAGAAGCCTTGGCTCAAGTATATGCTCAGAATCACAGAGCTGGAAGATAAACTTGGGTCTCTCTAGTGCCAGAGCCCATGCCCTCTGATCTCTCAAGGGCAGAGTATTACCTTTCTCTTTTTATTATAATCTAAATTCCTCATTTAGAGGATTTCTCTTTGATGAGACAAAAACACAGAAATTAAGACTTTAAATTTAAAAAGCAGAAAGCAAACAAAGCAAAACTCATGCTGTAAACCTGTGGTTCTTGAATTTCCTGAAAATTTCTTGAATACGTTCCATAAATGTTACACCTCACTCTCACCTTAACTAAAGCTTGCACAGTTAATAAATCTTTTTATCTTTTCCCTGGTATTTTAACTGTAAGACTGCATTTAAAAGGTTCCTAGGAGCTCATTTACCAACCTCAGGGAAATCCCTTTTTAAAAGCCTTTTTAAAGTGGATTTTACACAGGACTGAACTTCTCCCAATGAAGTTTTGTTCTAAATAATTCTCTGACCCCCCTCCCTGCCATGAGAGTGAAGCACATGGGAATGACTTCAAGGCTAAGTAAGATGCATTCAGCTGAGGTGTCAGTAAATATCATGCTCATGGTTTTATATAACCTAGTTTTGGTTTTATTCTAGTGAGGTACAGCTTTCAGAGCATTACCTAAAAAGTAACACATGTCAAAAAAGGAAAAATGACAACATCTTTCCATGGAACTCTCTGAAAGAAAAGTCAAGGAAAGTGATAATATGATATTTTAAGCACACACTTTTCTATTCTGCCTTAACTATTATTAGTTAATTAATTAAAATGTTTGTTTAGGATGCCATTTATTTAATTATGTACATTTATAGGATCAAAACCATTTCCTTTCAAAAACAAAACAACAGTAATAAAAAATGCTTTCTTTTCCACTAAACCAATTAAGAAAATTTGTAGTAACTGAAAGGCATATAAAGCAGTTTGAATGGAAATGCCTTTAATACAAATAATGAAGAAACTAATTCTTAGCAGAGATGGGCAATGACTACCAATTAGAAAAACCACTTTCATTAAGGTTAGCTAAGAAAAGGTGTCATGAGATCATATAAACAACTTTTTTTTTTTTTTAACTTCGGAGTAAATTTGTAACTCCCCGGTAAAATCCTCAATTTAAGTATTAAACATTCAGAACAAGAGACGGCAAGAACCTCTGTGCAATGGAAAAGTGGAACTACTAAGCAATTCTTCAGTGACATGGAAGTCTGAAGACTCTTACAAAAAGTAACCTCTTTTGGCACTCAAAAACCACAGAATCACAGAAAACGCAGAAAAGAAGAAATCTAAAAGTCTGATCCTACAGTTTTAGTAAATTCTTTTATCCTATCTCATCCTCATACTGCCAGTTTTTCCACTGAAAGCATTCATGCTTATTCCATCATCAATGTATTTGCTTTCCAAGTATTCTACTAGTGTCATGGGCAAATATCATAATTGAATGTACACAAAGAAAAACCCTCTTAGTGTTCTGGTACCAAAAAACAAAAGAATGCAACATTTCGCAGGAAGAAATTATGCCCCTGCTGTGTTCTAATCAGCCAACCATCATCAAGACAATCAAAATAATTTGCCCAAATTAGCCAATCAAGACGCCCTGCAAATCAGAGAATGTGAAAACCTGCAACAAAAAACATCATAGCTGATTATGATACTAATAATCATGTTAAAAACCTAATGAGATGAAGAAATTGGGAGCTTGCTGGTGCAATTCTCTTTTACCTCAACATACTGAGAACTAATTATATAGACTGTAATTAAAACAAAAACCCAAATCAACCCTTCTGAAAACTAATAGCTGGTCCACTACCATACACAACTATCTTAAAAAAAAAAAAAAGAAAAAAAGAACTACTAATTCTGATAACTGCTCATATAGTGAGCTCTTTCTTCAAGGTCCAAATAATCCAAAACATTTCATTTTAAAGTGGGAATCACACAATAGTCATAAAACAACTCTCTCTCAGGAGATTTGTAGATTTTCTTTTAAATCTCATGAAATTTTACAAGGACAAAAGGTTACATTTTATTAACAGATGTAAAACTGTCTGATTTAGAATCTTATCATGGTTTTAGGACCTAATGGGGGATAAGAAGAAGTCCTGAAAATTTGTATTCCGATGTCCTTAGCCAAACTTTGCTGAAAGAAATATGGAAAGCTTAAAAAAAAAAAAAGTATAATATTATATCCCAATTAGACAGCACTTCCTGCTGAATCTTTTGGAATTCCAGACCTAAAATGTGAGTGAAACTAAGAGAGAGTGAGTCAATAAGTTTTAACTAACAGAAAACTGTGGAGCTGCAGTTTAGATAGCTGCAGAAATTCAAGAAGCCTCTTTTCCATTCAAGGCTTTGATCTTTTTTCTTTTTTTTAACATCTTGTCCATTTTTTTCTTTTATTTTTTATTTTCAGATGAACATCATGATCTACTTTATTTTTTCTTAACAAGTAGAATATATTTACAAAAAGAGACTTGTTTTTCCTCAAAGTTTCTGTTTAAATATCAATGTTAGGCAGTTATTCAAGTTCCATTATGGGCACTTGATTTAATTAGATGGTTATGGAAACAGAGTCAACTCCCAGCCTCCTTAACACTGGTGAAGAATGCTGTCACAGAAATAATCTCCATGCAGTGTCAAGGGACTAGGGTGGCAACAGACATACCTGTGGGCAGCTATCTGGGACAACTGTGGTTAAACTACGAAGTACTGTAATTGCTTATAGCAATCGCTGGCATCCAAATCAGTACCTAACAATATACACAGCTCTCTAGCAACTTCTCCTCTGGCCCTCATTTGTCTTGTTCTGGTTCTGAGGCAATTTGAAAGACCAACAACTATATAACAGCACAGCTTGCTTTATTCCACTAACCAATGTGCTTGAATCAAACTTGGTAACCTTCCTCCTCTCCCGGCTCCCTCAAGTGCAAATTCTCTCTTCCATTCAATAATATAGGGATTTCACAGCATAGGACAGGGGAGGCTGCATACATCACAGTGGATTACCAAGAAACCACAGAGATCAAGGGATTCATCTCTGACACTCCCAGAAAGCTTCCTCTTTTTCACAGTACACTAACTATGGGGCAAGCACAATCAGATGACATGACAGAGGCTAAGCATCCTTCATGAATGTCAAGCTACCATCAGCAAAAGAACTCACAGCAGCACCATGACAGTGACCCCCAGATTTGTACAGTTTCTGCCAACGCTTCCTGGCTAATGTAGATCCTGGATTGTATAATAGATTCTGGATGGAGTTCGGTTTAATAGTTGCCTTTGCACCTTGCAAAATCACTTATCATTTTTAAAGGGACTAACATAAAAACACCCCAACTCCTCTGCCATTCAATTCTTCAGAGCAAATGTAGTCCTCACTTAAACCTTAATGTTCTCTATGCTCTAAAGCAGCTTTTCCTACACTCATGACAAATCAAGTCACTTGATAATTTAAGTGATTTCCCACTTGATGCCACTATAAATAGGAATCAGACAATGATTGTCACGGAAGACCCCCTGCTGGCCTCATTTTCTAGCCGATTTTGCCTATACATGTCCCTATTAAACCTAGATCCAGAAATATCAGGAGAGCAGAGAGAAAAAGATGTTTTAAAGCTGTTAAGTATACTCTTAATACTAGGGCATATTTATAACTATACACTATAGATTCAGATATAAGAAAGGGTTTTTTTATGTTACATATATGAGAAAATGTCAGTGAGAACTAATCACTTTGGTTTTTAAAAAATTTTAGTTAACAGTTTTAGTTGATCAGTGTATTTATTATAGAAACCAGTTAGTGTGCTATAGATGTGAAGATTCCATCTAATCCATTAGCAAAAAGGAAAACAATTTTACAAATTTAGTGTTATTCCCTAGAATATGCTGTTATTCTAAAGTCGGTGATAAAAAGCACAGTAACATGTAAGAACCTAGCACAATACTCTTCTAAAATCCAGGGCCTGGCTCTGGCATGTCTACCTTAGTTCTGATCAGCATCTACCAGCCACAGTGTTTATTCACGGGCTTTCATATTCTATCCCAAAGTATCAATTTTATTCTCTAAGCTCCTGATTTTTCTTCCTAAAGCCCTAGGGTTCTTTTTAAGCTCCTCATACTTCTCCACTGACTCTGTTTCCTATCTAAAGTTATTGATTGTTATATATCTACACTCTGCTTGATTTCCTGACATCAATAACACAGGGGAGTCATGTAGTCCACAACATTTCCTAAAGCATTTCAGAAAATCTTAGCTCTCTTGTTTCTCTATAGACTAGACCAACAAGGTGAACTGTATGAAGGAAAACAAAATGTCAAGTCCTGAAAACCTAATAAACAAAAGGGTAATAAAAGCAATCACACATAGGTCCTTGAGTTTAGAAAGTCCTTTCCAGAATCTCAAATGCCATCTTCATTGTTGCAAACAAGCAAGGCTTAACAACCAAATTATCTTAATTGCTAAAACCAAACCAAACCAAACAGGCCAGGCACAGTGGCTCATACCTGTAATCTCAGCACTTTGGGAGGCTGAGGCGGGCAGATCACCTGAGGTCAGGAGTTCGAGACCAGCCTGGCTAACATGGTGAACCCCTGTCTCTACTAAAAATACAAAACTTAGCTGGGTGTGGTGGCACATGCCTGCAAACCCAGCTACTTGGGAGGCTGAGGCCAGAGAATCGCTGCAACCCAGGAGTCGGAGGTTGCAGTGAGCTGAGATTGCGCCACTGCACTCCAGCCTGGGCGACTAAGCAAGACACCCTCTCAAAAAAAAAAAAAAAGAAAAAAAAGACTTCTTAACATCCTCTAGAATCTTAGTTAGCTACATTAGAATCAATTTTTATGAAATATTTTGATTATAATCAGTCATTTTGAAAACGACATGTTGATTCCAAACTGGATTTCTGGCCTTACTGCTGTCACTGTACTGGGTATGATCATATGGGTATACCATAGTTTGGATGCCAGGCTATTAACTTAATTCTCTTTTCAATAAAAATTTTAATCTCATAAATATTAACAGTTAATTCAGTTAAATGGGAGAATAAGCAACAGTGTTTAATTTTTACTTATTTCCTGTTCCTACAATTAACATAAGACAAAAAATAGCAACTTGGCTCTGTCAAGGCATTTTAAATAATAAATCATTGTTCTTTAGAATTGAGACTTCTCAATAAAGAAGCCAAGACCACAAAATGCAACGGGCTGTTCTTGATTATTGATTCACTATAAGCACAGAAGAAATTACTAGTTAGCTTGTTTCTACCTTATTCATGTGGATAAATGCTCATGTTCATTCTTAACTGTTTCTCAGAGATATATTGAGAATTCATTATAGGGTTTAAAAAAAAAAAGAAAAAAACCTTTAGCTGGAACACTTGATATAAGAATTTAAAAAAAATTTTTTTAATTAATAGAGGACGGGGTCTCATTATGTTGCCCAGGCTCATCTCAAACTTGTGGGCTCAAGCAATTTTCCTGCCTCAGCCTCCCAAGATGCCGGGATTACAGAGAACTGAATATTTATTATCATAATTTCTAAAAGAAGAAGGATCAAATATCAGTCCAGCCCTTCTAACATATATTCTGGTTAAATAATCAGTGGCAGACAAATAAAACAGTAAGTAATCTTTCATTATTGTTCATTTTACTTACATGAAATCTCTGATCCACCTCATAGTTGACCTGTTTTCTGAAATCCTTTCAAATAAAAGAGAGAAAGGAAGGAAAGACAGCAGAAGTTGGCAATTAGTAACAAAATCAAAAAGAAATTGAGTAAAAGATGATGAGTTAAACTAATGTTTTTTAAAAATGAAACTTACAGAAAAGTGGTTATTTCTCTGCATAAATTCTACTAGTAAGCATAAGATTACAATCCCATTTTTTATTAAGTTGTAGCAGCAGCATAAGAAATATTAAAGAGGTACAATTCACACGTCAGTACCTTTTGTGCAACCAGGAAAGTAAGGCGCCGGATCCCATGGTCAACCAGGGTAGCTTTCTAGGAGCAAAAACATGTAAAACAGAAGATAGACGAGATTTCCATTCATTCTAAATTTTATCCCATTCAGCCCTTGTAAGGCTTTGGCGGAGTTAAACATCCTTTTTGGATATCTTTATCTTAGCTTAGTACCTTCAAATGTGCAAGTGAACAAATTTCAACCTGGATCCTAGGACTAAGTCTTACGAAATAAATTTTATATTGATTTGGACAAAACTGAAAGAGAACTTTGTGGAGGAGAAAGGGTGATATGAAGTCAACTAAATTACCTCAGAACTGATTTACATAAAGGTAGGCCATGACACAATTTCTGCTTATAGAAATCATACAGTTGGGCATGTATTCAAATGTAAACATTAATATTGATAAAGATGCTAAATGAAATAAGGTAGAGAGAAAAAGAAGGACTTTCCATAAAACATAAAACACAGGTCCTAAACTGTTTAGATTGTAGATGTTACCTACCATCAGATACAGCATCCCTAGAATTCAGTCTAACAAATTGTAACCTTTCAGTTTTGATACAACAGTTCCCCCTTACCTTACACAAAGACATTTTTTAAAAAGGTTCTCTTAAAATTGTTAAAAGCAACATTTAATAGGCCTTTAAATTTAGGAACTATTCATATCTCCACTAGGCATAGGCGACTAGTATATTAGAAGTCAACAGAAGGCTGGGAGTGGTGGCTCACGCCTGTAATCCCAACACTTTGTGGGGCCAAGATGGGCAGATCACTTGAGGCCGGGAGCTTGAGACCAGCCTGGTCAACATGGCAAAACCCTGTCTCTACTAAAAATAGAAAAAAATGAGCTAAGTGTGGTGGCACATTCCTGTAATCCCAGCTACTTGAGAGAATGAGGCATGAAAATCGTTTGAACCAAGGAGGCAGAGGTGGCCAAGATCGCATCACTGTACTCCAGCCTGGGTGACAGAGTGAGACTGTCTCAAAAAAAAAAAAAGAAGTCAACAGACACCAGTAGTTTCAAGACAGCCACTTATATGAGTCTTAGGCATCTGGACCTAAAGCCTTCCTCTTCCCTATACTGTTCATTTGCTTCAAAAGGCAGGGACAAAGAAACAAATTAATGAATTAAGTAAAAGACATGTGTTTAGAGGTCCCTAACAAAGAAGGATTATAACAGCAAGCAGAAAAGCAACCCCACCAGTTGAATGACCTGAGAAAACATATGAATAGTACAAATAGAAAAGTAATGTGGACTTTCACAACCTACATCCAGACTTTAGTTTGACCACATTTCTTGCTATAACTCTAACCAAGAGATACGTTTATAGGCCAGTTCTTAACATTCACGATACTATGTATTTTTTAAAATTTAAATTGTCTTCCCCTTATAAGGAAGCACATTCTTGGGTTATTTCTTCCAATTTCTTCAATTCTGCGATGGCATTGCTGAGTAATAAAATTAATTTTATTAACAGCATAAACAAAAGATAACTGGAAAAATTAATTTTCTATAAGCAAATAATAAAATAATAAATTATCAGGTCAAATATAAATAAATTTTGGTTTAACTGCATTAAAAAATTTTTGTACTGCCATCACACGCCTTGCTGTAAATAACCAAGTATTGACACAACAATATGAAAAAAATGTGTCGAAAGAAAGGAGGGGTTTCTCAGTGTGGCCAGGAACAGAAATACTTCTTCTGACATCAACAAAGATTCCACTACAGTCAAGTCCTTCAAAGACAAGCATCAATAGCTATGTTCTGGCAAGGGAATAAAATAACTTTAATAATGCCATGATTTAAAATCAAAATTGTTATTGCTTTTAAAATTCCACAAGTGGCTGACAATAACAGCAGAGCAACAGGATTCTGATTACATTGTAATAATGCGGGTCTCACAGCAAGTCCACAGCTATTACCCAGCGATTAGGCGTCAGCACCTGGAGAAACTCCATTTACACTGACTGCTTCAATCTCCTCCACAAGTCATTTACAAATATATGATCCTAATTTCTATGAGAGAAAAAAAGACATGCTGGGACTAGAAGATTATTTGGACAATTTGGATCAACCTATTTGATAGTTTAATGTGTGCTTTAAAAAAAAAAAACTTTTTCTAAACTGCTAGGAGCATGATCATGAAGTGAAAAACAAAACTAGTTACCACTTCATCTTTTGTTTTCTTCTTAAATTGCTTTTCTTTCCTTTTCTTTCTTTTATATATATATATATATATATATATTTTAACAAGGAGATGAAAATGCCAAATGTCCCTGGATAAGCACAGTACCTGATGTAGTAAATAGCTTCTCTATGCTTAGAGTGTCAGCACAGTCTACCCTTACCTTTCTAAATAGCCTTAGGCAAAGACATTGGATTTCTCTGTGCCTTAGTTTCCACACCTAGTCAAGGAAAAGGGTAATTTCTTATTTCTCATTAATGTTACAAACATATGTAGCAAATAAGAAGAAAATGCTTTTTTTTTTTTTTTTTAATTGAGATGGAGTCTCGCTCTGTTGCCAGGCTGGAGTGCAGTGGTGCAATCTCGGCTCACAGCAACCTCCGCCTCCAGGTTCAAGCGATTCTCTTGCCTTAGCCACCCGAGTAGCTGAGACTACAGGCGCTCACCACCACACCTGGCTGATTTTTCTATTTTTAGTAGAGACGGGGTTTCACCATATTGGCCAGGCTGGTCTTGAACTCCTGACCTTGTGATCTGCCCACCTCGGCCTCCCAAAGTGTTGGGATTACAGGCGTTAGCCAATGCGCCTGGCTGAAAATGTCTTTGTAGATCAACATGCGTTGATAAATATGACACTTAGATTTGAGGGCAACAAAAAGTGTCAAGTTGTGGTCAAATTATGGAAAAATACTCAAACATGAGCAATTAGTGCCTCAAAACCTAGGAAGAAACTTTCATAGATTATTTCATGAAGCAGCAGCAGCAGCAGCCACATATAACATTAAGACTCTTCCAAGCCGGGCGCAGTGGCTCACACTTGTAATCCCAGCACTTTGGGAGGCTGAGGCAGGCAAATCACCTGAGGTCGGGAATTTAAGACCAGCCTGACCAACATGCAGAAACCCCATCTCTACTAAAATACAAAAATTAGCTGGGTGTAGTGGCGCATGTCTGTAATCCCAGCTACTCGGGAGTCTGAGGCAGGAGAATCACTTGAACCCGGGAGGCGGGGGTTGCTGTGAGCTGAGATAGCACCATTGCACTCCAGCCTCGGCAACAAGAGTGAAACTCCATCTCAAAAAAAAAAAAAAACAACAAAAAACTCTTCCAGCAAGGATTACCTTGATCACTGGCTTTAGGTTAATTTTATGTGGTCACTGGCCAACGGCAAGAAGAAAGGTAAATTTCTGTCTACAGAAAAAGCCCTAGGTATATCCCCTACTTTCACTTCTCTGGAAGCACCTTTTCCTCATATTGACCACTGCAATCTCATAGTTAGTTTAAGTGCTACAACAGCGTCATGGAATAAGTACTAAGACTCATAGTCATCACAAATTTACCATTTTTTCCCCTAGATATCTACCATTGGCATTACATGATGTGAATGCCAATGGTATGAACTGTCTACACCACTGAATTAAATTTTGAAAACATCTATTGAGTTATTTCTCTGCAAGAAGTCCACGGGCTAAGTGTTGTCCACTCCAAGAGAACACATGGGTCTTGCCATCAAGGGCAGTTTAAGAGGACACTTTGCTATCTATCACATATCATAATGAAATATAACTGTAGATTATCATTTTAAGCATGCCTATGCTGTCCCCTCAACTAGACTATAAGCATCTTCAGGGCTAAGAATGTATTATTTACTAAAGTACCTAGATCTGTGCCCCCTATACCTGGCATCAAATCCTTAAGTTCTAGTATTTGCTCTATCATCTTCTAGCTGGTGACCTAGGGGTCTTAATTTCTCTGAGCTCCAGCTTTTGCCCATGTGTACAACTGGAATAATTCCTGACTTACCTAACCCCATGGAATTGTGGTAAGATGCAAATAAAAAATTTAGGTAGAATTTTTTTATAAATAAAAAGCATTATTATTGCTAATAAATGTATGCTGACCAATTAGGAATTCAAAGGAGGAACATACATTTTAGTTAGGGCTACTCAGAAGTCCTCACTGAAAAGATGAAATTTGAGACAGTTCTTAAGACAAGCAAGATTTAGAAAGAAAGGTGAAAGAAAACTTTCTAGGTAAGAGGAAGTCAAAGAAGTACAGTAAATGAGGCACATTAGACAATGAACACAGGTCTTTTCACAAAATAGCAAAGGCTACATGTTAGTCTCTCAACAGGCTGATGATGTTGAAGCTAAAGTTAAGGAGGTATTCTGAATGTCAGAGAGAATGACTGTTAAGTGGGAAAATAACATGGTAAGAGCACATTTGGGACATTTAATTTTGTGGTGGTGAGCAGAATGGAAACTCTTTGGAGCAAGAAAGTGAAGGAAGATAAGTAGATCACAAGTAAGCCTGCTGCAGTGTCTCAGGTGTAAGATAGTAAGGGTTTGAATTAGAGATGGCAGTGGGAATTTTAAAACTGGAAAGAAGAAAAAGAGAAAGGGTAAAAAAGACTGCAAAGAAAAACTAACAGACCCCTCCCCCTCCCCCTCCCCCTCCCCCTCCCCCTCCCCCTCCCCCTCCCCCTCCCCCTCCCCCTCCCCCTCCCCCTCCCCCTCCCCCTCTCCCTCTCCGTCTCCGTCTCCGTCTCCGTCTCCTTTTTTCGGTCTCCCTCTGTTATCGAAGCTGGACTGTACTGCCGTGATCTCGGCTCGCTGCAACCTCCCTGCCTCGGGCTCCGGTGATTCTCCTGCCTCGGCCTGCCGAGTGCCTGGGATTGCAGGCGCGCGCCGCCACGCCTGAATGGTTTTTGTATTTTTGGTGGAGACGGGGTTTCGCCGTGTTGACCGGGCTGGTCTCCAGCTCCTGGCCTCTAGTGATCTGCCCGCCTCAGCCTCCCGAGGTGCTGGGATTGCAGACGGAGTCTCGCTAACTCAGTGCTCAATGGTGCTCAGGCTGGAGTGCAGTGGTGTGATCTCGGCTCGCTGCAACCTCCACCTACCAGCCTCCTGCCTTGGCCTCTTAAAGTGCTAAGATTACAGCCTATGCCCCGCCGCCACCCCGTCTAGGAAGTGAGGAGCGTCTCTGCCTGGCCGCCCATCGTCTGGGATATGAGGAGCCCCTCTGCCCGGCCGCCCTATCTGGGAAGTGAGGAGCGCCTCTGCCCGGCCACCCATCGTCTGGGAGGTGAGGAGCGCCTCTGCCCGGCTGCCACCCCGTCTGGGAGGAAGTGAGGAGCGCCTCTGCCCGGCTGCCCCGTCTGGGAGATGAGGAGCACCTCTGCCCGGCCGCCCCGTCTGGGAGGTGAGGAGCGCCTCTGCCCGGCCGCCACCCCGTCTGGGAGGAAGTGAGGAGCGCCTCTGCCCGGCTGCCCCGTCTGGGAGATGAGGAGCACCTCTGCCCGGCCGCCCCGTCTGGGAGGTGAGGAGCGCCTCTGCCCGGCCGCCACCCCGTCTGGGAGGAAGTGAGGAGCGCCTCTGCCCGGCCGCCCCGTCTGGGAAGTGAGGAGCGCCTCTGCCTGGCCTCCACCCCGTCTGGGAGGAAGTGAGGAGCGCCTCTGCCCGGTTGCCCCATCTGGGAAGTGAGGAGCGCCTCTGCCTGGCCGCCACCCCGTCTGGGAAGTGAGGAGCGCCTCTGCCCGGCTGCCACCCCATGTGGGAAGTGAGGAGCGCCTCTGCCCAGCCACCCCTTCTGGGAGGTGAGGAGCGCCTCTGCCCGGCCGCCCCGCCTGGGAGGTGAGGAGCGCCTCTGCCCGGCCGCCCCGTCTGGGAGGTGAGGAGCGCCTCTGCCTGGCCACCACCCCGTCTGGGAGGAAGTGAGGAGCACCTCTGCCCAGCTGCCCCATCTGGGAAGTGAGGAGCGCCTCTGCCCGGCTGCCACCCCCTATGGGAAGTGATGAGCGCCTCTGCCCGGCCGCCCACTCTGGGAAGTGAGGAGCGCCTCTGCCCGGCCGCCCACTCTGGGAGGTGAGGAGTGCCTCTGCCCGGCCGCCCCGTCAGGGAGGTGAGGAGCGCCTCTGCCTGGCCGCCACCCCATCTGGGAGGAAGTGAGGAGCATCTCTGCCCAGCTGCCCCATCTGGGAAGTGAGGAGCGCCTCTGCCCGGCTGCCACCCCCTATGGGAAGTGAGGAGCGCCTCTGCCCGGCCGCCCACTCTGGGAGGTGAGGAGTGCCTCTGCCCGGCCGCCCCGTCTGGGAGGTGAGGAGCGCCTCTGCCTGGCCGCCACCCCGTCTGGGAGGAAGTGAGGAGCGCCTCTGCCCGGCCGCCCACTCTGGGAAGTGAGGAGCGCCTCTGCCCGGCCGCCCACTCTGGGAAGTGAGGAGCGCCTCTGCCTGGCCGCCCACTCTGGGAGGTGAGGAGCGCCTCTGCCTGGCCACTCCGTCTGGGAAGGGAGGAGCGCCTCTGCCTGGCCGCCCCGTCTGGGAGGTGAGGAGCACTTCTGCCCGGCCGCCACCCCGTCTGGGAGGAAGTGAGGAGCACCTCTGCCCGGCCGCCCCGTCTGGGAAGTGAGGAGCGCCTCTGCCTGGCCGCCACCCCGTCTGGGAGGAAGTGAGGAGCGCCTCTGCCCGGCTGCCCCATCTGGGAAGTGAGGAGCGCCTCTGCCCGGCCGCCACCCCATATGGGAAGTGAGGAGCGCCTCTGCCTGACCACTCCGTCTGGGAGGTGAGGAGCGCCTCTGCCCGGCCGCCCCGTCTGGGAGGTGAGGAGTGCCTCTGCCCGGCCGTCACCCCGTCTGGGAGGAAGTGTGGAGCACCTCTGCCCGGCTGCCCCGTCTGGGAGATGAGGAGCACCTCTGCCCGGCCGCCCCGTCTGGGAGATGAGGAGCACCTCTGCCCGGCCGCCCCGTCTGGGAGATGAGGAACACCTCTGCCCGGCTGCCCCGTCTGGGAGGTGAGGAGTGCCTCTGCCCGGCTGCCACCCCGTCTGGGAGGAAGTGAGGAGCACCTCTGCCCGGCCGCCCCCTCTGGGAAGTGAGGAGCGCCTCTGCCTGGCCGCCACCCCGTCTGGGAGGAAGTGGGGAGCGCCTCTGCCTGGCTGCCCCATCTGGGAAGGGAGGAGCGCCTCTGCCCAGCCGCCACACCGTCTGGGAAGTGAGGAGCGTCTCTGCCCGGCCGCCCCCTCTGGGAGGTGAGGAGCGCCTCTGCCCGGCCGCCCCGTCTGGGAGGTGAGGAGCACCTCTGCCCGGCTGCCACCCGGTCTGGGAGGAAGTGAGGAGCGCCTCTGCCCGGGCGGCCCCGTCTGGGAAGTGAGGAGCACCTCTGCCCGGGCAGCCCCGTCTGGGAAGCGAGGGGCGCCTCTGCCCGGGCGGCCCCTTCTGGGAAGCGAGGAGCGCCTCTGCCCGGGCGGCCCCGTCTGGGAAGTGAGGAGCGCCTCTGCCCGGCCGCCCCGTCTGGGATGTGAGGAGCGCCTCTACCCGGCTGCCCATCGTCTGGGATGTGAGGAGAGCCTCTGCCCGGCCGCCCCGTCTGGGAGGAGAGGAGCGCCTCTGCCCGGGCGGCCCCGTCTGGGAAGCGAGGAGCGCCTCTGCCCGGCCGCCCTGTCTGGGACGTGAGGAGCGCCTCTGCCTGGCTGCCCTGTCTGGGAGGTGTACCCAACAGCTCCAAAGAGACAGCGACCATCGGGAGCGGGCCATGAGGACGATGGCGGTTTTGTTGAAGAGAAGGGGAGGAAGTGTGGGGAAAGGAAGGAGAGATCAGATTGTTGCTGTGTCTGTGTAGAATGGGGTGGGCATAGGAGACTCCATTTTGTTCTGACTAGGAGAAATTCTTCTGCCTTGGGGTGCTGTTGATCTATGGCCTTTCCCCCAGCCCCATGCTCTCTGAAACATATGCTGTGTCAACTTAGGGTTAAATGGATTAAGGGCGGTGCAAGATGTGCTTTGTTAAACAGATGCTTGAAGGCAGCATGCCCTTTAAGAGTCATCACCACTCCCTAATCTCAAGTACCCAGGGGCACAAACACTGCAGAAGGCTGCAGGGACCTCTGCCTAGGAAAACCAGAGACCTTTGTTCATGTGTTTATCTCCTGACCTTCTCTCCACTATTATCCTATGACCCTCCCATATCCCCCTCTCCGAGAAACACCCAAGAACGATCAATAAATACTTCATAAATTTAAAAAAAAAAAAAAAAAAGAAAAACTAACAGACCTTGGTGACTGACCAGATACAAATAAATATGTACAGATTGTGGGTAGAGGGGTAAAATGAAGGAATGTCAAGGAAAAAGTCAATGACTTCTGAATGATTGGGAGTAAAAGGTATAGTGAGGTTTTTTGTTTTGTTTTATGAGGGGATTGGAGAGGGACGAGAAGAGGTGAAGGAAAATGATGGAAAATGTCCATTTAGACAATGGCATTTGATGTCAACAGGAGATATCCAAGTGACATAAAATTGAAAGGAGGATAGATATATAACTGATATTTTCAAAGGAGGGGAGAGGAAGACACAGAAGGGACCTAAGGGGAGTTTGGGCTTAGACATGTGGAAAGTCACCAAAGGAAAATACTTGGTAGGGGATTCGAAGTTCAAAACTGGAGCTCTGGGAGAGATTTAGGAAGATAACTTCCCTTAAAAACATTTTAAATATTTGAGGTCTATATCTGTTGACACACAAAGATATTCATTATACATTATTAAGTTACTTTGGGATTTTATCCCTAAACGCAGAACTAGCCATAGTTCTGAGAGTTATGATAAAAGACATAGCCATAAACTAGCAACTGATAAAAGGATAGCTATGATACACAGCCAGTAGGAAAGGGGCCATCACGAGCTTCCACCCAATCAAGAACTTACATTTTGCTGGGTAAATTCTCTGAACATAGCTGCCAGCCTGTCATCCTCAATATCACAGTCAGTCTTGATAGCCACATTGAGAATGTGAATTGGTTCATCCCTGGGAACCTGTAACTCAAGAACACAAGCCAAAGAAATTATGAGGCTGGCCAATACAGATGCAGGTAGAAGTTATAATATTTGGTAGAATACCTGAAAAAGAGATACACCCCACAGGATATTTTGGTTTGCCCAGCAGTAGGAATGAGCAAATTGAAACCACTGCCCAATAGCCACAGAGAGATTAAATAAGGTAAAGCATATAACTTTTAAAAGATAAGGCAGCAGAGGCATTAGTAACAGGTGGCCCAATCTTTACTTGGCATGAAGCTGAAGATCACTATGTCTCACCTTTTTTACCAATAAAATGGGGGTGAAACTATTTGCCATATCTCTTCACAGAATGTGAAGGAAAATGAGTGATATAAGCCATCTGGACGTGTTCCCACATAATTTATTTCCTTACAATTTATCAAACAATGGAAGTATCAAATCATGAAAAAATAACATTGTAGAGAAAGAATAATTTATTTACTGATAAGTAAAAAGAAATGATTTAATAAAAAGACAAAGTTTTAAACAAAATGCCTACTTTTTTTCTGTAATCTAAAGTCCTCCATTCTCTGAGGACTATGATTGCACCACTATGCAAAAATATAAGCCATGGCTGAGTAAGAATTCCAGCAACCAAAGGTCAAATCCTTAAAACAACATTCAGAGATTCAGAGGCAGCTGCAATGGACATAGCTGAGCCCATTCTATACTACGGACTCCAAAATTAATATAGTTTTTTTAAAGTTAGGATTTATATTCCACTTGTTTCCAGAAAATACTTTGGTGAGGCATACAAAATTAAATACTATAAAGTGGGGTAAAAGGATGAATTCTTTCCTATAATAGTTCAAAGTCAGAAAGATAGTATACAGTACAAGTGCCATGTCTGAGGGGAACAAAGCAGTCTCCCAAAAGGGACATTATACCTTATCTTCATCATAAAGAGACGTGTGACCCGCCTCCGGGAATGTGGGACTCTGGGGTGGGGAGTCAGAGAAGCAGCCCATCACTTCATCAAAGATCCTAAAAAATACAAGAGAAACACCCACCATGAAAACCCAAGTGGCAGGATACTAACACTGCCATTGCCAGCTGAGTCTAAAAGAATAATCTTAGCCTGGGCTCAATAGTTAACTGAATAGAATCACCAGTGGCTAGAGGTGACATGCAAAATTTCACCAAGTGGCAGAAATTAGGAGGATGGATTGTTTAAACTTTAATAAACCATATATATTTTTTCTTTTTTAGAAAGAATGATCTAAAGCTTTTTTGTTTGTTTTGTTTTCCTCATATGTAAGATATGAGCACTGTCATCACTCGTCTTAAAGTAACAGAAAGTGCCTGGAACTTGAGTAGTGACAGACCAATGTAATTACCCCTCCCCCTAGGGTAATGCATCAGTATACATCAAGAGATAGATGCTGAATGCATTTAATCAAAAGATGTATCGTCTCTTGTGGGGCTCACTCTAGTGTTATGTTTAATTTCTCCTGACATTTCACTCATCACAGAGCAGACAGCTTCTTCTGTGGCTCCTCAGGAAAAGATGGTTTTTGTTTGTTTCTTTTTTTCTGACCAGGCCCATACTACAAGTAGAGGCTTGTAGAATCTGAATGAGAGGTAGAAATGCAAGGATATATACCTCTCCAAGGGCATATACAGCAAGGGTTACATCTTTTTAGCTGGCTCATGGCTGTTCGGGAGACCTTTATTCATTTTGCAGAAAGCTGAGACCCCAAAACACAGATGTCCATGGCTCCCCTTGTACAGACATAGTTCCACAATGTCTTACCTGACAAAATCTTCAAAAGTCCGAAAAGAGACCATTCCGCCCATCCGCTGACAAGGTGGAGTGAATGAGTTGTCCAACAGTACATCGCTGACACTAGCTACATGGGTCATGCCATAGTGGTTGAGGTTGGAGGAGAAGGACATTCTAAATGGTAATTCAATCACGTTCATTAGACAAGGAGGGTAGGAGCAAGGACTGGGAAAGTAACAGTAGGGAAAAGGAACTAGGAGAAAACTCTGAAGTAGGGTCAGGTTGCAGAGCAGATTTGGTTTTTTTACCCACTATGGATAAGGTTGTTTTGCTGGATTCATGTTAATCCTTTCTTTTGAATTTCCCTATATAAACTATATTTTCATCACTCCAAAATTTCTTCAAATAAAAAGCTAAGGACTGTTAGGAATTTCCAGGCAGTTTTAATACAATTACATTATAAGATGTCCAATGAATGAATAGCACATAGGGGTTAAAAACCATCCTGCATCTTCCCCCTCCCTAAAGCATTTCCTCCTTTAAAAGGAAGTAAGCAAGCCAAGTGAGTTGTAACTATGCAATGCTTAAGGCATTTTGTTTTCTAGGAGCTGTAATAGAGTAAGTATTCACAGATATATAAAGAGATAGGTATATATATATGTATGTAAAACAATTGTAATTAAGTCACCTGGAATGGTTTAGTAAATAATTATATAAAACATTAGGGTACAGAAACAGGTCACAGTCTACAAAAGGAACTTTACTGAGTAATTTACTTTTTCCTTTAATGGGTTGGTACGGATAGTTATTGGGGTTACAGTTCTCCCTTTTTGAAAGAGAGCTATTTTTCAACCCCAAATTGCACGTTTTTCTTTTCATAGTTAAGCACTTCTATACCAAAACAAAAAAATCTCCATTGAAAGCCCTTAATAATTTCCAGCAAGATACAAAAGGGCAGAGCATGGGTCTCAAAGTATGTGTAAGCATGACAAGCAGCTGCTAAACGGAGATGCTTGAAGAGAACTGAACTGATTTGTTCAACCTAAAAACAATGAATCTCTATATTTCTTGATGCACCTTAACAGTATGTACTGATAAATAATACTGTAAAGTGTTTCTGAATGCTCAATCAGGACAGCCTGTTAGGAAGGATCAAGCTAAAGGATGCCTCCAGGACTTGCCTGACATGTTACCAGCATACTGATCTGAAGCAAGTTCAGGGCAAGGCAAATTCATGGCACTTGAATTTGGGGAACTGCCCCAAAAATCTCCTTGAAGTACACCACCTGCAGTGTTGCAGGGGGAAGAGAGACGACAACGTGGACTTGATATCTGGGTACATATTGTACCCTATCGCAAATCATAATTACAAGGCAGTGGAATTCTTTGTAGGATGGGAGTGCTGCTCACACAGACTATAGAGACTGACACTCCAGGTTTTTATTCCTTTGGCGAGTGATGACTATGGAAAAGGTACATCATCTTTTGACAGTACTCAGGAGTAGAAGGCAAAGTGGGAGAGGAAACCATTGATACAATGAATGAAACAAACAACGAAACACACATCAAGCAAGTCTTACACATGGTGCTCACTAGAAACTGGGATTCAGAGTTGTATTACCACAGAAGTGCTATCATCCTCCTCTTTTCTAGGATCACCAAATATATTTACTAAAAGAGCAAGTTTGTGAGGCATTGTATCTTTTCTACTTGCTTGGCATTAAGCAGGAAAGATAAAAGGGTTCCAGACCACATTTAAAGGGAACTCCCTCTGAAGAAGCTAACAAACTATGTTTGTGGCAACCATGGGGTTAAGTAGCTTTTTCACTCAACTGAACCCCATGGGAAATATCGACTATTCAGTTTCCCCTCACTGCTATGCTTGTGAACCAGGGCGGCTAAAGGCAGGCAGGAATGAGCCAAGCCCACTCACCAAGGGAAGATTACAAGACCAATTAAAAGCATTCCCTTTCCTCTCCACATCCAAATTGGGATCTAAAAGCTATGATTAGTTTTGATTACTTAATATTTTAAAGGGAGAGGGACAAAATAAATGTAAATCTATAAATAGTTCCATGTGTAGCTGATTATCTGCAAAGATCTTGCCATCAACTTACTATTGCTTTTGCATATTGTGGATTCAATTCCAATCAGAATTGTTATCCTCTCAAACTTGCATTGTGTTGCCTTGCTTGGTTCAAGAGACAGGAGAAACCCAAAATACTAAAATATCACTTATGTTATATTAGCCTGGAAACCTCCACACAGGGTTAAACACATCAAAACTTAAATATACTTTTCCAATGTTAATCTTATTATAGGTCTGAAATAAAAACTGACTATCATTATAACATTTTAACACTTTAGAAAATTAACTAACAAACTGATAAAACATGAGATCAGCTATTTCTGGATCTGCACTCCTCTAAAAGGAGAAGCAAATTAGAGAAACTAAAAATTGTAAAAACTGTGAATAATTTGCCAGGATAGGAGTAACCTTAAGGGTTTCTCCTCTGAAAGCCCCAAACTACACAGAGAACTTAGCAAAAGAAGATGTTGCTAGCAAGGCTGAACATAAGGCAGACAAACCCCCTATCATATACAGCTAGATGGGAGCTTCTCCATACTGAGGCTTTTCAAGTAGTGCTTTTTGAACAACTGAAGAAAAGCTGAAGACATGTTTTCCAAACAGAAAGAATAATTTAGTATGTCCAAAGGGGAGCTCAGGACTCCCTAGCAGATAACACATTATCATGTCAAGTGTTGTGTTATTTTTTTCCTGGTTTCACTATTCTAAGTTACTTAAAGGTGCTTTTAATTGGAAAAGAAACTAAACATACGGTACCTGTTTAGCGTAGGGATGTTCCCTCTGTAATTAAACAACCACAGTTAGTTACTGATAGGTTAGTGAAAGCCATAATAAAAGAATTGTCAGAGCAGATATAGACCAGTCATGAGGAGCTCCAATTTGGCAGCTCTGGCATTCAGCAGACATAATTAAGTGCTCATTACCCTTCAACCCCCAGGATGCCTCCAAAGTGGCATGCTCCTAACCTACCTCACCACAGCAGCTGTTGATGGAAAGGGTCAAAATGTATTTACCATGGATTTTAAAAATAGCTCTATTACCAAAAAAAAAAAAAAAAAAAAAAAAATGCAGAGTAGTGGTAAAACACAGGCTGATGAAAATTAATTTAAGCTATATGATATGGTATATTAACTTAAGCTTCAATAAGAAATATAATTCTTCACAGGATTCTTAGAGACTCTTCTTTCTTGTTCCTATTACTGAAGGTGTAATAAGGAGGTCCAGGGAAGTTGATTCCACAGCTCCTCCTACCTTAATCGCTTATCCAGGATATGTGACAGACCTACAAATTCTCCACCAAAGAAAAGTATCCAGGAATCTGGGTTCCCAGCTACCTGTTCTAAGTCTTTTTAACCATACTCTTCCTCCCACGAAGAAGAGCAGAGGGGAAGGTACTGTATTCTAGGAGCTTAAAAGAACTGAAAATCATGCAGGAAAATAATGATAAATGATTCTATGATCAGAGCAGTATAAGTTGTTAAAATTAATTAATACATTGTAATTAAATGAGTTTAGGGTCATAATGATTTTAAAAATTGCTGTTAGCTTAAAAACTCTAGGCCTCTCATAAATAAAACCTTATCTAAATTTGACTACCATAGAACTTCCTTATAATGTGCCAAAATCATGAAAGAAAGAGCACGATAAGAATAGGAAACTGCAAGGCACATCTCCCACATTCTCTTTGGCCTTTGCCACTAACTCCTTTTAAAAGATTTCCCCAACTGAAAAATAATCAAACAAATAAAAACCTTTATTTTCAATGTTAAATGGGCAAAGTTATACTTACCACCTACAATTTAGGGGCATTGTAAGGGGGCTGATTGGTTGATATCTTAACCTTCTAACATTCTTTTATCAGCATTTAATCACTGTTGGGGTTTTCTAGCACACAGAGGACTTAATGGGCAGAACATAGTGGGTGGTGCTGATGATATGTGGGAAGGAAGATAGAGGGAGGAAAATGATGCACTTTCCATGGCAGTAGAAGGAGCAGAATAGACTGAGCAGGCCATATAAATAAAAAGCTGTGACATATCACTGCACACAAACTGTATACCTCATGTGATTTGTGAGTAGAAATGCTCTTTGCATCAAACCTGTATCACAGAGTGAATTCATAAGACAGCAAGAGCAACCTCCGAGTGCAGAAACCTGAACCTTTGCTGTTTGGATTCCTTAAGCCTCTCACTCAGGAGGGTGGGTTTTATTTTTACAAGAGATCCTTAGTTATAACGTACTTGGGCCTCAACAATACAGAAAAAATATGCACAGGTTCTAGAACAGAGGGAGGTACAGCTGAACAGAAAACTAACCGCAGATGCTAATGAGAATAGTCTCCCTTTTACGATATAAAGGATACTAAAGAAAGGGGCCACCTGCACAGTTTCTTACCATGAATCTCAGTTCAGAGAGAACTCTACAACCAAGGAAACCTCAGGTTCCATTCATCCAGGTTTCTAGAGTTTAAAAACCAGTATAATCTCTCTCAACTGTTAACAAATTTCCTAATCTAATAAAACAACCTAACTGCTTCTGTAGCTACATTCTAATCCCTTTGGGAGTCTTCACAGGATGACGGCCATGTTTTCAGTAGAAAAAGGCCTGAACTGAAAAGAACACCAATAACAACAAAAAGCCAGGCTTTCTCCACCAGCAACTCTCAAGCTCCTACAGAGAGCTCCCTGCTGCTTTGTTATAAGAATTATGCACCATCTACACAGTATGGGGCAAAAAGCAAAAACTCCAACATCTCTAATTTTTAAAGGAATGGTCCCAAATCAATCATGTAAGTAGGTTTAGAGCCAGCTTATCCACTTTGGTAGAATAAGAATCTGTGGGGATGTAAGGGAGATAAGCAAGGAAGGAAGGAAGGATAAACTGTCTATTAACAGATAAATACTTAGTCATGTCCATAATGATCATTTACATGTTTCCTTTTTTTTTTTCTTTCTCTTTTTTTAAGAAATAGAGACAAGGTCCCACTATGTTGCCCAGGCTAGTCTTGAACTCCTGAGCTCAAGTGATCCTCCTATCTCAGCCTCCCAAAGTGCTAGGATTATAGGCATGAGCCAGCAAACCTGGCCACTACATATTTTTCATCCTATACAAGGGCTATATGGTCAATTTAAGAATATGACAAATGTGGCATATCGCACACTACTATGATACACCAGAAAGCTAGATTAACACTCTGTACCAAAAAAAAAAAAAAAAAGCCACACACACAACTAAGGGAAGAGATTGTATAGGAGTCAAATATTCCATTTATGTAGCTGGAAATAAAATTTGCCACATTCCACTGCATACTCATCATGCAAAAATAGTCAAATTAGGCCGGGTGCAGTGGCTCATGCCTATAATCCCAGCACTTTGGGAGACTGAGGTGGGTGGATCACTTGAGCCCAGGAGTTTAAGACCAGCCCAGGCAACATCTCCAAAATCCATCTTTATACACACACACACACACACATACACACTCACACAAATACAAAAGTTAGCCAGGTGTGGTGGCACACAGTACACCTGTAATCCCAGCTACTCAGAAGGTTGAGGTGGGAGGATCGCTTGAGCCAGGAGGCAGAGGTTACAGTGAGCCAAGATCATGCCACTGCACTCCAGCCTGGGTAACAAAGTAAGTCTCAAAAAAAAAAAAAAAAAAAAGAAAGTAAAATTGCTCAATCTTTGATAAGGCAATCAAGTATATTTTCAAATACATAAATGGGATATAAATTCACTTCTTATCTGCTGTTTGGGCTATTCAAAACACTTATTATAATGAATCTTCATTTACAACATTTGATAAATATTAGAACCACTTTCTTTCTAGTAGATTAGCTCCATTTTACAGATGTGATAACCAAAAAACCAAAGAGGATGCTTTCAATGACATTGTTCAATATGGTGTCATAAACGACAATCTACCCCTGGCATTTTCTCATCTCGGCTCTCCCAGTTAGCATTCCACATCAATATAGATTTTAGAGAAAGACAAGAGAAATCCTGTGAATTCTGAGGTTCCTGGCACTAAGTCACCTCTGATTTTATTGCTCTGCCTGCCCAGAATGGCTGGAGAGCTTGCTTCAATATGAATGCAAAGTCAGAGTTGCCGCCTGCTAGCTGAACCCTCTTTAATTTAAAGAACACTGACTTCTCTGGCAGCCACAAGTTCTGTGAGCCTTTTTACCATCCCTTCCAGCTGAATTTCATTTGGCTTGATTCTAGCTGGCCCTACATAAATCTTTTATCATATAAAAATGCTCCTGATTCTTTTGCTTCCTAACTTGAAGAAGAAAAAAAAAAGAGCCTATATGAAAATGATGGGGATGCATGCAAACAAGCAGTGGTTACATCAAGCTGTGACTGAAAGCCAGTATAGGGCAACTCTTTTGAAATCAGGCAGCAAAGCAGAATCAGAAGAGGTCAGCTGAATAACCTACTAGCAGCCACTAACAGCAGTACCATAGGAGAAAGAGCAATTTGACTGGCTGTGACCAGTGGTGGTCTCTTCGCGTGACTATATTTCTGCAGGAGAATCCAAATCAAGAACTGTAAAACACATCTGAACCATGTATTTCTACTGGCATCTCCCCCACCACCTCCTTGCAGTTCAGATGCCCTGATTCTACTGCAGAGCTTTAGTTTACAATAAAATGATCATTACTTCATTCATTTGCAGCCCCTCCAAAGCCCCTTCTTTGCTCTGCTAGAAGATTTTGCTCTTTCTGAAACAAGTATACCAACAGAGCTACAGCATATTACTGTTGCCTGCTATATAATTAGCTGTGAACCCACAGCACAAAACTACAGGGATTTACAGGTGTCCTGGATTCTGCTTTTCCTTCCCCCAGGACTCAGCTAGTCTTCCTTGACAAGAAGGGACCTTGGGCTACCCTAATGATATATTGAGAGTTTTAAACTCAACTCTCCAATCTTACAAGTCTAGAGTGCCAAAATAACACAGCAGAGACTAGAAGCTGAGCCACAGATACAGGAAAGCACTTTGGTAAGCACTTAAACCTGCTGAGAATCTTCTCTTCTGCCAGATACTTGCATCTTATCAGCAGACTACCCTGAATGAAGGAAGCAAGCACTGTAAGATTTCATTTATTTATAGCTCATTCTGGCTTGCTAACTACAACAAGTGCTCCCACTGCAGAAACAATGCTACAAGTTGGATGACGTCTGAGTATATCAGTACTATCCAAAGAAAGGTCTAATCTCTGGGTGTTAAAGATTATCAGAATTCTTGAGAATGGCAGTTGGCTACCAGTTAGTCACATGGAAGGCTCCTGATTTCTAACCTTCCTTATGAATAAAAAGTCCAGAGGCCACCCACCAACAGCTGAACATTGAGGATGGATGTCAAGCAGCCTAAACTCAGCCATGACCAAAACACATGCTATCGGGGAAAACACAGCCAACCTCTTCTGGAGGTAAGACTTGATAAAAGAGAAGTATTTGAATTAAAACATTATAACACAGAAGGCCAAATTCACAAGTAGCAAATAGCAGAGAAGGTACAGTGGAATCCCACTTAACTAAAGCATGGATTTCCATCTACGAAATAGGTGGAAATAAACACCAATAGGTCCTCACCCATTATATATGTATGGAAACGTACAACAAAGTACACTTCCATCTCCTGCATCAAATGTGATGCTTCTTATTTGAATCACAGATTAAAGGTTAAAAAGATTACTCATGTTCACTAGCGTATATTAATTATAAAAATCACTTGGAGTTTTAAATTGTGTACTCCCAGACTGTCATATTATATTATATAGAGTCATATGCATAGGCACAATTTATGAGATAATATACTTTACATATGTTTGTATAAATATAGCTATATTCTAAAAGATCAAATACTAGTTGACTGAAGAATTTGTTTCCAGATTATCCTGAGGCACTTAATATGCCCAAAGCTTAGTGAAATCCTGAAGGTCAAATGATTCAATGAATTGTGCAAAATACAGACATTCAGGATGATGCTTCAGTGTAACAAGCTTTCCCATCTCCAGCACCAGTGAGTGATACTTAAGTTTCTGAATAGGAAAAAAGACAGACATATACAAAACTTGGGCTCTAAACCCTGAGACTCACTAGGGGAAGAAGGAGAAAAAGGAATATTCAATGATATAGTTTGAACTCCAGGATTAAGTCATGTAAAACTCACTAAAGGGCTGGGCTCACAGAATCTTCAATGAGAGAATTAGGTTCTAGAAGTCTGCACAATAATAAAATGCTCCCTTAGTATAGACCAGTTGCCCTGAATATTCCTGCACCATGAAAACAACTTGAGATAGTCACTTCTCCTTCAAGAACACAAGTCAGTTAAAAAATGACACATTAAAAAAAAAAAAAAATCCCCTCCCCTCAAAAAGAATCACACAGCCTTTAAATGCTAAGAAGGTAAAAAACGAAACACACACACACACACACACACACACAACATACACATGCATTACATATACATATACATATGTGTGTGTGTGCATATATATGTATATATATAAAAATATGTTTCTAACTATGCTTAAATCAGAAAAATCTCTTCAGATGCTGTTCAAGTGAAGGAAATTTTAGAAGTAAAGGGTAAATCCAGACCAGGAGCTTCCCTGAGTGAAGTTCTAGTAACTGGATCCTCTGCTGAATAAGACCTACAGATGTCAAATAAGTTGGAACTACAGTCCCCAGAAAAAAAATTTGGAAGTCTTGGGTAGAAGATCAAAAAGGAGATAATATACCTCAACTGATGCACACCTAGCAAGAAGGATGAAATAGGAAGTCACACAGATTAGGAATAAACTATTTAGTAATCTGCTTTTTAAAAAAATTATTGGAGTTTTTTTTTCCTAAAAATAGTCGAATTATACCAAAAAAGAGTAACCACATGTCAAACAATGCAAAGTCCTATGATGAATTAAAACAAAAACAAAAATGTACCAAATATGTTACTACAAAGCAACTGTTCAAGTGTGCTAAAAAACAGGTGTCTTCTCCCTTTTCAGAGGCTCCCCTAGTCATTTGTAATATATTTTGCCCACTTCTCTAAAAATCAAAACAGGTCCTAATAAGTAAGATACAGGTCTTCAATCCCAACAGCAACTAAGGGATTTTCCTGAAAAAAAACAAAAAAAACAAAAAAAACAAAAAAACAAATAAAAAAAACTCTGCTGCCAGTTTGCAGACAGAGTGCCATGTTTCACCCCAACCTATGGAGGCTAAATCACAGTCAAAAACAAACTGCGTGACTGGGAATTATAGTAAGAGGAGTTAAAAAACAAAAACAAGGGCAGGTGCAGCGGCTCACGCTTGTAATCCCAGCACTTTGGGAGGCCGAGGCAGGTAGATCACCTGAGGTCGGGAGTTGGAGACCAGCCTGACCAACACGGAGAAACCCCATCTCTACTAAAAAATCAAAATTAGTGGGGTGTGGTGGCGCACGCCTGTAATCCCAGCTAATCGGGAGGCTGAGGCAGGAGAATTGCTTGAACCTGGAAGGCAGAGGTTGTGTTGACCAAGATAGCGCCACTGCACTCCAGCCTGGGCAACAAGAGCAAAACTCTATCTCGAAAAAAAAAAAAAAAAAGCTGCAGGAATGGAATTCCACACACAATGAGATTGCAGTCTTGCTTTGATATTACAGCTTACTAAGACACTTCTAATGATGTGCTGGACAAACTCTGTCTACTTCAAAAACACCTAGCTAGGAATGCGAAGACCAAGTGCAAGGAAAGAAAACACAAAAAATTGGTTAAACAAAATACCGTGGCTCATGCCTGTAATCCCAGCACTTTGGGAGGCTGAGGCAGACGGATCAAGAGGTAATGAGATCGAAACCATCCTGGCTAACACGGTGAAACCCCATCTCTATTAAAAATACAAAAAATTAGCCGGGCGTCGTGGCAGGCACCTGTAGTCCCAGCTACTCGGGAGGGTGAGGCAGGAGAATCGCTTGAACTCAGGAGGGGGAGCTTGCAGTGAGCCCAGATCGTGCCACTGCACTCCAGCCTGGGCGACAGAGTGAGACTCTATCTAAAAAAAAAAAAACCTGTTTTCTCCCCCAATAATTTTTGGTCTGTACTAGGTATGGTGGCACATGCCTGTAGTCCCAGCTACTTGAGAGGCTGAAGCAGGAGAATTATTTGAGACCAGCCTAGGAACATGGCAAGACCCCATCTCTATGGGAGGGGGAAAAAAAAATTGGTTTGTTAACCTCAATTGGGAAAAATATAAAATTCTGTTTTGCATTGATAAGTAAAATATGTATGATTCATATGCCTTTTCTTTATTCTCACTGATTTTTAAAGCATGCATAAAATATTGTAGTGTAACATCTATAACATCAAGTGTGGATAATTCCTGTAACTACTAAGAATAAGCAACATAAGAATAATAATTTTTCCTCTCTCTACGAGCACTACCAGTAACCAAAAAAAAAAAAAAAAGAGGGCTCAATGTGACTGTCCTAATTAATTTTTGGTCTAAGTTGAACTGTCTAATATAGCAGCCATTAGCCACATGCAGCTAGGGTAGTACTTGGAATACGGCTAGTTTATATTGAGATATGCTGTAAGTATAGAATACATGCTAAATTTCAAAGATACCGTATGAATAAAAGAAAAAAATATTAACAATTGTTATTACATATTGAAATGGTATTTTAGATATAATGGGTTAAATAAGATGTTATCTGAATTAATTTTATCTGTTTCTTTTTACTCTTTTAAATGTGGCCAATAGAAAATTTTAAATAACATGTAGCTTGTATTATATTTCTATTTGACAGTACTGGTTTAGAAGTAGTAACTGTCAATTATAGCTGTTCATCAGAGCTCAGAGGAGCTTTTCAAAGTGGTCACCTGGACTCTAATCCAAAATGAATTGGGTCTTGAAAGTCAGGAGCCCAATATGTGTATTTTCAAATTACCCCTCAGATAATTCTGAGAATCATTAATCTAGAGGTTAGTGGACATAACTGAGCCTTACAGGACAGAGTGGAACAAATATTGGTAACCCTCTGTAACTTCTTTCTGTAGAATGAGAAACAATATGCTTTTTGCCTGCTTGATCAAAACAATAACACACAAAAAAAGTACTGGAGTTAGAAAAAGAAGAAAAGTACTTGGCTCAAAACTAGCTAAATCTAAAAGAGCTTAGATGTCTGTTTAAGATGAGCAGGCCTATTGTATAATAAAGACTTTGGCCACTGTCTCTGGTTCCTGGAAGAGAGACTAAATCCTTATAATTTCCCAAATAATAGGAGTGTCACTGTTATTTATAAGCCCCTTGGATCACACCCGAGTTTATGCTAAGAGATGAGATGACTCAGAAGGGGAGCTGGTCACTAGAAAGACCAACTATATGATTAGAGGGTTGAGGGCTTTCAGCCGGCTGGACCTCTGGGAGGGGAGATTGAGTTTAATCATGTAGGCTATGATTTAATCAAGCATGCCTACGTAATGAAGCCCCGATTCTGGACACTGAAGGTCAATGGAGCTTCTTGGTTGGTGAACACATGGATGTGCTGAGAGGGCTGATAAACTCTGATTCCACAGGGAACAAACAGGGAAGCTCCGTGTTTGAGACCATCCCACACTTCACCCTAAGCGTCTCGTGCTTTTGGCTGATCCTGACAATAAAACTGTAGTGCTTGAACTCTGTGAGTTGTTCTTCGGGAATTATCAAACTGAGAAAATTGAGGGGACCCTCAAATTTGTAGCCAGTTGGTCAGAAGTGCAAGTGGCCAGGGGACCCCACTTATGGCCCCATCTGAAGTAGAGACAATTTGGTGGTGGACTGAGCCCTTAGCCTGTGGCATCTGATCTAACTTCAGATGGCTAGTGTCAGAATTCAATTGCAGTACACCAGCTGGTGTCACAATAAGGTTATAAATCCAAATTTTAACAAAAACATTTGGGGGAAAAATATATTTTTTATATATATAAAATATATTTTTTTCATATATATTATAGATAATGTATTATGTATATAATCTTATAAAACTAAATTCAAGTAGTAAATCTGCAATAACTGAACAAGCTACACTCTGAAACTGAATACATCATTTTATGATCAAACCTGATCATTTGATCCTAAAGAAAAGAACTTAAGATCCAAAAAACATTAAAGCAATTTTAACATTTTTCTGGTTTTCACAAAGATGATTTTATTTTTCCTTTTTATTTTGCAATTATCTTCACCTTCACAGTTACACCAATAATAATGATGACCATAACAATAATAGTCCAGCAGGTTTAGAAGGGAGACTTCAGGGAGATTACAGGATTACTGTTATGTTCAAGTCTGATCTTTATCCACAGGCATGTCCAGATGTTGGGAGGGACAGGCATATAAGTTTTGTAACCACATTGAACTAACCAAGATTCACACTCTTGACATAGAAAGGTGAATAAGATTTCTTAACAAAGCAGTCAAGAAGAATTTCTCTCATTTTTCAGCCAACATTCCCTCACCAAACTGGACATATCCTCAAATAAAAAAAAGTAGGACAGGGAGAACAATTAAGAAAGACAAGGAGAGTGATGAGGAGGGAAGGAAATCAGAAGCGGCCCTGCAGCCTGACTACAAATCACTGCCCAAAGGGAAGAAGGAGAAAGCAGGAAGAAAAGGAGAACTGCCCTGAGAATTACAAAGAGCATTAAGTATAGCGTGTAGTTCTCTACAATTATTCAAGGAATGCAGGAAAAGAAAGAAGACTGAGTGCTGTGCCCATGTGTGCCATGAGTACTTTGCCGCTCACTGAAGGACAACCATTCGTTTCTAGAAAATGAGATTCTGAAATCCATGGAGGCAAAAATGTACCGAGAGATGCTTGCTAAATCAAGGATATATGCTTTTCTCTGCCAGCCATAAGGTATTTTCGAGGTAGAGAAGTGAAAGGATATTCTGAGACAAAGAAGAGAGGTACTTTTTCTGAAGATGCCTCTGCTCATCTGCCGACCTCTGCTGGATCAACAGTGGCATCCAGTGGCCAAAAGTCTCAGCACAGACTTCTTTGTCTCCAGAAAGGGTTTCTATTGCTTTGGGTGAAGTGGCAATTTAGAACAAAACCATTTCTGGTGTCTATAACTAAGGTTCCCCAAAGACACAGTACTTTGTAATACCAAGTGAAGAACCAAAGGCCATAAAGAAGAAATGGAGAGGGGCAGGTTAAGATTGGCTGTGGTATTTATATTTCCTGTGGTATTACTAAAAAGAATGAAAGCACAGGAGGGGATGAACCTATGTGTGGGTGGAATTCCTAGATTTTCATTGCCTTAGAATACTTTTTAAAAGATAGCCTATAAGATAAAGTATTTTCATTTTAAAACAAAAGCAATTCTGAAACAAAAATGTCCATATGTACATTTTATTTTTTAAAAGACACAGGAAGGGACAAATAATGTAATTATCATGGCTTAATTCAGTAATTTATTTGAGATTAAGAAGTTTGGTTCTGTAATGTAATTTTTAAAAACTGATTGAATTTCAACTGCTAAATTCAGGTTGTCTGTTTTAGGAAGATAATGAAACTGGCTCAGGTATAACCTCAACCCATAGCAAACATATAGAAAAGAAAAGCATTCCACCCAAAATATTTTTTTGGTCTAATTGCTGATTTAAATTGTTAAAAAGAGTGATTTTTCTGGCAAAGTTCTAGCAAGTAAAATGCTAGTAAATTCTTTCTAATTTTTTAAAAAAGAAAAACTATTTCCTCAGTGACATAATACAAGCAAGAACGAATGGAATAATCCTAAACTTTCATCTTACTTAGACCATAATTTTTCTCTTTAGATCAAAGAAGTGGGCACCAAAAGGCTCTTCTCTTATGGTTCATATTGTTCATTTTTTGCCCTACATTTCTAACTAAAAAAACATGGAATTGTCATACACATTACTCCCCTTGATTCTCATGGTATACCCCTGGCTGGCTCGGGTACACATACCACTTCAAACTCACCTGTTTGGATGAGATGTGGGCAGCATGAACTGGAATTCCACCACACAGGTGTTGTCCTTAAGCTGGCGGTGTTGTACACTGTTAAGTTCGTAGGCAATATAAGCCCTTCGAACATACACCTGGTTCAAAAGAAACCCTCAGTAAATAAATTTCAAAAACAGAAATTAAGAAAATAGCCCAGAAAAAGAGTCTTGAAACGAGGTATCTGAGGCAGAAGGTGCTCTGTGGGAAGAGAAGTCCCAAGGCCCTATGTATACGTACATATCTTGCTTTAATTAATAAAGCTGGAGTCTTAATACTATAACCACGACTACTAATGAAAACAAAACTAGGCTGCCTCTGCTGGACACCTATGTGCACTGTAAACCTTCTTCCACACTAACCTAAACCCTGGAGAAGATTTAATCTTTAGCAAAAGACAGCATATAGAACTACAACTGTTAATCTATTAAGCATGGTCATTTCAACAGAAGATTAAGCAGTGAGAAAAATGAGAGGTGCTGATTTTGAGCCACTTACAGAGTGAAAATAGAAGACACAAGCAATCACAGTACAGTTCAACTCTTTTACTATCTCATGTCTTTGTTTTAATGTCCTCCCCGACTTCTCTACCCGCTCAAAATCAGTTTTCAGCAAACCCTGATCAAAAGCAGTAAGGCATAAGCAGTAAGACATAATTTGACATATAATATCTCAAATACACAAACTTGACTCAAGGGTTAAAGGAACAGCAATAAAATAAAATAAAAATAAATTTAAATTAAAAAAAGAAACAGCAATAGGCTACATCTCTGCAAAAACTGTCAGTCCAACCTCACACATTTCACAGCAAATTTGCCATGCACATAAAATGCTACCTGAGATTCTATGGCACGGGAAGTATATAAGGAAGCTTCTCATTAAATGACATGAAAACACTACAAAACACTTAAATGCTTTATAACTTTTGGCGTTTACTGAGTAGGATAATTTACACTCTACCACAGAGTACAAATAAAAAGTAACACAAAAGAGCTGGCAACAGACTACCGTGATGTTACATTACATAAAATCATCTAAAACACTCTTTTTCCCCATCTTCAAAAAACATCTATTTGGCAACTTTACAGTGGTATTCAGGGCCTGCAATTTTTGTGCTTAATGAGGTAGTGTGCTGTAGCGGAAACAGAAGTCTTTGGAGTCAGATTAGCCTGGGTTCAAATGCAAACTCTTCCACTTATTATCTATGTTATTTTGGACAAATCACTTAACCTCTCAGAGTCTCACTTTCTTCTTACTTCCTAAAGTAACTGTAGGATTAAATGAGAAAGATAAAATACCTAAAACACAGTTCATTAAATGCTATTACTTTCTTTCCTTTGAGGAAGTATTTCATAAGAGCTGCTTGACAATCCAAAACATAACTAAAATCAATTTTAATTTGGCCCAAATCACACAATGGTAAGATGACACATGCTCTGATCAGCCATGTATTTTCGCTTTTTGTGTTACAAGGAATCCTAACTCATTATGAAATGGGAGAATTCAAATACCTGGAAAATAGAAACTACTGAAAAATGCTGGCAGCTATTTTCCTGTGATTGGAACCTAGAAGCTGGTGACGAGTTCAGATGAAACACTTGAGCAAAGTATCTGAGTAAGCACGTACTGTTTCAGAGGAAAAGAGACTAACTACCCTTAAGAACCAACCTTAAGGCCAGAGAACTAGAACTGACATGGCAGCCAAATAGACAGAAGAAAGCAGCTAGAAACAAAGGAAAAGGTCATGTCCCATTACCATAAATACTTACCTCCAGAGCTGCCATCCTCACTACTTGGTTGCTGTGATAGAAGAAGTTTGGTAGGACATCAAAAATAGATGTTTCTGATAGGATGAGTTTCTAGAAGATACAAAGACAGGCTTAAGCCTTACATCAAAAGGAGAACAATTTCAATGGACACTATTTGGCATTTGAAGCATTTAGTGAAACCTAAGAATTTTGTCTCTGAATGCCATAATCTCTCTGTGCCCCAGCTTCCTGAGCTACAAAATGGAGAGAATAAAATACCTATCCTCATAGGGCCGTTGTATTATATGAGTAAATACATGTAAAATTCTTAGAATACTGAATTAACAATGCATTATTTGTATGCTAATATAAGTGTTTATGACTATTATTCTTTTCTGACATTTATCTGAACTCTCTAAATATTGTCTTCACCAGGCATGGTGGCTCACGCCTATAATCCCAGCACTTTAGGAGGCCAAGGCGGGCAGATCACTTGAGGTCAGGAGTTCGAGACCAGCCTGGCCAACATGGCGAAACCCTGTCTCTGTTAAAAATACAAAAATTAGCCGGGCATGGTAGTGAGTGCCTGTAATCCCAGCTACTCTGGAGGCCAAGGCACAAGAATCACTTGAACTCAGGAGGTGGAGGTGCAGTGAGCCGAGATTATGCCACTGCACTCCAGCCTGGGCAACAGAGTGAGACTCTGTCTCAGAAAAATTAAATAAAATAAATATTGTCTCAATACTCCACTATGGTAAACCCTAGATTTGAACCCCAGTTGAAACCCTAGATTTCAGCTATTAACCAAATAAGAAAAAACATCCTTTCTTCCCCTCTAGATTCCCCAGGAAGAAATGTTACAGAAAGTCTAAAGATTCCCCTGGGCCAGATATAACAATGGTATCCTTGTTCCCAGGTAGAAAAATATAAAGTCATTCCTGAAAAGATAATGTTTAAAAAATAATTGCGGTGGTCCTTCTGATTAGTAGTAAAATTAGCCAATAATCTCTTAAAGATGGGCTTTTTATAAAGCTTAATAATAAGCATTAACATAAAATTAAAATTAAACGATACTTAAATAGCTTTGCCTCCAGAAGAGTAACAACTACCTATGTACACATCTGATTCAAATATCATAAATCATCAGAGAAATGTGTGTGTGTATATATATATATATCAGAAATCAACCAGCCTTGTCATTTAATTCTGGCCTAGAATACTTTCTAGGTAAAGTACAAAGATAAAGACTTCAATAGGACACTTCTATCAAGGCAGGCCTATTTGATTTTTAAGCTAAACCACAATTCTAACAGTATTTGTATGAAAAAAAATTCATAAGTATAAATCATTTTAGAAAGTCAAGGTATGAAACTCCATTACATGGAAAATCAAAATTAATTAATTGATTAATTATTTAAACTATGCTTGAGAATAAAGGAGGTAAGAGTCCAGATAGGCAGGAAAGGGCTATATGTATATATATATATATATATACCTGCAGGTTCTCAATGCAAAATTGATGTCCATACATGTCAATAGCTGATAGGAAGATAGACTCTACTTGGTTATGGCGAAGCTCATATGATGGCAAATGGGAGGCAATAAGAACCTAGAGTGAGAACAAAATAGGAGGCACACGTTCCTCAGGGAGTGATTATTCTAGACTCCTATTAGGCAGCTCTGATACAAAAGCAATAAATATAAATCTGTAAGTGCAGGCATCACAGATAAAACAGAGACCAAGTAAAACAACTTCTAGGTCCTGTAACATAAAGCCAGTGCCACCAAATACTGAATCTCAGTTGACTCTCACCATGATTTGCATTGTGGCCAATTTCCCATGATGGATAGGGGGAAGGGAGAGAACACAGCTTCCATCAAGTTCCATCAGTGTATATGATTTACCATTGCAAAGCTGCTGGTCCTAGGGACTGCATGACTAGCTGTTAATTGGGAATCAGGTCTGGCAGGGAGCAGCTGTGGGGAAGGTAGATGCAGCAGAGCTAGCCTTTTACAACTCTGAAGTAGAAAGAAAGACTAGGGAAAGCTGCTTTGACAGCCCCAGGTACTCAGCACCAAGGAGAACGCGTCAGGAAGTAACACCAGTGCGTGTGAGGGGCAGAGAGAGTGAAAGCAGTGTCACAAACAAACAAACAGTGACACGGTAGGATCTGAATACCCTCAGCAGGTCACTGAGAGGTTCAATAGCTTTGAGTAGTTCACTGACATGGATACAATTGTAGAGAAAGCAGAAGGTCACTGAACAGCTTCAAATGCTGCTTCCTTGTCAATGCCCATGCACTGAAACACAAAGGGAGTGCCAACTCTTGGCTTCCCTGCTGAAACCTTTTGGAATGGAAATGAAGACTGCAGGGTGAAACTAACTGGACTTCTCTGGGATTGTTCTGATTGCTACCGCCTAAGATTCATTTCATTGTCTTTCTGCTTTCCACACTTGATTATTTCCTGTACACTTGGAAGTTTTCATCTGCTTCTAAGCTCCCTTTGGGAAGTAAGAAATATTGAGTTTATTTTCTTCCCTGAGTGTCCTTTCCTCCACCTGACCCTGGTTTACTATCACAGGGCTACTAGGGAGGGAAGGGAATGATACCAGGATTTTTTAATGGGGAAAGGGCTTCTATTTTAAAGAGACGCAGCATTAATCTTTTCCTTTCTCTTTAAAAAACATACCACATGAAAACATTTGTTCTGAGGAAAATGTGACACATATATAGAAAATAACATGTTCTTTGTAAAGTGATTAAGCAAAAATTCATTGTGTCTAGGACTGCCTGATCTATGAAAGCCATCCCTCCTTTAAGAAAACCAACAAATGTCCTTACCTGGCGTGCTCGAAGTGCTACTTTGGCATTGGTGGTCTTACTGAGTTGAGTTAGCTCTGTGAGAATATTCAGCAGCTCATCAGTGAGAGTAGGGTCCCGGCCACACAACTGATCCTAATTGTTAATGTAAAAAAGAACATAGATAGCCATATTAAAAAGAACAGGTGGATAGGATTTTAAAATAGAGAAAAGGAATGAAAACAAAGTAAACCCAGCTGGATTAATAAGAAAATGCAAACTTCCTATTATTTTTACCCTAAACAACGTGGTAAAGAAGATCCCAGAGGAAGTTTGGCTAAGGAGAGGCAGCCCAAATCCCTCATTCAAAATTCCTAATGTATTTCCTTATAAATCAACACTATACTTTTAACACGCAGAAGGAATCATTAGAGACCACTAAAAGGGGCCAAGGGGATTCTGAGTAAGAAATAATACATATGTCTCAGTTTTAAGAGAAAGTTTTAAATAACAGGGACTAAAGGCCTTCCTGTTTCCCCTCCCACTTTTGGAAAGAAGGTAGATATAAGGCAAAAAGAACCACCCCAGTGGTTTTGATCTCATAAACCAAATTTTCAGCAACCCAGGAGGATGCAAAACAGAAACACAAGAATAAATTATTTATTTATAAACACACAGTAACTAAAACACCATCTCATATGTTGGCAATTCTGCATCCCAAATCATTTCTCTTCTTCCTGTACCAAGAATCATTCCATGATACTTAAACATGTGAATCCTTAGCTGAATTAGAGGAAAAAAACAGGCTCCTACTATAGAAACCATGGTTTATTCAGTATTGGGTCCTTCCTCTTCTAAGAAGTAAAAAATGTTAAGAAAATAATCCCAATCATATTCTGAGAGAAATATTCTTACTGGAGTCCAGTGGAATATCAGTTTATTCCCTAAATTCATCCATTATCCATGCAATTTCCATCTAAGCTGAAAAAACTGTAAATGCAGTTTTTATAAATGTCTGTCCTTTTTGAATTTTACAGAGCTACTGGTAGTAGTAATTATTAACACCACACCATATAAAATATATCCATTTAGATATCACTACCTCTACTTGGAGTTTTAGATAATTGCCTTGGCTGGGCAGGGTGGCTCACATCTGTAATCCCAGCATTTTGGGAGGTCAAGACAGGAGGACTGCTTGAGCCCAGGAGTTCAAGACCAGCCTAGGCAACATGGTGAGACCCCATCTCTAAAAATAAAAAATAAAAATAAATAAAATAAAAAATTTTTAGGCTGGGCGCTGTGGCTCACACCTATAGTCTCAGCACTTTGGGAGGCCGAGGTGGGCGGATCATGAGGTCAAGACCATCCTGGCTAACACGGTGAAACCCCGTCTCTACTAAAAATACAAAAAATTAGCCAGGCATGGTGGCGGGCGCCTGTAGTCCCAGCTACTCGGGAGACTGAGGCAGGAGAATGGCGTGAACCCGGGAGGCGGACCTTGCAGGGAGCTGAGATTGCGCCACTGCACTCCAGCCTGGGCAACAGAGCGAGACTCCGTCTCAAAAAAAAAAAAAAAAAATTAAGAATTGCCTTTGTATTTTAATAAATATTTATTCTCCCCCTACTACCAATGGGACATGAAAGAAGACCCAAAGGGCCTGCTTGTTGCTGCATGTTAATCTTCTCCCTACTTTGATTATCAGCCCTTTTCTTGAAGAATTTCTATTTCATACTTAACCTTCCCCATCTCAGGGATACTCTTTATAGACTTTTATCACAGAAGTATAAATAAATGCAGTATAAATAAAAGACATGCTTTTTCCAACACCCCTACCTTCCACATCACAAGGTAAATACTTTTGAAATACTCAATGCCATTATGCTGGGAAGGTTTCTCAAACCTTTTTTTTTTTTTTAAGAAAATGATAGAATGAGATTCTGGTTCCCTAATCCACCAATCAGAGGTCTGGTCTGACTGTCCAGAGTCATAAAACATATGATGGGATTTATAATTAAGGAAGTGCAAGTACTGTTTTCACCCATTTAACCCAGATAATTCACTCATCTGAGTGAGAAAAATAAAAGCTGCTATTAAAGTGAAGATAAACCCAGAGGTTCTACTGAACAGGTAGTACAGATTAGAGAATCTGTTCTACCTATCCTAGGCATAAAAGCAAACAGGAGAAAGAAAATGCAAGTAAGTCTCACCTTTTGCTGAGAACTAATGAGCAAAACAGAATTTCAAAGGAATATGTAAAACTACCAGAAACAGGACCATCGAAAGACAGAAGGAAAGAACTGATAGATAACAGTAGGTAGGGAAACCAACATAATTTTTTCCTACCTAAGTCCCTTTCCTAATGTGCTTAATAGAGCAAACATACTCCTTTCCGAGGTACTTACTAAAATCATTGGAATGACCCACCAAAATGCCTAAAAACATAAGAAGTGTACTGGGTAATGCCACAACTCACCTCCTCTGTACAAAGCCAGACTAAAGTCTCAACATTAAAAACAAAAGCCAACATGACAAAATAAGAACACTAGGGCCGGGCGCGGTGGCTCACGCCTGTAATCCCAGCACTTCGGGAGGCCGAGGAGGGCGGATCGCGAGGTCAGGAGATCGAGACCATCCTGGAGAACACGGTTGAAACCCCGTCTCTATTAAAAATACAAAAAAATTAGCCGGGCGTGGTGGTGGGCGCCTGTAGTCCCAGCTACTCGGGAGGCTGAGGCAGGAGAATGGCGTGAACCCGGGAGGGGGAGCTTGCAGTGAGCCGAGGTCGCGCCACTGCACTCCAGCTTGGGCGACAGAGGAAGACTCCGTCTCAAAAAGAAAAAAAAAAAAAAGAACACTAATCACCTCCGCAACCTGTATCAGATTTGATATGGAATGCATTCCCTTTAAAGGAAATATAGGTTTACCTTTAGAGATTAAACTAAAATTTTTAAAAATGGAATTATCCTCTTGCATAGTTACAGATCATGGTTTTTTGTTTTTTTTTTTTAGACGGAGTCTCGCTCTGTTGCCCAGGCTGGAGTGCAGTGGCGCGATCTCGGCTCACTGCAAGGTCCGCCTCCGGGGTTCACGCCATTCTCCTGCCTCAGCCTCCCGAGCAGCTGGGACTACAGGCGCCCGCCACCATGCCCGGCTAATTTTTTGTGTTTTTAGTAGAGATGGGGTTTCACTGTGTTAACCAGGATGGTTTTGATCTCCTGACCTTGTGATCCGCCCGCCTCGGCCTCCCAAAGTGCTGGGATTACAGGTGTGAGCCGCCGCGCCTTGCAGTTACAGATAATGTTCTAACTTAAAAGACAAAACAAAGCAAAACACGCAAAACCACTTTTTTTAAAAAACCACTTTTTTATTTTATCTTTCCACTATGAGAGAAAGGCAGCAAAAAAGCACTTCAGGAAAAAGCAACAGTATGTGTAAGAAAAGCGAACTATGGAGATTAGAAAAAATAAATGTGGGCCGGGCGTGGTGGCTCACGCCTGTAATCCCAGCACTTTGGGAGGCCGAGGCGGGTGGATTACCTGAGGTCAGTTCCAGACCAGCCTGACCAACATGATGAAACCCCATCTCTACTAAATACAAAAAAACTAGCTGGGCGTGGTGGCGCATGCCTGTCATCCCAGCTACTTGGGAGGCTGAGGCCGGAGAACTGCCCGGGAGGTGGAGGTTGCAGTGAGCTGAGATTGCATCATTGCACTCTAGCTTGGGCAATAAGTGAAATTCCGTCTCAAAATAAAATAAAATAAAATAAAAATAAATAAATAAGGCCGGGTGCGGTGGCTCACACCTGTAATCCCAGCACTTTGGGAGGCCAAGGTGGGTGGATCACCTGAGGTCAGGCGTTCAAGACCAGCCTGACCAACATGGAGAAACCCCGTCTCTACTAAAAATACAAAATTAACTGGGCGCAGTGGTGCATGCCTGTTATCCCAGCTACTCAGGAGGCTGAGGCAGGAGAATTGCTTGAACCCAGGAGGCAGAGGTTGTGGTGAGCCAAGATCGCGCCATTGCACTCCAGCCTGGGCAATAAGAGCGAAACTCCATCTCAAAAAAAAAAAAAATAAATAAATAAATAAGTGCGAAGTAATTATCAAACACTATGAATTAACCACTATTTTCATTAGTCTATTCTGACTTGGAAGTTTTCCATTCAAATATTTTCTCCACTGTCATCATTAATACTTAGAAAAAAATTGGCAACAGAAAATTATGTATAGAATAACTTCCTCAACCCTGTCTTGTCCCTGACCTAGACACAGGATTCAGGTTCTGCAAGAAAACATCAGGGTTTTTCAGAACCACCTATCTTAAGATGCCAACTAACATCCAATAGGAAGTTTATTACCCTCTGTCCTAGAGACAGGCTTCTTTTGGGCAACTGGAGAAACCAACATCACCATCTAATCCTGGTGAACATTTTGTAAGGATACCTTTAGATGGTGTCTAGGTCAGCAGATGTGTTTAGTCAACATAAAAAGGTTTGTTTAAAGAGCCAACCTGCTGATTTTGGGATTACAGGTCACTTGCAAAAATCTGGCGTCCCAATCCACCAACCAAAGGTCTGTTCCAACTGTCCAGAGTCATAAAACGAAGTGAAAATTATTATTCAGCCATACTGGTACAAAACAGTTATTTCTTGCTTTTACTTTTGACCTAGATGGTAGCTAACTATAGGAAATAGTTCGAATTTGCAGAAATACAACAAACATGATAAAATGTTAAACCCATAGCCAAGGCTGGGCACAGTGGCTCATGCCTGTAGTCCCAGCATTTTGGGAGGCCAAGACTGTTTGAGCACAGAAGTTTGACAGCAGCCCAGGCAACACAGTGAGACCACATCTTTAATTAAAAAAAAAAAAAAAAAGCATAGCCAAAGTTACATAGTTGACTGACAGAAGAAACCAACATAGTCCAACTTGATCTTAGAAGGCAATTCAAAACGAAAAGAATGTGACCTTATGTGTAATGTCCTCAAGACATTAACTATTGTTCAGCCGGGTAGGCACTAAACCCAGTATCAGCAACGAACTGGTAGCTTCTTCTAGTTATATCTGCACTTTTTGACATCCCAAAAAATGTCATAGGGTAAGTTTAACAATTGTTAATATCACCCTTAATCAGTGAACGTGGAATCACTGAGAAAGACTTTTCTTCTTTATTTACATATTGGACAAAATTATTTGCAGTCAGGTTAAGTGGAGGAAGGAAAGGTGCTGATCAGCATCATAAATTCTCCCCATCTAAACCAAATCAGGGGTTCATAGGCATGGTATTACTCATACAGAAGCATGGTTTATAGCATGTTCATGTGGACCATATCAAAAATAAGTTACAAGCAGTGAGGGGAAGACTACTTACCATCAAGGTGGCTAGAAGATATGTACATTGCCATCTAGACAGCTATGAAGATGTTGATACTTTGTATTTGTACCAATTAGCTTAATCTGGCTAAAGATTAAAGAGTTCCTTAAATATCTCTAAGCAAACATAAACAATGTTCTGAGTTCTAAGCTTTTTCCTATAAAGTTAAATTTAAGAAATAAGAAGAGCTTTCAAAAAATAAATGTACTATTGGTCTTCCAGACTTTGTGTTAAATTGTGTTACAATGTCCCTTTAAATGGAGGAAACCTGCTAGGACTTTAGCCTTTTACCTGCTACTTTGCTTTCCAGACAGAGTTAAAGATTACCAGAAATCTGCCTGACAGTCCATGAGGCAAGTTACCACTGGGCAAGTTATGCTAACACCTGGAGAGGATAAAGGTACCTCTTTACTAGAGCAACGCATATCCCATGACATTGACTCATGGAAGCCTGATTTTCTTGATACCTCCCTCCCTGTATGTTCAAAAGCCCCAAAAATCATCATCTAGCTCAGCAAAGCATACTATCAACATTCCTACTTCTAGAAAGCAGAGAATGGAATACTGGGCACATAACCATCAATCAGGAAGACAAGATATGCAAAGAAAGGGGAACCAGCAGAGAACACAAGCTGGGGGAGTCGAAGTGCTACCATGTGCAGGTGACATCTGTAAAAGACACTAAGATCCGAGGAAAGAATAATCCAAACAACCAAAATGGCTCTTACCAGCTACTACCATTAATGCAGACGTGGGAGAGGAGGAGGGAGAGGAAGAAGGAAGGGGGAGCAGCTAAGCCTTGTCAAAGAGGAAAAGAGGAAGACATGTCTGGCATTCAGTAACATCAGATCAGAAAAGAGCACCGTCTTGAGCTTTTACCCATGTTCCATAAGTCACTGCTAGCTGGCCCTGAGCTTGATCATATCATTAACTTCTTGATTTCCAAATCTCTAAGATGAAAGGAAAACAACTGATATTTGAAAAGAAATTAGTGACATGAAAGCTTACAGATCCTCTTATGTTTACTGGGTCTCATTTTGTTTTTGTTTTTTTTAAAGAAAAATGTAATGACACCAAAATAAAGAAAAGGACAAATATGGCTTCCTGGTTCACATGTTCAACCGTCCTTCTCCTCCTCCTCCTCCTCCTCCTCTTCCCGTCCCCCTTGTCCTCCTCCTCCTCCATCCTATTCACCCAAACTCAAACTCTGAAACAGCTCCTTTCTCTAAAGAGCTCAGCCTGTTGGAAAGAAAGTTTGGGTACTATCCATGCAGGTAAGAAGTAATCAGGATGACAAGGTGGGAGAAAAAAAGAACAGCGTGGAAAGTCAGAGTCCCATTGGCTTCTGCCTGTCCTGACGGGCAAAAGCAGAAAGCAAAGCCTCAAACCAGTTCTCTGACAGGGCCCAATGCCTCTGCAGCACCCCCCGTGTAATTACACACTTGAGTGACTGGACTCTGAAGAAAATTGAAGGCCTGAGCTCCGAACAGCTGCCATTTTCTCTCTCCATCACACCAGCGTGATTACTTGAGAAATGAACAGCCCCGGCTCAAAGCTACTCCAGAATTCTCAGAGGAAATATGGCTCCGTGTTCCAATAATGAGATTCTTAAGGCAAGCGTTACTTACAATCACTCCGCAAAAGGAGCGAGCTGAGCCCCTATATCTTACAAATTAGAATTTAAGAAACCCAGCGACAGTCTTGGACAATCATTACTCTTCTGCTGCTCCAAGGATTCTAGGCTTTGGTCTATTTTTAGTGCAGAAAACTGTTAAGTTCTTAAAAACGTAATCACAATAAAAAGAAAAACTCACCATAATTAGCTTCCTATAAAGGCAAATTCCACCCCATTCTAGGTCCAAACTGACAGATTCTTCTACCCTCCTCATAATTACCCTTTTCTGACAGAAAGTCTTGGCTTTATCCAAATGAGATTTAACAATCCTTTCATTAAATTAAAAAAAAAAATCTAAATAGTCTTTCTTCCTTCTTTTGACTGACAAAAAAAATTAGCAAGTTGCCATAGATTATATCATTTCTTAGCTGAAACCTGTTCGCTTGGGGGAAGTTGAAGTATTACATTGTACTGATATATATATTTTTCCCTCTCAAATGCATCTTCTCGTTTCCCCACCATCTAGCCATTCTAGGGTAGCAAAGGCAATGAACTCTCCCTACAATTACATATTTTTTAAAGTGGCTATTCTAAAAAATGTTATATGATTTAGAGTTAACCAGCTAGGCAGATAACTGAATGAGTGGCACTCTTGTTAATCAGAGGTGTATGGTAGATAGTTTCCCTTCATTCCGAAGTAAGAAATAAAAAATAGCTATGAAGATGTATGTTTTTTTCCTCCATGAAAAAATGATGTAATTAATGTACCAAGAATCCCAATTCCACAAAGAGACAAAAAAGAAAACTCCAGGAGTGAAAAGGCACTATAGTCCCCAAAAAGACAGGCATGCAGCAAGCAAGGCAAATGCTCAGGACCATGGGGTGAGGGACTCTAGGAATAGTCCTACTGTACTAATTCCTACAACTAACTCAACCAGAATGAGCTAGGAGTGAAGGACTTGCAAGTCATCTTTAAAAATCCTTCAGCCCACAAAAATTCCACCCACTGGCCAAATGCACATTAGCTCTCATCAAACTTACCAGGCTCACTCCCTATTCCTATTTCCTACTAATTCTTATTTTACTAAGTTATGGGGAAAAAAAATCATACATTTACTACCAATACAATAATCCGAGCTTAGATTTTCAATGTAAATAAAAAGGGACCAATGAAGATGCAGAATACATTTAAATTTCTCTGGTCAGGGAGGGGGAGTGCTGGATTTCTAATTTTTTTTTTTTTTCAAGTTTGACATGAGAGCCATTGCTTGTATCTACGGAACAAGAGTTAAAATTAGAATATATTGGCTAAATAAGATGAAATTTTAAAGCTGCTGTCATGATGACCACAGGAATGGCGAAGCACGGGGCATTTCTAAACAGAGTTAGGAGGTATAAGTTCCTGTGAATGAGTATATGCATAATGGCCAGAAGAGTCATTTTCTCACTAAAGCAGGTTCCTTCAGACCAAGGACAAAGATGTGAGAAACTGTTAATCCACAGCTCAAGCCCCACTCATCCCATAATTATAAAAGGCAGTAGTTTTTTTCTCTGGCCATAGCCATCAAAAGGAAAAAATACTTTTTGCATATCACTGACGGTCCTTACAAGTTCTGAAAAATGGTACTCACAATAAGCATTGTGACCAGAAGATTCTTCTTGGTGACTTGAGCGTGAGAGAAGATGTAGTTCAGTACAGTGTTCATGTCACTTTTATTCTCTTCCCGGAGGGCGAATACACATTTGTCATAGTGACCTGCACACCATGAAAAGAACTGGTTCTCACCCATGTATAAATGTTCACATTTACATGCTATTTGTTTTGTACTGTCTATAATTTATGAGATGAGCAGTGAGAAGAAACATCATAAGGATTTTCTTGGATGGATTTGTACAGAAACTGGCAATGCGATTTAGTAAAAGGAACACTGGACTAGGAGTCAGGCAATTTGGATATAAGATCTGGGTTCAAGGCCTAGTTCTATTAGCAATTTACTGTGTGCTCCTGGGCAAATCATTTTACCTCTCTGGGCCTCAATTTTCATTAAATTTTTTAAAAATTGGGGAGGTGGGTGTGCCTTAAAGACTGAAAGACTGGGAATAACTCAAACCCCAATCTTACTCTAAACTCTCTCATGATTTCTTTAGAAGAGAAATTTCTGCTGTTTAAAAAGAAATGTAAATATCATTAAACTTAATGATCTTTAAGGTCTCCCCCAGAGCTTGAGATTCTGATTCCATGTTTGACTTGCAGAAAATAGTTGACCCTAACCAGTAGGAACAGTTTTAGCTCAAAAAATAAAACCACATCAAACTTAGCAATATCCATGAGAAGTGTGACTGCTACCCCTGGAATCAACATTTTCTTCTGTTAGTCCCTGAAACAGCTAAGCAATGCCTAGGAACGCCAAATCCAACCCAAGGTATAGATCAAGGAGAACCTTGCATTAAGTCAAAAGGTCTGTAGGGAGACTAAAGTTATGCATATTTTCACTTGCCTTCCATAAGGCCACCAGGGGCAGGTTAGTTCTGAGTAGGAAAGCTATGTTTTACAACAGAAGCATAAGCCTCTGGTACACTGTAGTGATATCTGCCATGGGATATAAGTAATATTCAGTTCTTTAGAAAACAGCTTACCTCAGAATTAAATTTCCAAGTAAAGAGGAATTAGTGTTTGAATATTCTCAAGGGTCAGAATTTTATGAAATCACGAACACAGTAAAGGATTATCACCTCAGTTCAGATTCCATGTTAAGTTACAAGTCAGAATAGTGACGTTCAACTGCATTATCGTGGTTTCCTAGAACATTGAGTACACTGGACCAGTGTAACCAGGCTTTTAATTATTCTAAATATTAGAGATTGACATAAGCAATTTTTTTCCAAATAAAATTATATTTGAAAAACAATGGACTATAATATCGAGAGAGCTGCCAATTTCATAAAAGACACATTTAGACCAAAAGGGAAGCTGTTTAAAAATTAGCTGTCGTGTATTAATATTTTTCTCTACCAAGACTTAGCTTTGAAGTGACAACACAAATAAACTTTGGCAATAGGACCAGGGGAAATAAAAAGAACACATTTACCCGGGGTGAGGGGAGACATTAACAGAAAGAAAGCAATGATACTTTCTTGTTTTTTTTTTTTACTTAGAAGATCCTGCATACCAAGACACTCTTTTTTTAAAACATTTAATTGGCTGGGCACGGTGGCTCACCCCTGTAATCCTAGCACTTTGGGCAGCCAAGGCGGGTGGATCACTTGAGGTCAGGCGTTTGAGACCAGCCTGGCCAACAGGGTGAAAACCCATCTCTACTAAAAATACAAAAATTAGCCAGGCATGGTGGTACACACCTATAATCCCAGCTACACAGGAGGCTGAGGCAGAAGAATCGCTTGAACCCAGGAGGCGAAAGTTGCAGTGAGCGGAGACTGCACCACTGCACTCCAACTTGGGTGTCAGAGTGAGACTCCATCTCAAAAAATAAAGAACAACACACACAAAACAAAAAACAAAACAAAACAGTTTAATTATGAAATATATATACAGAAGAATATATAGAATATATGGTATCAGTTGAAATAAACACCCATGTGTTATTTTAAAGCTATTAAATTTTAATAGAACATCTCTAGTATCTTTGAAGACCCCTGCGTACCCCTCCTCAGAAACAACTACTAAGCTGAATTTTATGTTAATTATTCTTTTGTTTTTCTTAACTTTTATCACCAATGTACGTATAGCTTAATTTTCCTGGTTTTTGAACCTGAAAAAAATGGCATCACTTTACCATTTCTTTTCCTTAACATTGTATTTTTGAGATTCATCCTTTTGTTCAGTGTGTATGCCTTGGTGCATCCGTTTCCACTGCTGCATAGTAATCCATGGTAGGAATATACCAGACTTCAATGATCCACTGTACCTATGTATATTTAGATTGTTTCTTGTCTTTTTTGAGATTATGAACAGTGCTGTCACAAATACTCCTGTATATGTCTCCTAGTAAACATGTAATAGTTTCTCTAGAGTATATTTTCTAGGAGTAAAATTACTAGGTTAAAGAATACAAATAAGTTCAACTTTATTAGGTACTGACCAACTGTTACCAAAGTGGTATACCAATTTGTACTTCCATGTACAGAAGCAATGAAGATGATGATGTGACTTTTAAATTTTTGCCACTCTCATTGTGGTTTTGGTTCATATGACTCTAATTACTAATGGGATTGAGCATCTTTGTGTAAGTTTATAAATTATTTGTACTTCTTCTGTAAAATATCTTTCTATATCTTTTGCCCATTTCTCTATTAGGATGTCTTTAACTTGATGATTCATACCAATTCTCTAGATACTTCTAATTATTTTTTAGGTATATATTTTGTAAATATCTTCTCACACTTTGTAGCTTATATTTTCAGTCTCTCTTTTTTTGGAGACTGTGTCCTGCTCTGTCAACGGGGCTGGAGTGCAGTGATGCAATCACGGCTCACTGCAGCCTCGACCTCCCCAGGCTCAGGCGATCCTCCAACCTGAGCCTCCCAAGAAGCCAGGACTACAGGCACATACCACTACACCTGGCTAATTTTTGTATTTTTTTAGAGACGGGGTCTTGCTATGCTGCCCAGGCTGGTCTCGAACTCCTGGGCTCAAGCAATCTGCTGGCCTTGGCCTCCGAAAGTGCTAGGATTACAGGCTTTTCAGTCTCCTTATGATGTATTTTGATGAACAGAAGTTCTTGAGTGGAGTTTAAATAATCAGTCTTTTCTTTTGTAGTTTGTACGTGCTGTGTCTTATACAACAAAATCTTCCTATCCTGAGGTTATAACGATATTCTAACCATTTAACAGCTTCACCTCTTTAGTTCATATTTAAGTCTTTAATTTACCAGGAATTGATTTTTGTGTATAGGTATAAGATAGGGATTCCATTTCTTTCTCTCCCTTTTTTTTTTTTTAAATGAATAACCCATTGTGCTGGTATCATTTATTGAAAAAAAAAAATCTGTCCTTTCCTCATGATCTACAATGCCTCCTCTATCATAAAATAAGTTTTCATATATGGCTGGATCTGTTTCTGGGTCATTAGGTTCCACTGATCTATAAATCTATCCCTACACCTATCTCACAATTTCTTAATTAATATGGCTTTATATTAAATCTTGATATCTGATTAGGCAAATCTTTTCACCTTGTATTTCTTTGGAAGCATCTTGGTTATTGTGAGACTTGTCTTTTATGGAAATTTTATAATTAGCATTACAAATACACTAAGAGAATTTTTATTGAAATGTCAATCTACAGATGAATTTAGGAAGAATCAGCACCTAATAGTGTACGTTCCAATTTAAGACCTTGATAATTTATTTAAATCTTCTTTACTATTATAATATTCTTGATTATAATTTTCTCCAAAAGAGTCTTGCACATTTTTTGTTAGATTTACTCCTTAGTATTTCATCTTTTGGGTTGCTATTTTATCAACTAATTAATTAATTATTTAGAGACAGGGTCTTGCTCTGTTGCCTGGGCTGAGTGCAGTGGTACAATCATAGCTCACTGCACCCTTGAAACCCCGGGCTCAGGCAATCCTCTTGTTTCAGCCTCTTGAGTAGGTAAGACTATAGGCATGTGCCATCATGCCTGGCTAATTGTTTTTACGTTTTTGTAGAGATGGGGTCTCACTATATTGCCAAGGCTGGTATCAAACTCCTGGCCTCAAGTAATCCTCCTGTCCTGGCCTCCCAAAGTGCTAAGATGACAAGCGTGAGCCACCTCATCTAGCCTGCTATTTTTTTTTTTTCCTGAACTGCTTTTCTAAACAATTGCTCTACTGTAAACAAATACTGTTGAATTTTGTATGTTGACTTTTGTATTTAGCAATCATGTTAGATTTTAAATAATTTAATAATCAATCTGTGAATCCTTTGAGGCTTTCTAAAGAGACACCCTATCATATTTAATAATGGTAGATATATTGCTTTATTACTTTCTAGCTCTTATACCCTTTAATTCTTTTCCTTGTCTTACTGCACTGGCTAGGACATCCACTATAATGCTGAATAGAAGTAGTGACAGCAGGCATCCTTGTCTTATTCCTAATCTTAAAGATAATGTTTTCAACGTTTTACCATAATGCATGATGTATCCTGCAGATTTTTTTGTGGGTCCCTTTTGCAAGATTTTAAAAGTTCCATTTCACCCCTAGTTTCCAAGAGTTTGTCATGAATGGATGTTAAATTTTGTCAAATGCTCCCTCTCTCCACACCCTGTTGTCTTGAGATAATGAGCATGTTTTTCCTCCTTTCATCTATTTCATGATAAATTATATTAATTGACTTTCTCCAAACTGGTCAACCTTGAATGCGTGGGATAAAGCCAACTTGGTTGTTATGTATTATTTTGTATGTTATTGGATGCGGTTTGCTGATATCTACATGAGGATTTTTGCTAGTCATAAGTAGCACAGGCTGCTTTTAAAGGAAGTGAAAAGGAGCAGATAAAGGAAAATGTTTCAAATTTCAGATAATGTTTCAAATTCTGTGATGTTTCACTGCCATCTTGTGGCAGGAAGCAATGTCAGCAGTACACAGCTTTAAAATTTTAGCCAAGGTTATTTCACACTTAAGAGACAATTTATCATTTAGTGAAGCTCTTCAGAGAAAGCCAGGGATAAAGTCCACCTAAATGATATACTAAAAAGTACTGGAAAATCTGAACTTGCTCTTCCTAGATGCCTCTCGTTCAATTCATGGATTAGTTGCCAAGAATCAAGCTCTTCAGATATGGTTTTCTCAATTTCAGCCTGTGATGACTCAACCAACTTACACTATACAAGGTCAAAAAGATATAAACAGGAATGGTAATCTCTATTAGAAAAATTACTTCAGACCTTTCTCAGAAGCACACTGGATTCCTAATTTCATCAAGCTGTGTTTCGTTGTTCTTTCTTTAGAGCTAGTGGATAAAGAGGTTTAGTTTTTAAGGGAGTAGTGATAGGAGACTGTTTATTAATGGGAAGTGCTGTTGACAGGAGGGGGCTTAGCTCTTACACAGTCCTATAGGGATAGTTTGGGTTGGTTATCAGAATCAACGCTTTCTTAGCTAGAGAGTCCTCAGGAAGAGGCTTACCATTCTGGAATTGTGTCTCTACTCGCAGGTACTGCCGGAGCAGATCCATCACCACAGCCTTCATGTGGCCTCGGATGCCACTTCGGTACCTAGGCAAATAGAAAGTCTCCACTGGAAAACCTGACAATCCAACACTATTAAGCAATAAACCCAAAGGCCAAATTTACCTCCACGACATTCCACTGAACTGCTTTCCCTCTGAATAAAGAACAGCCTAAAATGAACTACAAAATTAACTTAAATTCTAAGTCTAAAAGAAATCTCACTATAGACAAGACCTTTTTTAATAAAGAAAAGACAACAAAACCCTGCATAGCCCCGCCTACCAACACCTTGATTCAGTTCCTACTGCTAAGTAGAAATTATTACCATACTCTTGAAATGGCTGAGATATCTGAAAAATTTATAAGTATCTTAAAGTTAAAAGCGTTCTGTGAGGCCGGGTGCCGTAGCTCACATCTGCAATCCCAGAACTTTGGGAGGCCAAGGCAGGAGGCTCACTTGAGTCTAGGAGCTCCAGACCAGCCTAAGCAATATGGCAAAACCTCTTATCTACAAAAAATACAAAAAATTTAGCCAAGCATGGTAGCATGTGACTGTAGTCCCAGCTACTCAAGAGGCTAAGGTGGGAGGATTGCTTGAGCCTGGGAGGTGGAGGTTGCAGTGAGCTGAGATTGTGCTACTGTACTACAACCTGGATGACAGTGTGAGACCCTGTCTCCAAAATAAATAAATAAATAAATAAATAAATAAATATGCTCTGTGAATATCCCTTTAGTATTAACAGCAACAACCACAATTACTTTTGCACCAACCTAATATAATAGGCTCCATAAGCTAAGAAGAAAAAATGTCATACTGGGCCCTGTGACAGAAGAAAAATTAGGAGCTTCATCAAAATGGCAAGGAAAAAGAAAACAACAAAATTTCTGTGCCTTATTAATTGACAGGCTGGACGCAGTGGCTCATGCCTGTAATCCCAACAGTTTGGGAGGCCGAGGCGGGTGGATCATTTGAGCCCAAGAGTTTGAGATGAGCCTGGGCAACATGGCAAAACCCCACCTCTTCTAAAAATACAAAAATTAGCTGGATGTGGTGGTGCACAGCTGTAGTCCCAGCTATTCAGAGGGGTTGAAACAGGAGGATCACCTGAGTTTCGGGAGGTTGAGGCTGCAATGAGCCATGATTGAGCCACTGCACTCCAGCCGGGGCAACAGAGTGAGACCCTGTCTCAAAAAATAATAATAAATAATTGACGGAAAAAAATGTAGAATATTAAGAAGTCAGAAATATTGAGCATGAGAGTTAGCTCACAATTCTAAGATATTTAGAAAAGACAAGGTACTTTCTAAGATATAAGGTGCTTTCTAATTTCTTGAAGTCAAATCTGAGGTAAATTTTTTTGTGACCACTTGAAAGAAAGGAAGACATGAGTGTGGACAGGTCTGGGAATCTGGAGTTACAAGTTACTACCTCTGTACCAGCTGAACAATGCTCTGAGTATTCATAAAGAAGACTTCCCGTTCAGATTTCCGGTTCAATGTAGCTGCATGGCTATCTAGGATGTTGGCAATCTAAGATATAAGAAAGGGAAAAAAATGAGGCCCAACCCAACAAAATGCCCCAAAGCATCAGCCTCTATAGCACGACCAGTAGGAATCTTCTTCTTATAACATGGCAATTCCTATCTCTCATATGTTGGCAGCAGCTGGAAGTTACTAGGCATAGTCTATATAGAGAATCATGCTAAATAAGCAAGCAGATTTCATCCCTTGTCACCCTTTCCCAGATGAATTAATGACTACATTACAAAAACTATCATCTTACCAATATCTGTTCAAGGTCAAGATCCAAACTTCACTCCCCACTTATCTACCTATATTCCCTCCATGTACATCTGCTTTATGGGTAAAGAGTAAAGATGCTGCCAAGGTAGTAAGAATGTCTCTGAAAATAAAACTACCAATAGGCCATGTGTGGTGGCTCACACCTGTAACCTCAGCACTTTGGGAGGCCAAGGAAGGAGGACAGCTTGAGTCCATGAGTTCAATACCAACCTGGGCAACATAACGAGACCCCCATCTCTATAAAAATTTTTTAAAAATTAGCTGGGCATAGTGGTGCACATCTGTAGCCCCAGCTACTTGGGAGGCTGAGGTGGGATGAGCCATCGAGCCTATGGGGTCAAGGCTACAGCGAGCCATGACCACACCACTGCACTCCAGCCTGGGCGACAGAGCGAGACCCTGTCTCAAAAATAAATAAATAAATAAACAGCTGGGCACGGTGGCTCACGCCTGTAATCCCAGCACTTTGGGAGGCCGAAGTGGGCGGATCACGAGGTCAGGAGATTGAGACCATCCTGGCCAACATGGTGAAACCCCGTGGCTACTAAAAATGCAAAAATTAGCTGGCATGGCGGTGTGTGAATGTAATCCCAGCTACTCTGGAGGCTGAGGCAGGAGAATTGCTTGAACCCAGGAGGCAGAGGTTGCAGTGAGCAGAGATCAGCCACTGCACTCCAGCCTGGCGACAGAGCTAGACTCCATCTCTAAATCAATGAATGAATGAATGAATGAATCAATCAATCAATCAACTAATATCACTCTATTTTCAATTCATGAAAATACCTCTAATTAGGGAATAGCCCCAGGAACAAAGTTATAAGGTATACATGATCCAAGTGTGCTTTTCTCATAACTACAGATACTTTATCCTTCACATACAGTACTTTCACTGTTGGGTTTGTACCCTGAGGCAGTTTTGTGAGGAATACGATGCTTAAAAATATACAAGCACAACATCCAAAAAGTAAGGAGGATCCAAATAGGAAGGAATCCTACAACATAAACTCTGGCATTGGTAGCCAGAAAAAAATATAGTGTTATCCTATAAATACCTGCTGGCTGGGAAACTGACAGAGGACTGATGTGATGTTGCTAGCATACTGAGCCATTTCCTTCTTGATAGACTTCTCCACATTGGGGGGAATGCGGCCAGACACACTGGTCATGATATCTTGCAATTCTAGGAGAGGCAGGGAGGGATCTCTGAGGGTTTTCATCAATCGCTCTACCCAGTCTTTTACCTAAAAAGAAAGCATTGGTAAAATAGGACCCAAGTTAACACAATACCCCAAATAAAAATATATATAGTTGTCATTCTGTATATGTGGGAAATTGGTTCCAGAACCACCACTCATATATGAAAATGTGCACATACTTGAGCCCTACGGAACCCATGCATAGAAATAGTTGTGGGTTCCATATCTCATCAATACTGTAATTTTGATCCATGTTTGGCTGAAAAAATCCACATATAAGTGGACCCACACAGTTCAAACCTGTATTGTTCAAGAGTCAACTATATCTGAATTCACTATCATATACTACTTCTTTTCAATAAAAATTTATATAATTTTCAATAGATATGGGGTCTTGCTATGTTGATCAGGCTGGTCTCAAACTCCTGGCCTCAAGCAATCTTTCCATCTCAGCTTCCCAAAGTGGTGAGATTACAGGCATGAGCCAACTATCATAGAGTACTTTGAAATTGCAACATAAGCATCTAACATTGTCCCTATTCTCCAGTTTAAAAAGGACTAATCACGGGCGGGCACAGTGGCTCACACCTATAATCCCAGCACTTTGGGAGGTCGAGGCGGGCAGATCACAAAGTCAGGAGTTCAAGACCAGTCTGGCCAACGTGGTGAAACCCCACCTCTACTTAAAAAAAAAAAAAAAAATTTGCCGGGCCTGGTGGCACGTGCCTACAATCCCCACTACTCAGGAGGTTAAGGCAGGAGAATCACTTGAACCCAGGAGGTGGAGGTTGCAGTTAGCTGAGTTTGTGCCATTGCACTCCAGCCTGGGCAGCAGAGCAAGACTCCGTCTCGAGGAAAAAAAAAAAGGAGTAATCACAATTAAATGTGAAGTCCATGACAAGGATAAGAAACGTGGATTTAAAGACCTCAAGTCCCACAACTGAAGGTGAAAGAGTTCTAGGCCAAACAGCTTTCTTTTCCTCCCTCTTAAACAATCATTATGAGACTTGGAACTATTTTGGAGAATAGGTATCCCATTTGTACATCCCTTCCCCAGGAGACGTGATTCATACCTTGCTGCTAAAGAAAGGATCTGGAAGGCAGTATCCATTCATTACGTTGACCAGATTATCCAGGACATAATGGAACACTCGATGGAGTTTCTCGCCTCTGAGTGCCGTGCTCTGGATCCGTGGCAGACTACCTGTGTGAAGTTCAGCCTGTCAACCCCAACAAGAGATCAAGTCATCTACTACTTTTGATCTAAGGTACAAACACACCACTGCAACTTAAGAGTTATCATTCAAAATCGAGACATCATACCCAGCTACCAGGAGGGAAGTCAATGGAGGAAACATAAGGAAATTACAGAATCTTAGTATTACAGTAACTCTTGCAAACTCTAGTTCCATAATACTACAGGTACAAATACAAGGCATAAGATTAATAGGGGACAAAGCTAAAGAAAACACTGGCAAACCAAGCACTGAAATCACTTGCCTCTCCAAACGACCAAGTTCTTTAGCTCTTAGAGAGCAATATTCGGAGCACCTTCCTACTCACCTGCTGAACCTTGCTGGGGTTGTCCAGTTGCATTTTGGCTAGTACACAGCCAGGGTCAAGAGCTGCTCCAGGTCGCTTGACGTAATGGATACAGCCAGACTCCACAGCTGTTAAGGTCATTACCATCTTCATCACCTATAGTGAAAAATAAATTAGACTCAGATTTATCTCTCTTTACACAGGTGAGTGCTTAAAAGAGGTAAATTTTTCCCTTAGCATCTAAGTTGGACCACACCTAATTTGACCAAGAAAAAATGGGAATTTACCAACATCTCCTAGGGACTATCAAGGCAGGCAATTAGAAAATCTCTCAGTACCTCACTTTGGGAATTAATAACAGTTATTGACATCTCCCATTTCTAACTTTTAAAACCATTTTGGCATAATTTGTGATTATATTTGTTTTGTACTTAGAAAGTAAGGAACAATTTAATATCCTCATACCAGTGAATCCAATCTAAGACATCCAGGCCAAAACCTAAGGATCATTCTTCACTCCTCTTTCTCCCTTACCTACCAATTACCAACCCAGCCAGGCATATCTTCTAAACCTTTCTCAAAAATCTTCCTCTCTTGCCATCTTTTCGGTTTACGCCTTCTTCATTTCTGGCCCAAAGTACTTCAAAGACCCCCTAAGAGATCTCCCTACTTGCTACATATCTCCCGCAAGGTCACGAAAAGCAATCTTCCTAGACCCCAAATCTCATCATACTACTTTTCCACTTAAATCTTTCAGAGATTACCCGCTGCCTCCAGGATAGGGTAAACTTACTAGTATGGCTTACAAGATCCTTCATAACCTCACATTCAAGATCTCACATTACTTCTTTAGCATCTCTGCTTGTCCCTCCCCATTAAACCTTAGTCTATTCTCAAGCCACACCAACACATACTTGCAGTTCCCTAAATACACTGTGCTGTCTTGCTTCTGTCTTTGTACATGCTATTCCTTCAACTTTAAGCACTCTTCCCTGCCCTTTTTCACCTGCTCTATCACTATCTGTCTTTCAAAACTAAGATCAAATGTCTCTTCTTTCAGAATATCTTCCCATACAAGCTTAGCTTGATTTGGGTTAGGTGACCCTCTGCACTCTATGCTTAGCTCTCTTAAAATTAATCACATGACATTTCTTGTCTGTTTTGTGCCCCACCTCCATGTATTTTCTCTGGATAGCCAGCAGTTAGGACACCTAACATTCAACAAGTGCTATTGCCTAGTATGTATTTTTAGAGCTAGAGATTCCTCATGTGCCAAAGTGTTTTTATGTGTTTTAAAAATCTTAAGGTTCACACTTCTAATTAAGCCAACTGATGTTTCTTTTTCATTCTTACTTCCAATCTGTTACCTTTTTTTTTTATTTTTTAGAAACAGGGTCTTGATTTGTGGCACAGGCCACAAATTGTACCACTCCAGTACAGTGGTACAATCTCCATTCACTGCTGCCTTGAATTCCTGGGCTCAAGGGATCCTCCTGACTTAGCCACCAGAGTGGCTGGGTAAACAGGCATGTGCCACTGTATGCCACTAATTTTTTAATTTTTCATAGAGACAGGGTCTCACCATCTTGCCCAGGCTAGTCTTGAACTCCTGGGCTCAAGCGATCTTCTTGTCTCAGCCTCCCAAAGTGGTGGGATTACAAGCACAAGCCACTGCTCCCAGCCTCCTTTCTGTAACTTTTCAGTCCTAGTCCATCCCAGCCAACCCTTTTCCTACCTTCCCCTCCCATGATCCCACAGTCCTTTCACCACCCTGACCTCAATCTCAGCATAGCACTGGCCAGCAAACACATGACCTCCATCTTCTACAATGTACTGGATTAACTTCCCAGCAGAAGGTGAGCGCATCACCGATGGGTCATTTTCCTTCTCAAACACACAGGTTTTATTGCCAATCGTGATGCGATACCTAGGAGACAAGTGGAAGTATGTAAGCTAAGAAAGCACCTCAGAATGTAAAGGAGAATGGTAGAGAATATCAACCTTCAAAGAAAAAAATCCTGAACTTTATTATACACACACACACCCCCATTCACTGCATCTTTGTTTATAATGTCAATTAACAAAAATTTCCTTCAATAAGGATCAGATTAAATATCATATAATCATATAATGGAATACTACATGACTATTAAAAATAACAGGTACCACCATTTAAAAAAACACACACAAAGATATTGATGACGTAATAGCTAACATTTCTTGAAGCCTAGCTATGTTGTGGCAATGTTCTACACATTTTCAACATGTTAATTTATTTCATTCTCATAACACCATAACTGGTGTTGAACATTTGTGAATTTCTTTTTTTTTTCTTTTGAGACGGAGTTTTGCTCTTGTTGCCCAGACTGGAGTGCAATAGAGTGATCTCGGCTCACCGCAACCTCCACCTCCCAGGTTCACGTGATTCTCCTGCCTCTGCCTCCCAAGTAGCTGGGACTACAGGCATAAGCCACCACATCTGGTTAATTTTGTATTTTTAGTAGATACAGGGTTTCATCATGTTGGCCACGCCAGTCTTGAACTCCCGACCTCAGGTGATCCACCTGCCTCGGCCTCCCAAAGTGCTGGGATTACAGGCGTGAGCCACCGCGCCCAGCCACATTTGTGAATGTATTTAAAGAAAAACAGTATGTACATGAGTGTAACTTGTATATGCATATAAAATTTCTACTCAAATATATAAGAAACTTTTAACAATGGTTACTTATAAAAAGGGGAACTTATTTTTCATTGTCCACATACACTGCAGTGGTAAGGAGACATGTTTTTAATTATAAACACTTTTATACTCTTGATATTTTTGTTAAGTGCATGTACTATTTTTTTTTTTAACTACAAATGAGTACCAAAAAAAGCCTGGGAAAATCCCAAGAGCTAGTAACTAATAAGAGAAAAGGCTAATAGGATACCAGCAAATGGACCTCAAACAGCCACTTACCTATCCACTTCCTCTTTCATATACGTAGTATAACTGCTGCCATCATAGGACAAGAGCAGTCCACCGTCACTCAGCCGATGTACATCTACTTCTACACATGAGCCATTCATGATCACCACATAGGAGTTGGGGGACTGTCGAGTCACCTGTAGGGAATGAGAATGAGGATCAGTGTGTCCCTTCCAGGTACAGCTCCAAACGAAATTTGAATGCTTCAAAAATACAGGTAAGAAAGATCTGTCAGGAGGAAGAAAATTCATGGCACTGATGCTATTTACATCAGTGTCTGTGGACATGGCTCAGTCCTGCTGTAAGCAAAGAGGACAACACAACCTTAGCTGTTTTTCCCAACTGTGGTTGTTCCCTGTCTCTCCTTTATCTCTTGGCGGTATATGTGAAGTTGAAGAACAACAAAAAAGATTTTCATAGAACAACAAATGCTGCTTCAGGACACTGACACAAATAATGACGGTAATTCACTAATACCCCCATCCCTGCATTAAATCAAACTTTTTCTCCTGACTCAACTTAAAGAAAGATAGCTAAAAAAGTAAGGTGCAAGCTCCAATGGGGTTCTGCATACCTTAAGTACATACTTGACTCCCTCATAGATAAGTTCAACATCTACTGTATTCAGAAGTGTATGAGCAGGAAGGACTTGACCCCTGAAAGAACAACAATGCGAAAGAAACTTACTACAAAGTTCTAACAGTTAATAAGAGAATCTAAAAGATTATTAATTGTAGCATTTCCTAGAATAACAAAAGACTAGAAACAACCTAAATACCTAAATGATCATTTGTAAGGAATTGATCACATCAATTATGAATCTTATAATGGATTTTTTTAAATTAGGGTAAAATACACATTACATTAAATTTGCCATCTTAACCATTACAAAATGCACAGTTCTATAGTGCTGGGGATACTAACACTATTCTGCAACCAATCTGCAGGACTTTTTCATCTCGCAAAAGTGAAACTCTACACCCATTAACAACTCCCAATTTCCCCCTCCCCCCAGTTCCTGGTAACTGTCATTCTACTTTCTGGTTCTATGAGTCCAACTACTCTTCATACTTCATATAAGTAAAACCATATAGTATTTGTCTTTTTGTGACAGGCTTAATTCACTTGCCCTAATGTCCTTAAGATCCAGCTATGTTTTAGCATGTGTCAGAATTTCCTTCTTCTTTAAGGCTGAATAATACTCTATTGTATGTATATGCCACATTTTGTTTATCCAGTCACCCATCAACCAACATCTGAGTTGCTCCCATCTTTTAGCTACTGTGAATAATCCTCCTATGAATGTGGCTGTGCAAGTATCTTTCAGACCCTGCTTTCAATTCTTTCAGAATACCCAGAAGTGGTATTACCAGATCATATGGTAATTCTATTTTTAATTTTTTCAGTAATTGCAATACCATTTTTCAATAGTGGCTGCATCATTTTACATTCCCATCAAGAGTGCACAAGTGTCCCAATTTCTCTACGTACTTGCCAATACTTGCTATTTTCTGTTTTTTGACAGTGGGCATCCTAATGGGTGTGAGGTGATATCTCATCATGGTTTTGATTTTATTTACGTAATGATTAGTGATGTTGCGCATGTTTTCACATGTGGAACAAAACATACAGACATTAAAAAGATGTGAACTAAAAAACACTTTAAAAAATATACTGTTGAGTTAAAAAAGCAAGGTAAAGAACAGCTTCATAGCATGCTACCATTTGAGTTTTAAAAAACCAGGAGGTGGGAAGAAACAAATATTACATGTTGATACGGTTCAGCTGTGTTCCCACTCAAATCTCTTCTTGAACTGTAGCTCCCATAATTCTCATGTGGTGTGGGATGGACCCAGTGGGAGACACTTGAATCATGGGGGCGGTTCCCCCATACTGGTGGTAGTGAATAAGTCTCGTGGTAGTGAATAAGTCTCACGAGAGCTCATCATTTTATAAGGGGAAACCCCTTTCACTTGGCTCTCATTTTCTCTCTTGGCTGCCACCATGAAAGATGTGTCTTTGCTCTTCCTTTGCCTTCCGCCATGATTGTGAGGCCTCCCCAGCCATCTGGAACTGTGACTCAATTAAACTTCTTTCCTTTAAAATTAGCCAGTGTTGGGTATGTCTTTATTAGCAGTGTGAGAACAGACTAATATACATGTATATGTTCATGTAAGTTTAGGATATCTTTGGAAGGTTAGAAAAGAAATTAGTAATATGAATTTACTACAGGGGACGGAAACTGGATGGCCAAGGAACAGAGGTAAGAGAGAGACTTTTCACTGCTTATCTTTTTTGTGCCTTTTGAATTTTGAACCACATGAATGCGTTAACTGTTCTTAAAGATAAAGATTAAGTTGGGCGCAGTGGCTCACACCTGTAATTCCAGCTATTTGGGAGGCCAAAGCGGGCAGATCACGAGGTCAAGAGATCAAGACCATCCTGGCCAACATGTTGAAACTCTGTCTCTACTAAAAATACAAAAACGAGCTGGGCGTGGTGGCGCATGCCTGTAGTCCCAGCTACTCAGGTGGCTGAGGCAGGAGAATCCCTTGAACCTGGGAGGCGGAGGTTACAGTGAGCAGAGATCACGCCACTGCACTCCAGCCTGGTGACAGAGCAAGACTCCATCTCAAAAAAAAAAGATAAAGGTTAAACATGAAAAAATTATAAAACTTCAGTGTAAGCATATCTACTCCTAGCAACTGAAACTTTATTTGAGAGTCTTAAAAAAGGCCGGGCAGCCGGGCACGGTGGCTCACGCCTGTAATCCCAGCACTTTGGGAGGCCGAGGTGGGTGCATCACAAGGTCAGGAGATTGAGACCATCCTGGCTAACACGGTGAAACCGTGTCTCTAATAAAAATACAAAAAAAAGTAGCCGGGCGTGGTGGCAGGTGCCTGTAGTTCCAGCTACTCGAGAGGCTGAGGCAGGAGAATGGCATGAACCCGAGAGGCGGACCTTGCAGTGAGCCGAGATCGTGCCACTGCACTCTAGCCTGGGCAACAGTGCGAGACTCTTTCTCAAAAATAAAAAAAAAAAAATAAAATAAGTAAAAAACAAAAGCATTTTAAAAGGAGGTGGGGGGAGGCTTGTAGAGGAAAATGCATTTGACATATTTGTACACCAATAAGAAAACTATTTAACTAGGTTACAGATTATATGTTGCAGAACAGAAATAAATAAGACTGGATTGGTAAAAAGCGGCCCATGTATACAGGGAGTTGAAAGTCACGCCAAGGGATTTAGATTTGATACAGAAGAGAAATGCCAAGCTGCTGAAGGTTTTACTACATGAGAGTAACATAGTGAAAGATACTTATCATAGGACTTGAATAACTCTGAAATCTCAGTTCAATTTTTAAATTTTGTTTCTTTTCTTTCTTTCAGATACCTCAAAAGGGAATTGATATAAGTCTAACAACACAGAAGGAAATAAAAGTGCCTGTGATTAAAGTGCTTTAAAATGATTAGCCACTTGGAACATTCCTCTGGGGACTCAAAGGCAGAGCTTAGTCTCCTCAATCAGCATTAGAAATTAGTTTAGCCCCATAGACGTCTGACCCTCTACTTGAAAGACTCATGAGGTCATCCTGAATATCAGCCTTAATTATTTATCTCTGAAAGGTGGTGCAGGTAATACATGAAATATTTAGGGTTCAGCGCTAGGGAGAAATACCAGATTTTTATCACCAGGGTTTGGAGAGATTTGATACTTATACAGGACAGAATATCTACTGCAGCTGGATTCCAGTTTTTAAAGAAGCAACCTGTTCTAACTGTGGTATAAGTTAATGTCTAGAATCTGCAGTTAGACTCCCCAAATAATTTGCCATAAACATCAACATCCCCTCTCTTTCTTGCCACCATGGTCCATGAATAACAAGTAGCACTCATAAGCTGCCAGGAATGGACAGAAGAATAAATGGGTCTTTGAGCTTCAGTCCCTGTACCCAGGACCATTGATTAGTTTGTGTAGCCTACAAGAAAAAAAGCCTACCTTTCTAAGGAGTGAAGGAAGTTAGAGACACTATTCCGCAGGCTCACATCTGCCACGTGGAGGGCCCCACACACAACCCCCAACATGGTGTCAGGTCGTTCAGCCTGAAAAGAGGAAAAAGAGGGCAGATCAAATACATGGTCACTTGGCACCACAGCCTCTCAAATGAAATCAGGCTCAAATTTGTTGTGATGAAACAGCTAGCAATGAAAATCTCCATTCTCACTGCCCAACTGATTTTTTAGATAAAAACGAACACACTCACTTTTAGAATTTGATTAGAGGCACCATTTGAAGAGAAATGAAAAACAACTTTCTTCTTCTCTCCCTAAGACTTCCACTGAGCCAATCATTGAGTAGCTCAAAAATAGGCTTCTGACAGAAATAAATTTAAAAAAACACAACGATTTGGCTACTGATAATCTCAAAGAAAAACGGTGTATAGCCAAAATTTGGACCTCCAAATTATATGAATCTAACGATTTTATACAAAATCTTGGATAATTTAGCATAGCCCCAGGAATTAAGGAATAAGTGATAACTCTTGATCTAAATGAGGCCTCTCTCTTCAGCATCTGGTAGATACAGAAGTTGGCAACTATGGACCAGATTTAACATTAAATGAAGAAAAAGAAAGTAATTCAATCTCTGCATGCCTCTCTTCAAATATACCTCAGGAAGTAATGCTAGAACATAAAATGACTGTGTTACACAAGCACAGGAACCATCAGAGTGCTAAAATTACACTGACTCCTAGATTTTTCCAGGTAGATCAAGAACCATTTACATTAGAATCAAATAAACTTCATTTAGTGACAGGGATTGAGCACACAAGTCTATAAAAACCCAATCCCAGCATCTGTTTGTGCAAGTGGAGAAATACACACCTGTACTTTTTCTGCTATCAGTCTGTCCAGCCAGCCAGTATCAATTCTGTTCATCTGAAAGCTTTCAGTCTCTAACAATTTGATCAGGTATTCAACTGTAGTTCGAAAGTCACCCCGAATAGACAGCTCCTTCAAAGCCACCACCATGTTTCTGGGAGAAGAACAGAGGCCAATCTGTTTCAGCAACAAACACTTCAATGTTTTTCAATCATTTTAAAGATCTGTTTGGCCAGGCATGGTGGCTCACGCCTGTAATCCTAACACTTTGGGAGGCCAAGACAGGCGGATCACAAAGTCAGGACATCGAGACCATCCTGGCTAACACGGTGAAACCCTGTCTCTACTAAAAATACAAAAAATTAGCCAGGCGTGGTGACGGGCACCTGTAGTCCCAGCTACTCGGGAGGCTGAGGCAGGAGAATGGTGTGAACCCAGGAGGCGGAGCTTGCAGTGAGCCAAGATCACACCACTACACTCCAGCCTGGGCAACTGAGCAAGACTCTGCCCCCCCCAAAAAAATAAAGATAAAAATAAAAGAAAGAACTGTTTCATTCCTTTGGAATCTTGAGAGGGAAGGGAGAGAGGCAGTTCCAAAAACAAATAAGGGTGCACATGTTAAGTGTGCTCATTCATGTGCATTCGAGAGAGGAAAATTCGCAAAAAGTCACAAAACATATGAATTCTAACTGATATTACCATAAGAGCATCAGCAAATCAGAAACATTTCATTATAATGAGTACAGAACAAATTATAACAAATTATACGCAAACCACCCTCAGCTTTTACTTACTAAGTTTCCCTTATTCCATTCATTTATTGTTGGCTAACAAGAATTAGGGCATTAATTCTCCCTATCCTTATACCTTATTTATTTTATGTATAATTTATATACAGTAAAATATACTTATTTTAAGTATACAGTTCAATGAATTTTCCCAAGTGCTTAATTTAAAGATTTCCATACAGTAAAGCAACTCTCTGGGTGCAGTCATATATCAGCCTGACACTGCATGTGAGAGTGTTTTTTTTTTAAACTGCATTTTGGATATCTATGCAATGTTTTGCTCATTACTTTTATTACTTCCCAGTTAAGTGCAAAGTGATCCAATTTTAGCAGAATTTCAAATACTAGTGGGCTTTTCTGTATATTTATGCCCAGTGTCTATCCTGCACGGGACAGGTACTTACTTCAACAAATATTAATTATGTACCTCATATTAATAAGACACATACTATGATTGTAAGGAAGAAAGAACATAAATACAATAATCACTTTCAAAATATATGGCAGAATATCATCAATGCCAGTCAGAATACTTACACAAAGTTCTGGAGAGGTTGTAAGAAGGGAGAAATTCATCTCCCTACAGTTTCATGAAAAATGTGGAATCTGACATGGGCTAAAGTATAGCTGATAATTGTAACTGTGAGAGGAATCATATTCCAGGTGGTCCAGGCATTCCCTCAGCCTAAAGTATTATTCTGTTGCCCACCTCTGTCCTCCTTTCTATGTCCTCCTTTGACCTGACTTACTTCTACAAACTTCCAATTATCAATCCAGATGTCACTGTCTTCTGGGATACCTTCCCAGAACCCCTCTAGACTGAGTTAGTTGACTCATCTGTATGATCCTATAATGCCCTTAAATAATCTGACTATCATCATACTTAATACATTGTATTTTAACTGCCAATTGTCTTACACCCACTGGATTGTAAAGATTTGTGAGGAGAGAGATTCTATTTTGGACCTCACTGTATTGCCAGAACCGGTAGATAGTAGATACTCAGTAAATATTTGTTGAATAGAATGAATGAATGGGCCTGGCAGAGTGGCTCACACCTGTAATCCCAGCACTTTGGGAGGCCGAGGTGGGCAGATCACTTGAGGTCAGGAATTCGAGACCAGCCTGGCCGACACGGTGAAGCCCGTCTCTACTACAAATACAAAAACTAGCTGGGTGTGGTGGTGGGCACTCCATGTCAGAAAAAAAAAAAGAATAAATGAATGAACAGAGGAAACAGCAAGAACAAAGAAGCAGAGGGAAGAAACTACAGGTTGACAAAATTAGCCAGGCATGGTGGCACGTGCCTGTAATCCCAGTTACTCAGGAAGCTGAGGCAGGAGAATCACTTGAACCCAGGAGGAAGAGGTTGCAGTGAGCTGAGATGGTGCCACTGCACTCCAGCCTGGGCGACAGAGCAAGACTCTGTCTCAAAAAAAAAAAGGAAAATACAGCTTGAGTTCAGGGAATGGTATGATTGAAGCAGAGGTATAAGGATAGGAATGATTGGCTAATCCATTCAACCAACGTTTACTGAATGCTTACTATGTTCAGGGGATATAGCAGTAACAATACCATGTTCTCATGGTATTTAGATTATGACCCATGGGAAATTATACTGGAATATACTGGAATATATGAGTTGGGGCATTCTGGCAAACAAAAGTCCAAACCTCAAGCTGAGATACAGACCTAATGTAATGAAGAAATAAGAAACAAAGAAAGCTCTAAGCTGAAGAATGAACTTTTGGCATAGTGTCAAGGAGACTTACTGTAGACAACGTATTTTTAACATGCTAAAAATTAAGCTAGTTAGCTTTGTACGGTAGACAAATGTACAGAGCTGGTCAGAAATAAGGAACAAGGCTTCTGGATTGGGTTATAGGACATTCCCTGAAGAAAATACACAGTGGTCTGCCAAATCAGGACTTAAACCTAAATGCCAACAGAGGCCAGTCTGGGAACATAAATGAGTGAGGCAGACTGAATAGGAGCTGTGTTAACTACAAAGTTTATGTCCCATCGAAAAGAAGCAGCCACACAAAACTAGCTGTTTTTTGTTTGTTTTTTGTTTTTTTGAGGCGGAGTTTTGCTCTTATTGCCCAGGCTGGAGTGCAATGGCGTGATCTTGGCTCACTGCAACCTCAGCCTCCTGGGTTCAAGTGATTCTCCTGCCTCAGCTTCCCGAGTAGCTGGGATTACAGGCACTTGCCACCACACCTGGCTAATTTTTGTATTTTTAGCAGAGACGGGGTTTCACCATGTTGGCGAGGTTGGTCTCAAACTCCCGACCTTAAGTGATCTACCCACCTCGGGCTCCCAAAGTGCTGTGATTACAGGTGTAAGCCACCATGCCCAGGCAAAATTAGCTAACTTTTAACGATTAGAATGTACAACCAATGTTGTCATTATAGTCCTACTTTTAAGAGCTAGCAGAAATTCATATTTTGATTTCAATCTCCTGATTTTTTAATATTGTCAAATTAAAAAAAATTAACACTCTGTGAGCCCATCAAAACACATCTGTACGTTGAGACTCACCAGAAAGCCAACAATTTGCAAGCTCTAGTGTAAACCTTTTTCACTTTGCAGAGCATAATATGGCAGCGAATATGCTTATAAGGCAACTTCATATCAATATTTTTTTCTGGTAGCAGTGTTTTAATTTTGAAAAATTCCACTTATAGTTTTGAAGAATGAGAAGAAATGTAAAGGACAAAATAGAGAAATAATGAGATTTCCCTACTTCTAAAAATAATATTAAAAACCAATTAATCAAGGCTGGGTGCAGTGGCTCATGCCTATAATACCAGCACTTTGTGGGGCTATTAGAGCCCAGGAGTTTGAGACTAGCCTGGGCAACAAAGGGAGACCCCACCTCTACAAAAAATTTAAAATTTGCTGGACATGATGGTGCACACCTGCAGTCCCAGCAATTCAAGAGGCTGAGGCAAAAGGATTGCTTGAGCCCAGGAGGTCGAGGTTTCAGTGAGCTATGACGGCACCACTGCATTCCAGCCTGGGTGACAGAGCAAGACTCTGCCTCTTAAAATTAATTAATTCAGGAAATTGATAAAAATATAAAACTAATCAATAAGTGTTTATTAACACAAACAACCATATATTAGGATTAATAAATTACTAATAAACAAATGCTATTTATTAATACTAATAAACACTTATTAATTACCTACTCCGTGTACAGTTCAAAGGTAAAGGGAATGGTATTAAATGTTTGATACAAGGCAATAAACCATTAAAAAACAGAAAAGAACTAGTTCAAGTTTCAATTTTGGATAGATATTCCAAAAGATCTAAGCTGTTAAAATTACCTCCTTCAGCTCTATGTTTTAGGCAAGCAAAAGTGCTGTTAATATTCATTGTTTATGATTAATAGAATATTATCTAACATTTATGATATAGCAGTTATATTTGCATAAGCTGTTATATACAGCACACTAAGGTCTCTTATATTAGCAATGTCCTTTTCATAATATGAGCAGTATAATTTTATTATTTTAATTAACTATAAGAGTACATCATGGTGACTATGGCTCATAACAATAGATTGTGTACTTGAAAATTGCTAATAGATTTTAAGTCTTCTCACAAGAAAAAAATAAAATAAAAGTCTATGATTTATTTGATACCTAGTTCTTGGCCAAGAATCTACCTCCCCTCAATAACAATACTGTTCCTGTGGAAAAATAAGATACCTTTAAAGCAATCAATTTTATACATTTATCAAAAATATTTGAAAGGAAAAATACTTCAAAAGGCTCAGAACAACAAACAGAAAAACATCTGCCAAGCACTGCATAATTTAATACAACACAAATGCAAGTACAATTAAAGATATTCAAAATTTCTTCAAAAAGGTTGTTCATATTATTACTTTGACAGCAGATGATTCCTATTCCCATGCTCACACCTTCACTTAAGATTAGCACAAATTTATTTTGTAAAATGCAATCAAATGCTATTATACTCACGAAATTGCCTCCTCTCTGTTTTCTCCCCAAGAAAAGCAGTGACCAAACTGAGAATCAGCAAATTCATGAAGTCCCCCTGCAGCGGCAACACTGAAATATCCCCAAACATTCTTATTGCTACGGAAATTTAGTTCCTGAACTGTTCCTGAGCTGGGCTTAAAACCCTGTTAGAGAATAAAGAATGAGAGACCATATTATGTTTCGAAGGAAAAGAAGATTTATATATTCATTGTTTAAGTTCTGTGTTAATCACACACAGAAGCAGAGAAGACACACAAAAATGATAAAGGCCAAGACCCAGTGCCATAGACCCACTGAAGACTCTACAGTGACTTAAGTGGGATTAAGTAACCAATGAAGCAACGACCATTTACTTATCTGCTCTGAGAAACCTCTATATTTCCCACTCCAGAGGAAGTCCCAAGATATTTCAGAAGTATACTCTCAGATACTATCTTAACATTAAAGTTCATTAAAAGGAGGTATAAACCTTTTAAGTGATGGGTTACCTCATCTGGATTTTCACTAGTGATCCGAGCAGCAATAACATGGCCCCTTGGGCAAGGAACGTGTGCAGAATCTTCAAAATCAATGGGAGAATCACCCCAGGGAGATACTCCGTACATCATACGGATATCCTTGATTCTATATAGAGGAATCCCCATGGCAATCTGAAAGGTAATAAAACACACATCTTTAATTTTTCAGTTACTTCCCTTAAAGTGTAGAGGCTATCAGATAACCTAAAATATTTTTATTTTTGGAGCCACTCCCTAAAACATTCTATTTTTATAACCTGTATTCTACAATCATCAACTCTAAGTTGCTTGAAATACAATATATCACTACATATAAGTAGTTAGAATATTCTCCACTTCTAAAGAAGTTCCCACATTCCTAATGCAACAGACACGAGTTCCCCTATTGTCATTTCTCCATCACGTAATAAGAATGAAAATATCCAACACAGGAGTAAATGTTACTAGCCATCCAAAAACAGACAGCTAGAAAGTCTTAATTGTGTCATAATTATCTCTTCCATCCCTACAAACCACTGGAGGAAGTAAGTAAATCTTTAGTCTTTAATAGGAACCCAGAAGATGTTCTCAATGTGGGCAAATAATGTTAGATAAAAATAATATCAAGCCTTATCATTAACTATTACCGCTTTCCATAATATTTGTTTCCTGGGCTGAGAGAAGACAATAATATTGACAGCAAGCACTTTACAAATTATAAAAATATATGTGTGCTACCACACTCTTGTAAGGAAAAACTTCAACCACTAATCTCTGATGCAGAATTATTTCAATAAAGAACACTAGTAAAAAAAAAAAAATGAGTAGGGAATAATTATAATACAAAGTTGTGAAGTTTACTATAGCTAAATAATTGAATAAAGCATACATTATTAACATTTATTTCTAAAACATGACACATTACATCAGATGTGTCTGGCTAGAAAAAATAACATTCCTATGTCTATACCACATCAGGAAAACCAAACCACACATGCATAACACATACAGCGTGAAAGAGAAACGACCATTAGGTGTGACTCAGATAGGAGGTGCTTTTCTCTTGTCACACACTGGTTAAACTCATTTTTCAGGCCTCTCTGACTTTTCTAGGCTCTGCAACCCAGATCAGGGAGACTCACCTGGAGCTGTGCTGCAGGGAGATTGACATCAGCCACCATCTCTGTACAAGGGTGCTCTACCTGCAGCCGAGGATTCAACTCCAGAAAGTAGAAGCTGCCATCCTGGCTGTACAGGTATTCCACAGTCCCAGCACTCACATAACCCACCATTTTGGCAAGTTTCACCGCACACTAAAAGAAGAGAGATAAGCAAACATAAGTATCTCACCTTATCCAACTGCTAGACCACTACAGCCTCTCACTGACTCAACAGTTCAGTGTGTATAAGAGCCATCAAAAGCTTTTAGCCACATGAGAGCACATTTCTGATTATTATACAATATCCCTGGACAAGGATGAAAAACTCAATGAAAAATCGGGAGAAAAGAGCATTTTTCACTTTGCATCAAAAGCAACCTCACCCCATCAGACATAAATGCATGCAGACAAAAAAACATGGGGACAGACTCTTGTCCAGTTTCCAGTATTTCCAATATGCTCCTCTTCTTCCTAGAAACATAGCTAACTAGCTAGAGAATAGATTTTTTTTTTTTTTTTTTTTTGGAGACAGAGTCTCACTCTGTCTCCCGGGCTGGAGTCCAGTGGCACAATCTCGTGGCTCACTGCAAACTCTGCCTCCCGGGTTCAAGTGATTCTCCTGCCTCAGCCCCCCAAGTAGCTGAGATTACAGGCATGTGCCACGATGCCTGGCTAATTTTTGTATTTTTAGTAGAGATGGGGTTTCCCCATGTTGGCCAGCCTGGTCTCAAACTCCTGACCTCAGGTGATCTACTCGCCTTGGACTACCAAAGTGCTGGGATTACAGGCGTGAGCCACTATGCCTGGCCTGGTTAGTGGCTAAGTTTTGACAAACAGGACATCAGCATTGGTAAGTGATATGCATAACTCGTAAGTCACAGATATATATATAGATATATATATATGGAGATGGAATCTCGTTTTGTCACCCAGGATGGAGCACAGTGGCGCAATCTCGGCTCACTGCAACCTCCGCCTCTCAGGTTCAAGTGATTCTCCTACCTCAGCCTCCTGAGTAGCTAGGATCACAGGCACATGCCACCATGTCAGGCTAATTTTTGTATCTTTAGTAGAGATGGGTTTTCGTCATGTTGGCCAGGCTGGTCTCGAACTCCTGATCTCAGGTGATCCACCCACCTCAGCCTCCTAAAGTGCTGGGATTATAGGCGTGAGCCACAGCACCCGGCCCTAAGTCATATTCTGAAAAGGAAATGTCTCATTCTCTATTCCTGGCTTTTTCCTTCTTATTCACTGGAACATAGTCATGATAGTATAAGCCAGCTTCAATCATGCAAATGAGAACACACTAAGAACAGCAAGAAAAGAAAGAAAGGAAAAGAAAAGAAAAGAAAGAGAAAGAGAAAGAAAAGAAAGAATGAACCTGAATCCCAAGATGGCCTCGTGGAATAAAACACTTCCACCAGCCCTGAAAAGCTCACCTCAGACTAGGATGGGAGAGAAAAATAAACTTCTATTTTTGGGGGAGTCCGCTGTGTTTTTTGGACCTTTTTGTTATAGCAGTTTAACCTGTATCCTAATCGATACAGGAATTATTAAGTGCAGGTAGAATGTTGCTGTTTAAAAATATTAAAATATGAGATGCTAGCTTAGCAAAAGGGTAGTGGGTAGCAGAGAAACAGATACTGCAGGCTGGAAAGGTGATAACCTCTTTGTTGGGATAACACAACATTTGGTAAACTGTTTCCTACAATAACTTGGAATACTGACCACAGACCAACTAAACCTTAAAAAAGATGGTCTGAAAGGGTCAGAGTGTCGAAAAAGCCAACTTCTTTTGTATCCCCCCAAACAGAAAATGAGATTATCACCCTGAAGCAACTCAGTGTCAAAGATCAAACATGCTGCTTTAGTTTCAGCTGGCCCCAAGACAGCCAATATCAAATCGAGGCAAGAGAGGCTAAGCACAGAAGCCAGTAAATAATAGAAGAAAAGTTTCTATACCTAGAAGAAATCTATGAGTATGATTAATCCAACCCAAAGCTGATTGCAAGCAAATAGCCCAGAAGCTTAGTAAGTATTTGAAGGAATTGTATTTCTAAACAAACCACAAACCTGGCCTTCCAAAGCCTGCGACTGATGATTGGGATATTTGTGCCCTCAATCCTGCACCAGCAGGAAGTGGGTTGTGAAAGTTCTGCCAAAGAAGGCATAGCCTCCAAAGCCCAACTCACAGAGAAAACTGAATGAGGAAGAACTTCCCAGAAAACAATGTTAGGTGTCTTGAAGGACAATGAACAAGGGATTTACTCCCTTATTGCACTTCTCTGGAGTGTGCAGTAGCAGAACCAGGGACAGCCAGAAGGTCTAACTGAGGTAGTATTCTATTATATAGCAGGGAATCATTGCAGTTCCTACCTAAAAAGGAGGATTTGATAACTGCTATGGACCAACGATTGCTATGTATTTTTCATTTTTCCAAATGAGAGTTATCCTGTTCTTATTCCATCATTGTATATTGGGTATATGGTGAAGGCAGGGGAGTTATGATACCAGGTAAATAACTTGTATTTTGAGTCACTGGCCCATGAAAAGCCACAATACATATCTAATGGAGAGGAATAGACATCATATAGAGATCCGGAATCACCTCCAGTAATAACCCATCCAGTTACTAGTAACTGGATGGGGCTTCAGGCTGTCTTCCTTGGACAAAGGCTATGTGTGCTCTAAAAGTAGGAAAAAGGATAAAGGGATAATGGGTAGCCAGAGGAATAGACTGAGGCACAGATTATGAAATGCCCTCCAGTGACTTTTCTCTACTTCATCATTTTAGGAATAAAATCCAAATTTTTGCTGAGCGCATGGTCACCCAGTTAGTGACCACAATTCCTAACATCCTTTGTGCTAGGTATAATTGTGTAACTGAATTTTGTCCAGTGGAATGTGAGCAGAAGTGATGTATGTGACTTCAAGATCATGCTTCCATATGCTTGCCCTCCACATCCCCTGTCTCTTCCTCCCACAGGCCACAATGTGAACATAATCTTGTGTGAGTTAGCTTAATCATGAAGATGACAATGTCCAAGAGCAAAGTTTGGCAAACTTTTTTGGTAAAGAGCCAGATAGTAATTATTTTCAATTTTGTGGGCCATATAGCCTCTGTCACAACTATTCAATTCTACCATTGTAGTGATAAAGCAGCCATAAATAACACATAAATAAATAAGCATCACTGTGTTCCAACAAAATTTTATTTAAAAAACAGGCAACAGGTGAGCAATAAACCTGTTTCTGGTAACAGCTCATCTCTGAACTATGATGAAAGAGAAATAGAAACTTACACCTTGTTTAAGCCACTGTATTTTGCTTATTTATTTATTTGTTTTGAGATGGAGTCTTGCTCTCTCACCCAGGTTGGAGTGCAATAGCACGGTCAAGGCTCACTGCAGCTTTGACCTCCCAGTGTCAAGTGATCCTCCCACCTCAGCCTCCCAAGCAGCTGAGAGTACAGACGTGTGCCATGACACTCAGCTAATTTTTGTATTTTTAGTAGAGATAGGGTTTCACCATATTGCTCAGGCCGGTCTCGAATTCCAGCGCTCAAGTGATCTGTCTGCCTTAGCCTCCCAAAATGCTAGGATTACAGGCAAGAGCCACCATGCCCGGCCAAGCCACTGCATTTTGAAGGCATCTTTATTACAGCAGTTCAAGAGTACATTCTAATATATACACAACATCGGAAATAGACCTCTAACACACATGAAATATATTTTGAAGAATATATTTTGATGTAGAGACTGGGTTAGGACTCCAGAAAAGACCATGTTCAGGCCTCTAAACTATAGTTATTCCGAAGGCATCGTTCATGACTTTGAGAAACTATTTTCTATACAAAAAGATAGAATGTGTGAACTCTGAAGATATCTAGAGGACTTTCCAAAAAAGATAATAGAGTTGATTAAATTCAGCTGAAGACTTGATGATACTCAACCCAGCAAATAAAACTACCTGATTATGAGCCTCTTAAAAAAATCAATCATAAGATTAAAAATTTCAAAACATTTCTCTTCTTTATCCCTGTATCCTGAAATGGTACACTGATTTTTTTTAGAAAGCATTAACTACTTTTAGAGCTTGACATGTTCCTTGACAATTCTCTTAGTGGGAGAACAGTAGAATTTTTTTTCTCTAAGAAAAGGACATAATTTTATTAATTATTCAGAATCATTGCTTAAAATCCCATTGTTCTCAGATTGGTACATGAACTGAATGAAAAATGTTCTGTGTAAGAAAACATAAAGTAAGCCTTTTAATATATGTACCTGTTCCATGTGTTCAAATACTGCTGGAGTAGCAATAGTAGCAGGTGCTTCTTCAATAATCTTCTGATGCCTGCGTTGTACAGAGCAATCACGACCAAACAAAGAGATAGCATTGCCATATTGGTCCGCTAAGATCTGCACCTCCAGATGACGAGATTGTTTGGCTAGTCTCATCACAAATATGGGAGATCCAGGAACTTCAGCTTGAACCTGTATTAGAAAAGGGGGGAAAAAAAACCAATTCTTAAATTTTAAACTTTTTATCTATCTTGATAAGCTACTTTGATTTCAACAAGCAGATGTCCAGAAGTGTCAGGAACCATGTTAATCAGCAGAAATACAAAACTGAATAAAATACAGTCCATGCTGTCATCTTTAATATCTTTAAGATGCTGCATTCTTACATAATCAATATTAATTGATAAATATGAAAACATATGAACATCTGGTACATCACAAAGGTAAACAACAAAATATTTGAAAACATAGGCACATACACAAATCCAACAGGGCAAAATACTGCCATCCTGTACTCTGTACAACCAAACGTACAACTTGTTCCAGACAAGATACTTTCCTGGTTCACATTACATCATATATGGTATTGTTGCAGCCAAAGGACTTTCATCTTTAGTTTTGAAGAATATTACTGTTAGGGACAGAATTCTAAAATGGTAACTATTCTTTTTCTCAGCACTTTAAATAATCCCAATGATTTTTGGTTTTCACTGTTTCTACTGAGATGCCAACTGTCAATCTTATTGTTACTCTTTTGAAAGTAATCTTTATTCCTCAGCTGGTTTAAGATTTTCTCTCTTTCTGTCTTTTATAGGCGGGAGAGTGGTAGATTTACTCTGATAAGCATAGATGTGGTTCTTCGTATTTGTCCTGCTTGAGGCTCATAGTGCTTTTTGAATCTGTCCTTGGTATCTTTTATCTGTTCAAAGAAATTCTTAGCTTTTCTCTCTTCAAATATGGCTTCTGCTTCATCATTTCTTCAAATATTGCTTCTGCTCCATTCTCTTTCTCTTCTCCTCTGAGACTTAAAGTACATGATGCTAGACCATTTCACATAACCCGTATGTCTTTTATGCTCTGTATCTTTTTTGCTCTGTTTTGCCATGTAGCAAGTCATCTCAAAACTCAGTGGCTTGCTTAGAACATCAACCTTTTATGATGTGGTTCTCATCTGGGCAGCTCTTCTTCTGGTCTTGCACTTATATACATATCATCATTTGGTAGCTTGAGTGGGGTAGAATGGTCTCACTCTGATGTCTGCTGATTTGTGCTGACTGCTGGCTGGTAGGTCTAGGGAGCCTCAGCTGGAATCGTTCATCTCCAATGCAGGTGGCTTCTCATCCTCCAGCAGGCTAGACTAGGCTTCTTCAGTGATGTGTTCCAAGAGGGGAAGAAGCTGTAAGGCCTCTTGAGGTCTAGGCTCTAGAATTTACACACCACTTTGGCCACATTCTAATGGTCTAAGCAAGCCACAAAGCCAGCTAAGATTCAAGGGGTAGGGAAAATAGATGCCACCCCTGGAAGGGAGGAACAGCAAAGTCACATTGCAAAGGGTGTACATACAGGAATGGGAGGAGTTATTGTGGCCATCTCTTGCAAACAACTTACTATGCTCTACCCTATGGCCACAATAATTCACATACCTCCCACATGCAAAATAGACTCACCCCCTCCCAAGACCCCCCAAAGTCTCATCCAGTCATGGCATTGGGCTTGACATCCATTTTCTCATGAGTCATGTCCAGAAGAAAATGAGGTTCCTTGGGTGCAACTCCTCAGGTACAGTTTCTCTTGATCCAAAGACCTGGGAACTAAAAAGACAAGTTATCTGCCCCAACACTCCCAATATTTATGATGATATTGGGAGAGGATAACTGCAAATGAGACTGCTGTTCAAAGAGGAGGAAATAGGAGATACATAGTAATCATTGGTCCATAGCAATTCTGAAATCCAGATAGGTAAATGCTGTCAGATTCCCTTACTCCAGGGTCAGGAATGCTTTTCGTTTTGTTTTGTTTTGTTTTTCAGGGTCTAGTTTGGTTCCCTGGGAGTGGGTCCTTAATCCATGGCATCCCCTGCTCCTAGCTCTGCCCTCTGGGCTCCTGACTCCACTCTCTGAGAAATCTCTGTTTTTATTTGAAATGACAGCTGTTTACAACTGAATAGCTTTCTGTCTGCTTCCTGCCCATTAAAAAGTTTAAAGCTCAGAGGTCACTTTTCATTTTGAACTGTTTCTGGCCCTTTCAGTCCCTTGGTGCATTCATCAACACAAGTCTCTTGACAACTTTGTGGGTTTCCTATGAATCATATTGGAGTTCACCACTACCCAAAGAGACACATCCACAACTCATGTCTGCATAGACCTCTCTATACTTTGGGCACGTCAGAATGCTGTGAGACAGTACCCTTAAGATACTTAGGGCCAGGCATGGTGGCTTATGTCAGGATGCTGTGAGACAGTACCCTTAAGATACTTAGGGCCAGGCATGGTGGCTTATGTCTGTGATCCCAGCACTTTGGGAGGCCAAGGTGGGAGGATCATCTGATGTCAGGAGTTCGAGACCAGCCTGAGAAACATGGTGAAACCTCATCTCTAGTCAAAACACAAAAACTAGCCAGGCATTGTGGTGGGCACCTGTAATCCCAACTACTCGGGAGGCTGAGGCAGGAGAATCACTTGAACCTGGAAGGTGGAGGTTGCAGTGAGCCGAGATCGCGCCACTGCACTCCAGCCTGGGTGACAGAGTGAGACTCCCTCTCAAGAAAAAAAAAAAAAAGATAGTTAGAAGCATGTTTCCAGCTGAAAGGGTTAAAAATATATATATATACTTAGAAGCATCTTTCTAGCTGAAAGGGTAATTTATTAGCTACTACCTTAAAGATCTCTGAGGCCTTAAAGTCACAGGCACTCTTGACTTGGTCTTCACTCTGAGGCATTTTTTGCTTTGCAAATCTTTTGCCAGCTGGAGAGACTCGGGATGAGAAACAATTCTACTTTCAACAAGTTCTGGGTCCTTTACATTTCTGTAAATTCTGTAAATTCTGCTTGAAAGCAAAACATCTTCTTTAGCTTACCTCTCTTTTACAGTTTCTTAGCATAAGCAACTAGAAGCACTCCACAGATACTTTAAACACTAGTAGAGAGATCCTTAACCAGATCCATGACTTCATTAAATATATTATTTGTCTTCCAAGTTACCTCAGATAACATTTTTTGCCAATTGTTCCATTATTACAGAACATGGATCTTTTTTCCAGACTCCAGTAACAATTACTACACTGCTTTTCCAGCCTCCCTTAACAATTCATCATTCTTCCAGTCTTCATTAACATCCTTCTCACCAATTTTCCAGCCTACACCTATGACCCAGTTTTAAAGTCAATGTCTTACATTTTACTTTTCTGTTATGGCAACATCATACTGTTAGGTATCAATTTCTGTGTCAATTATCCATTGATACCTAACAAACTACCAAAATCTTAGTGACTTGGTATAGCAACCATTTTATTTTATTTGCTCATGAGTGTGTGGATCAGCATTTTGAACTGCACACAACTGGCAGTTCTGATCTTGCCTGGAGTAACTCATGCAGCTATAGTCATCTGGCAGCTCAACTGGGGTTAGATGGTCAAATATGGTCTCATTTACATGTCTCAAATGTGGTGCTGCTAACTGTCAGCTAGTAGGACTAGGAGGCCTTAGCTGGGACAACTCATCTCTGCTCATGTGACCTCTCCTTCTCCAGTAGGCTAGAATGGGCTCTTCACATGGTAGTCTGAGGGCTCGCTCCAAGACAGCAAGAACAACAACTACAAAACCATTGCAAATAATTTCTCACATTGCTCTATGTTTTTCATCCTTTTGTCTCTCTTCATGCTTCAGTCTGAATTTCCTTCTGATCTACTCACCAGTCATTAATTATTTATCTTTTTCTAGATTTTTTTGTTTTGTCACCCAGGCTGGAATGCAGTGGCATGACCATAGCTCAAGGCAGCCTCAAACTCCGGGGCTCAAGGGATTCTCCCATCTCAGTCTCCAGTGTCAGTTACTGATTCTCCCATCTCAGTCTCCAGTGTCAGTTACTGATTCTCCTCAACTGCATCTAATATGCTATAATTTTAAACTCCTATATTGACTTCTTCTTCTTCTTCTTTTTTTTTTTTTTTTTTTTTTTTTTTAAGACAGGGTCTTGCTCTGTCACCCAGACTGGAGTGCAGTGGCACAATCTCAGCTCACTGCAGCCTCTGCCTCCTGGGTTCAAGTGATTCTCCCGCCTCAGCCACCCAAGTAGCTGGGATTACAGACATGTGCCACCAGGCCCAGCTAATTTTTGTATTTTTAGTAGAGACAGGGTTTCATCATGTTGGCCAGGCTGGTCTTGAACCCCTGACTTCAAGTGATCTACCTGCCTCAGCCTCCCAAAGTGCTGGGATAATAGGCATGAGCCACCATGCCCAGCTACTGATATTGACTTCTTAATTTTAGTTATTGCATTTTCAGTTCTAGAACTTTTGTTTCTTCTTTAAGATTTCCAGTTCTCTACCAAAATTCTCAATCTTGCCTTTAATTTCCTTCAATATGTTAAGCAGAATTACTTTAAAGTCCTTGTCTGATAATCTCAGTATCTAAACCCTCTGGGGGTCTGTTTCTACTGTTTTGTTCTTCTTGGTTTTCAGTCATCTAATTTTGTATGCTTATTTTCAATTGAGTGGTTGATATGCTGTAAGAAAAATTAATAGAAATAATTTTAAGTTCTGGATGTTATCTTTCTCTGGAAAGGATTTACATTTGCTTCCTGCAGGTGTCTAGAAGCACTAGCAATCCTAAAACATCTTGCTTAAATCAGAGGTTGAATGCTTTGAAGCCAAGATTTAGTCCCTGTGAGGGCTAGTCTATTTCCAGTTCACCTTTTCTCCCATGATGTAGTCAGTCCTTAAAGATCCTAACCTAAAATGTGGGAGGTTTTCCAGGGCACCGCTCCCCAGGAAGCCCTCTTAGTCTTTTAAGACTGTTGAAAACTTATCAGCCTTTCAGGTGCTTCTTCTTGAACTATAAGATATATCTAGGGGAAAAGTAGCCTCGTATGTCAGGCTCACATCTCTGGGTTTCCTTCTTCTCCTATAGGTTAGCTCCATAATTCTTCACTGTCTTGAATGGTCTCTAATGCCGTAAAATGTAATATATATATAAAAAGAAATCTGGTTCAGCTTTTCTAGTTTGTTCCCAATGGGATGATTGGTTTATTCAGCCAACTAGTATTGAAACTTAAGGACTTTTTCACAGAAAACCTCCCCTTAGTGTTTTAAGACTTTTCCACTATTTGATTCCATAAGTAATGAGTAGTTTTGAAATGTCTGTAAGAGTTAACATTAATTAACATGCCTTTTTTTTCTTTTTGCTTCTAAGAGCAAAGTCTTTTTCTCTAGGCCCTCTGAGTCACTGATCTACCTATGAAATTAGAATTCAATGAAAAAAATGTAAAAAAAAAAAAAAAACCCAAGGTAATATTCAATTTCTGACACTTAAAATAGGATAATGTAGCAAAACAATACCTTATTTATTGATTTATTTATTTTACAATTTTTTGTAGAGATAGAGTCTCACTTTATATTCCAGACTGATCTCAAATTTCTGGCTTCAAGCAATGCTCCCGCTTTAGACTCCCAAAGTGCTAGGATTATAGGCATAAGCCACGAAGCCTGGCCAAGACAACACCTTTATCATTTCCTTTATCTAGTACAGATGCTCTTTGACTTACAATAAGGTTATGTCCCAATAAACACAACATAAGTTGAAAATGTTCTAAGTCAAAATCGCATTTAATATACCTAACCTAATGAACACCATAGATTAGTCTAGCCTACCTCAAATGTGCTTAAAACACATTAGCCTACAGTTGGGCAAAATCTTCTAACACAAAGCCTATATTATAATAAAGTGTTGACTGTCTCATGTAGTTTACTGAATGTTGTACTGAAAGTGAAAAACAATAGCTGTATGGGCACTTAAAGTAAGATTTATACTGAATGCATTATCACTTGCACACCATTGTAAAGTCGTTTGTTTGCTGATTGACTTTGTAAGCTGAAATTTTAAGTTGGGGACCACCTGTATATGAAATCATGGAAGACCCAGCTTGTAAGATTTTCCTTTTAATTCTTGACAGTGAAGCAAGGAGTTTGCTGCTAAGTGTTTTAAGGGGGAAAAAAAAAAAAAAAAAGCCAAATAAAAGGTAGCATGGCACACTAGTAAAAGAAGTGCAAAGTAGAAGATGATGAGGAAACTATGAAAAAGAGGGAAGCTAGGAGAGTGAAAAGAGTAGACTTCTGTCCCAATTTTCCATTTTTTGACAAATCTTTTACTATGTATTGGTAGGAGGAAAAAAAGTGAGTTAAACATGTGAGGGTAACTCTGAGGGCAGAACAAAAAGAGACCCCTGTCTCCCTTTTCTCGCTCTGTTTAAGATTCTAAAAAGACATCACTTCTTTGGTTGTCTCCGCAACCAATGTATAGTATGGCCACATCAACTTGGCTGCAAAGCAGAGGGTAAGGCAAAGAGAGATCCTACATCGAGCTTTCCTGAGTCACTCTCAGTTCCTATATACTGTGGGCCTGCCATAGGGTTCCTGTGCCAGGGTGTGGTGGCCATGCAGCACAGGCTAGGGTATACACTGCTGGGACAGCAGGGTAGATGAGACATATGATAGAAACTCAGAGGTCTCTAGGCAATGTGAACTAAAGTGAGAAAAAGTCAATCAGAGAGCCTGGGCTTGGCCAAGCCAAGAGCAACCATATCAGTATCATACCACCATATCACATATTACCTACAAAGTCAGCAGAACAGGGGCACAAAAATATAGAAAGGTATTGATTTTTCTTTGCCATTATGAGGTCCTATAAGCCATACGCACCATGTAGGGAAGAGCTATCTGAGAAACTGAGCATGTTTATATAAGACAGAATAACTCTACTGTTTGAATTACCTAATTAAATAAAACTCAAAATTGAGTTGGACATTTCGTTAACCTTTTTTCTCTGCTAATATGCAGGTAGAAACTAGAGAGAAAGACAATTAGCTATAGACAAAATGAAACATTAAATATTTTCTGGACATCCAAATTATAGTATGAGTTAAATCATATATCTCTGACATACATGTTAGTTCAAACAAACAAAAACAGCTTATACTCCACCTGTCTGAAGAGGTTAGGGAAGTCATCTGCATTGTTGACTTTTCTAATTCCCTTCCCTCCTCCTCCCTCTGAGGCCTTGATCATTACTGGATATCCAACTTCCTCAGCTGCCTTCAAGAAGAAAGAAAAAAAAAATAGAACAAACAGTGTTATTACTAGGGAAGGAGAAAACTGGCATTTTTCTCCCTTTAAGAATGCAGTCATTAAGTAAGTCTAAATACAATAAAATAGAAAGATCTTCAAGATACACTATTAGGTGAAAAAATAAATAGTAGAACAATATTTGAAGTATTAGGTTGAACCAAAAGAAATTGCCTTTTTCATAGATTAAAAAAAATGACTGAATATAGGCAATTTCTTATGGTTCAATCTAAACTAATGTCACATGAGTCAAAAACAAAATTATATACGCATTCATATACCCACACATGTAAGTGCAAAGAAGTGAAGTCCAGAGTACATACCAGCAATGATTTAGAAAAGAAAGATGGGTCCAGGCACAGTGGCTAACTCCTGTAATCACAGCACTTTGGGAGGCCAAGGCGGGCGGATCACCTGAGGTCGGGAGTTCAAGACCAGCCTGACCAACATGGAGAAACCCCGTCTCTACTAAAAATACAAAATTAGCTGGGTGTGATGGCGCATGCCTGTAATCCCAGCTACTCGGGAGGCTGAGGCAGGAGAATCGCTTGAACCTGGGAGGTGGAGGTTGCAGTGAGCCAAGATCACGCCATTGCACTCCAGCCTGGGCAACAAGAGCGAAACTCCATCTCAAAAAAACAAAAACAAAAAACAAAGAAAGATGCGTGGATATAAAACTTTCCTTTTTCACTGTATATATTTCTGCATTATTGGAATTTCTTGCTTATGGTATGCAGGTATCCATGTATTACAATAAAAAAAAAAAAAAGACATAAGGAGTTCACTTAAAATAAGCTGAAGTGGGGTTGGGCACAGTGGCTCATGCCTGTAATCCCAACACTTTGAGAGGTTGAGGCAGGTGGATCACCTGAGGTCAGGAGTTCGAGACCAGCCTGGCCAACATGGTGAAACCCCTGGTCCTATTAAAAATACAAAAAATTAGCTGGGCATGGTACTGCATGCCTATAATCACAGCTACTCCGGAGGCCGCGGCACAAGAATTGCTTGAACCTGGGAGGCAAAGGTTGCAATGAGCCAAGATCGCGCCAATGCATTCCAGCTTGGGCAACAAAGTGAGACCCTGTTTCAATAAAATAACCAAGTCATTCCTTTGTCAAAATATTCCAGTCTTTTAAGGTTTTGCTACATTATAAAAATATCTTTAAAATGTATCACCAGGCCTGGCCCAGTGCTTCACACCTGTAATCCTAGCACTTTGGGAGGCCAAGGTGGGTGGATCACTTGAGGTCAGGAGTTGGAGACCAGCCAGCCCAACTTGGTGAAACCCTGTCTGCACTAAAAATACAAAAATTAGCTGGGCATGGTGGCGGTAACCTGTAATCACAGCTACTCAGAGGCTGAGGCAGGAGAATCACTTGAATCTGGGAAGTGGAGGTTGCGGTGAGCTGAGATGGCATCACTGTACTCCAGCCTGGGCAACAGAGTGAGACTCCAACCCAAAAAAATAAAATAAAAAAAGTATCACCCAGAAAAAGAACATTTCAATTTTTAATCTGTCAATCGATTACTTAATGGATGAAAATCTTTTACGCAGTCTCACCTTTTCTAATGTTTCTTTAACTCTATTCTTTTCTATGCTCATATAAACAGAATTAGTATGATGAACTCAATTGCTGAGTGATAGATGATCAAAGAGATAGCTTAAAAAAAAGAGAAAGACTTAAAAAAAAAAAGGAGGTATCCCACAGGAGGTCAGTAAGTAAGAAGGTAGGCCTTTTAAAAATATATGAAAGCTTTAGTCACAGGTCGCCCATTAAAAATATTTTGGAAGAATTTTAACACTTTAATATAATGTTAAGTAAGGAGCAGGGAAGTAGAAGGACAAAAAAATATTAAGTAGAAAAAAGTATTATGATTACCAACACAATACATATAGTAAGACCCAAAGCTTATAATTATCATAAGTATAGGAATCTATTAATAAAGATTTTTACATGATATAAATCTATGAGTTGAAAAAGGATTTAAAAATATGAATAGGTTAACAGGCATTATCTTTGGATGGTGTGTTTGCATGTGGCTTTATCATCATCTTTGGCTTTTCAAATTTTCTACCAGAAAATGTTGTTTATAATTATAACCAGAAAAAATAAAAAAGAATGTTAGTCGATAAGCAAAATAGCTAGAATAGCTAGTTCCTTACAAAGAGCTTCTACTCTTTTGCAAATTATAACAAACAAAATAAAGCATTTGCAATTCAATTAGAAATATTAATTCTTCTTATTAAGGAGATTACAGGATGTTTAACTTAAAATGCAAACAATACAACAAAATTATTTGAACATTCAGCATCCCTCTTGAATTTACATGACACAAGTCAAACTCAAGCAGTGTATTTTTCTACAATAGCCTCTTTCATTATCTTTCATTATACCTGGAAGCATAACCAACACTTTAAACTATTTATAAAAGTGAAAGGGGAATAAATTGGAGGGAACTATAAGGAAAGAAAAGGTAATGTTGGGGAAAGGATCTCCTTTTGCCTAGGTTCACATTTTTACATGGATAGACAATAATTAAGAGTAACACTTTCAGTCTTTCTTGGTTCACTCCCTTGCTCCTCCCCAAGGGAAAAATAATAAATTATGTGATTGGTCAACTTGGAAGGAGGGACTGAATATGCATAGCTCAGCCTCTTCCCCTTTGGGATCATTGGTCAACTTGGAAGGAGGGACTGAATATACATAGCTCAGCCTCTTCCCCTTTGGGATCAGCCCATTGCACAGGACACATGCTCTTTGTCAGCTCTCAGCCATACACTAAGCTGAATTAAGCTCTCTCTCTGTCGAGGTAAATCTGTGGTCATTCAGCACTGCCAGTAACCAGTGGGTGAGTGAGCCTGCTTAACTCTGGTGTTCAGTTTACAAATTTGAATGTTGCTACACACTTAAGCCATTTTCACCAACATCTCTGTTCGTAATAAAGTTGACTGTTTGATCTCTGCTTCCTGGCTTCTTGGTTCTCAATTCAACCAGTGGAAAAAGTATGTTGTTTGTTGTCCCCACCCTCACACACTAACAGGTGGTAGAGAAAGAGAGAATCAGCACCTCCTTAAAACTCTGACTTAATCACCTAAGAAATGTTCTGTCCAGATGAGCAGTCTGCTTCAAAATGAATTTAGATTGTTTACATTTAAAGTCACTTCCTCAATCTGTACTTTTTAAAGGCAAAAGACTTATGCAATCTAAAGAGAAACCAGAGTACTCTATACTTTCAAACTACACCTCCTGGTCTTACATCCCTAACACCACCTTGGGTGTATATCACGAGCCAGGCTCCCAATCTCCACATTTGTGACTATAATTGGTCAGTTGAAAGGTATCACTCCCTGGAGTTAGTAACCTACCTGTAGCCCATCATCCACATCTTTCACATAACCTTTTTCATATAGCTCTTGGGGAACATTTAAGATACGTTTTGAAAAATCATTTTCCTGCCAGTCCACACGAAGACCTGCAATAGACAATAGCAACTTAGGGCAATTACAAGAGCTTCTGCTCTTGTCAATTTTCTGCTCTGCATTCTTTGAAATTCTATCATATTTATCCAAAACTGAGAGTGGATGGGAGAAAGAAGGATGCCATAAACCCTGATCAGTCCTTGGGGTTAACAGGATTTAGCCATAGCATGACCCAGCAACTTGGGTTCTTACGCTGGCAAAAGCCAGCCAAACTAACAGGGAGCAACTTATAAAAATGCAAAGACATACAAGATCAAAACAAACAAAAAAAGAGCATGGCATACTTCTCACAGCAACTCAGCAGGCAAAATACCTTCAAACTGTGTGTTCAGGCCTGCTCCAGGGCCAAGAGGTCTGGGAAATAATTCAATCTTTATGAGCCCTTGGAAATAGAAATGGCGGTTTTATCGGCCTCAGCAGAGTCATGATTCCATGCTCTCTGAACGTCCCTGTACTGAGCCACAAGGGGAACACTATAGCCTCTCCATTCAAACAAGAACAAATTCAACCTTTTATTTTAAGCTATTTGACCCAGCAGATCTGGAGAGGATATTGCAATCTCCCTGGAGTGCCAGAGTAACAAGGGTTCAAATCTGTTCAGCCTCAAGACCGTGGTCATTCCCATTTAAAAGAGGTTTTAGTGTATGTCTGTTCCTAGTGCTTGAGTACTAAAAAAAAAAAAAGGTTCATATTGTTATCAACTACAATAATTCACATGGAACTGTTTAAGGGATGTGTTGAGAATAAATCACTCTTTGAAAATTCTTGCCCCTCTGGCATGCCTGGAAGAAAGGTTAATTACTGACCTCATTTTCTGCATCAAGGGCAACTGAGGTTGAATGGTTTTTAAACAGTCAAATCAAATCATCAATAGATTGTGGGTTGATATCAAGAAAATATTGGCGCCAGGCGTGGTGGCTCATGCCTGTAATCCCAGCACTTTGGGAGGCCAAGGCAGGTGGATCACGAGGTCAGGAGTTCAAGACCAGCCTGGCCAAGATGGTGAAACCCTGTCTCTACAAAAAAATACAAAAATTAGCCGGGTGTGGTGGCGGGTGCCTGTAATCCCAGCTACTCGGGAGGCTGAGGCAGAGAATTGCTTGAACCCGGGAGGTGGAGAATGCAGTGAGCCAAGATCATGCGCTGCACTCCAGCCTGGGCAACAGAGTGAGACTCCACCTCAAAAAGAAAAAAAAATAGAAACAAAACATTGGCAAGGAAACATTTGAGTAAGTGGGTTTTAGGTTTTTCCTAGTGATCCAGGCTACTCCCAGGCAGGTCCGAAGACCCAATTCCCCCTGGGAAGCCCACCTCTGACTCTAGCCTACCCAGAGTACATCTAAACCCACAAAACCATATATATGTTTTCCCAGAGTTTTTCTAAGTTAACTCACAAGATCACTCCAGATCACAATTTAGCATTTGTGTCCCTGGAACTAAATTTATATTCCTAAAAGAATCACAGGTGTATTAATTAAGCCAGGAGCTACAAGGTACCATTAATCAATCAGTATTCCATTTCTTGTCAAGTATCCCAATACTTTTTCAAAAGAGGTAAGTCCCAAATATCCTACTGAGCTATTCTGTACTTCAAGATACAAACAAGAATTCAGTTCTTACCACTGCCGCTCCAGGGAAGAGTTGGGATACCTGCAGTTTGAGCCACTATGGAAGATGCAATCTTATCCCCTAAAGCCCACATGGCCTGGCTTGGAGGACCTAAAAACAAAACAGGAAAAGAATCCTGACTGTAACACCTTGGCTTCATTTCTGGCACATGTAGTTGCCTTGTATTATAGCTATTTATGTATTTGTCTTGTCCTCCCCCCACTCCTCACATATCAAGGAGATCATAAATTGATTATGGGGACTATTATGCTTTGACTTATCTTTGTACCATCTATAAAACCTAATGTAAGCTTTTTGTGCAGAGTGAGAGCTCAATATATATAAATATATGCTGAATTAAATTTTTGACAAATCTAGCTATAATGTTATCATTCTTCATGATCCAACTTTACCAGATCAATAAAGTCTTCTTTTTTAAGTCAATATCCTGAAATAAGGACTTTAAAGTTTTAGGATTCAAGTCTGAAATAGCATACCCTCTTCGGTCTTAGGGGAACCCAAAAAGGAGACATCTTTAAAAAGGTTTACAAAATATAATCTTCATTGTTTAAGGTCTCTGAGACAGAGAGAAAAATGCTTTGAGCTATATAACCTCTGTTTTTCTCTCTGGTATAATGACAGCAGAAAAGTCAGAAGAAGTATCTCTCACTTGTAGGAGTATCACCTATATGCTTAAATGCAAAGGTGCTGATTCATATTTAAGGGCACACTGCCAGGGCATCCTGAGTATTCAATTATCTTCAATATCTAAAAACAGGTCATTTTCACACATGCTTTCTTAAGGTTAGCTGCAAAGTTTTAAAAGGTCAGTGTTTTAGAAACCAAAGCCTTCTCCATATCTCCATATCTGACCCAGGGACAGAAAACAAAATCAAGATGAAGTGAGATAAGCAAAAAATGAAAAAAATGAAAGAAATGAAGAGGGTTACTCTGAAAGTTAGTAATAGATTGAGGAAAAAAAAAAGAGAGAGAGAGAGAGCCCAGCACATGTTAAACGGAAAATCAGACTATAGAGTAAAATGTGGGCAAAATTGACAGAAAGAAACAGAAAGACAGGAACAATATGTCAGAACGGCTTACCCATGAAGGCTATGCCATTTTTCAAGAGAAGTTCCGGTAGTTTGGGATTCTCAGAAGCATGACCCCAGCCAGCCCACACTGCCTGCAAGGGAATACAATATAATTCATTCTTAAAATTCATACAAAACCCCCACAAACTGCATGAGTCTCTATCCAGGCTGGCCCTGTTTCTTGAGGTACAATAGTTTCACAGCAGCCTAATGCTTAATTCAGCTTCTATGCTTGATTGTTGGCAAACTCTTTACAGAGTAACAATAAGTAGTCCATTGTGGCAAGATCTCTGAAGGGGTCAAAACCAAGTTGAAATTGATATTAAGATCCAGTTATGCTTGTTGCTCTTTAGGAAACTCAATTCATAGCCTAGGTTGTAAAGGGCGTTTTCTAGAAAAACTGGCTATGTTCCACATATTCAATTACTATGGCCACTCCATCACATCTTTATTGATTACACTGCCATCTAAGTTTAGAGTTTTTTCCTCTTTGGGCTTTAAGGTACCTACCCTAAACTTACTAACACAATGTGACAGGGAAGAAACAGCCTACTTCTTTAATATACCATCATCCTTTAGGCTAATATTCCATAACAAACAGGTAATTTTTACTGGCTCAAAGGTGAGATACCTAGAATAAATAATCTCTGAAAGACGTTTCCAAAACTTCTGCTTGTATTACGTTTACTTTATTTTTAGCCATTCCATTATTTCCATCTTTCTTTTCCTTCTTTGGTTTAGTTATCCCATACACAGGCATTTAATAATTTTCAAAAACGATGCTTTACAAAAATGTTCTTCTCTAGATATCCCCTTGTGCCTAACTATAAAATGGCTGAATTTGGCTTTAAAGGACACATTGGCATCTCTTACTTGTACTGGGATCCTTTTAGCAATATCAAGAATTAATTCCACATTTGCATAGTTGTTGTTGTTTGGTCCTCCAGGCACTGGCACATAGTGATCTGCCATCTTAATGTATTCTGAAAATGCAAGTGAATTAATAGAGAACACATGATTGTTTTTTGCCAGAAATTTAATTGCACAGCAAAACTACGTAAAGGCCAGGGACTATCATAAGTAACCACAGGACAAACAGCATTAGGAGGATAATTTCCAGGACCATTTAGTTCGAGGCTCTTAGTTTGTTAAGTCACAAGCACTAATACGAGTTAATCCCATATTTAGAAGCTCTTATACTAAAACAGCAGTTCTCCAACATTTCACTATGTAATCTTTCTGAGGAATCTTTATGACTTCTATATCAAGGCTGATGTGTCTGTCAGTTAGGGGCCCAAGTGCAATTACTCTATTCTGAGAAAAAGTTCTAGTCCTGATATCCTTTGTCTTTAACTGGCACTGGACCTAGAGAAAGCCCTTTTCCTGGTACAAAGCTTGACAGAATGGAGAAAGATAGGAGAGCCTGAATGGCTTGCAAACTGGCTAAACAAGAAAGGTTAGTTACAGGAGTGTCTGGAAAGAGTTTATCTGGAATACTGAGGGTTAACAGGTATTTGAAAGAAACTTTAGAAAGATAACCACTTTCTCATATATATTTGTTGTACAGTATTCCCTTTCAAATTTGTCACCTAACATCTCTATTTTCCTATTCTGGCAATGACAACTGTAACAGAAGAGCTACCACGTGTAGGGACTGTAACTAGCACGTTATATATACATTATCTCATTTAATTCTCTCATCAACCCAATATGTGATATGTGACAGAAAATGATGGCTTGGAGGAGTTAAGTAACTTCCTCAAAGTTCATTTCCACCATTTATATATTTATTTTAGCTTTCAAATTTCAACTCAAGCATCCACCATTATTTACTAATAATAAATTTATTTTATCTTGTTCTTTTTTAAAAATGTAAGTTCCAGGATACATGTGCAGGACATCCAGGTTTGTTATATAGGTAAATGTGTGCCATGTTGGTTTGCTGCACCTATCAACCCATCACCTAGGTATTAAGCCCCACATGCACTGGTAAAGGACAGGAACAGACAGACACTTCTCAAAAGAAGACATTTATGTGGCCAACAAACATATTTTAAAAAAAACTCAACATCAGTGATCATTAGAGAAATACAAATCAAAACCATAATGAGATATCATCTCACGCCAGTCAGAATGGTGATTATCTTGTTCTTATTTCTAAAAGATTTTAAGTCCTTTCTAAAAAAAAAATTCTACTAAAAAAAATTCCGCTAGAATTTCTTCAAAATTAAAATAGGTTTATTGTTCTCTTTGATTATAGGAGGGAAAGCATGTGAATTATTAAATAATGTTAGATAATACAACAGAATATAACAATACTATATTTTAAAAGTGAAAATTGGCCAGGCGCAGTGGCTCACGCCTGTAATCCTAGAATTTTGGGAGGCTGAGGTGGGTGGATCATGAGGTCAGGAGATGGAGACCATCCTGGCTAACATGGTGAAACCCTGTCTCTACTAAAAATACAAAAAAATAGCCAGGGATGGTGGCACACGCCTGTAGTCCCACCACAGACAGAGTGAGGCTAAGGGAGGCTGAGGCAGGAGAATTGCTTGAACCTGGGAGGCAGAGGTTGCAGTAAGCTGAGATCACGCCACTGCACCAACCTGGGCGACAGAGCAAGACTCCATCTTAAAAAAAAAAAAAAATTAGATGGGCATGGTGGTGGGAACCTGTAATCCCAGCCACTGGGAAGGCTGAGGCATGAGAATTGCTTGAACCCAGGAGGCAGAGGTTGCAGTGAGCCGAGATTGTGCCACTGCATTCCAGCCTGGGGGACAGAGTGAGACTCTCACCTATTGTGCCACCTCAAAGACAACCAGTTTATGCTTTACTGTATATAAAGATATATATTTTTTGGCATATATATGTTTAATATTTTTTATGGATACCTAATATTTCAATAGCCTATATAATTCATTTGACTACTAACTTATCGATGGAAGTACAGATTATGTATAATTTGAAAAATAATAAAATAATGTGTGTCCCTGTACGGCTGTCCAATTACATCCACAGATATGTTACTAGCAATAAAACTATTGGGTCAAAAGGTATTCACAGTTTCAGACTCTCACTAGCAACATGGGTACCAAATACTCTCACCTATGTTAGGTATTATCAATGTTTTCAATTTTGTGAGTTTTGTAAGTTAAAAAAAAAATCTTTAGTATTGTTTTGGTTTAGATTTCTTTTTTGTTTGTTTGTTTGTTTTTGAGACCGGATCTCACTCTGACACCCAGACTGGAATGCAGCGGCATGATCATGGCTCACTGCAACCTCAGCCTCCCGGGCTCAGGTGATTCTCCCACCTCAGCCTCCAGAGTAGCTGAGACTACAGGCATGCGCCTCTATGCCCAGCTAATTTTTGCATTTTTTGTAGAGACAAAGTTTCACCACATTGTCCAGGCTCACCTTGAACTCCTGGGTTCAAGTGATCCGCCTGCCTTGGCCTCCCAAAGTGCTGAGATTACAGGCGTAAGCCACCATGCCTGGCCCTCCATACTTTTTATCAATAAGGTATAATCTCTTAATCTTAAGGTAGAGTATCTTCACAGATAACATGAAGAATAATATGGTTTCAAGGATTTGCATCAAAATAATTGCGCATGGGGTTAAGAATATAGATGAAACTAGATTAGCCATGAGTTGATAATTATTGATATTGCATGACAGGTAGATGGGAAGGGATTCATTATACTCTTCAACTTTTACATAGTTAAAACACACACACACACACACCAAAAAACACATTCATTTAAAATGCAAATCCTTAGATGTCCAACACACACACATACTCTCCTTAAAAGACAAAGTCTGTGCTTTTGAGGGTGGAAAACAAGGTCCCCCTTGGCAAATACTATATCACATCTTGTAGCCATCTGTAATTTCTAGAAAACCACTTGTGTCATACCTTTATGCATTTGCATATGCTGTTCTTTCTGTCTGGTACACCTTTCTCTCCCCTCAATTGCTTCACTAACTCTTACTCATTCTTGGTTAGACATAATCTCTTTCAGAAAGCTTTCTTTCTCTTTTGTTTTTTTCGTTGAGACTGAGTCTCGCTATGTGGCCCAGGCTGGAATGCAGTGGCACGATCTCAGCTCACCACAACCTCCTCCTCCTGGGTTCATGCGATTCTCCTGCCTTAGCTTCCGAGTAGCTGGATTTATAGGTGCCAGCACCATGCCCAGCTAATTTTTGTATTTTTAGTAGAGACGGGGTTTCATCATGTTGGCCAGGCTGGTCCCAAAACTCCTGACCTCAAGTGATCCACCTGCTTCAGCATCCCAAAGTGCTGGGATTACAGGCATGAGCCACCACACTCAGCCTAAGAAAGCTTTCTCTTAAGCCTGCCCCCAAGAATTAGATGTCTCATCTCTGTGTTCTCACCGGACCCTGTGAATGTTTCTTTTATAGCACTTGCCTCATTGTATTGAAATCATTTGTTTCCTAGAACAAGATCACATCTTATTCAACTGTCAGTCTCCATGTTAAGGCAATGAATAAATGAATTAATTGGAGTACCAGGTAGAAATGAGTGAGGAAAAAGAAACCGGGCCGGGAGCAGTGGCTTACACCTGTAATCCTAGCACTTTGGGAGGCCGAGGCAGGTGGATCACAAGGTCAAGAGACCGAGACCATCCTGGCCAACATGGTGAAATCCTGTCTCTACTAAAAATACAAAAATTAGCTGGGTGTGGTGGCACGCACCTGTAGTCCCAGCTACTTGGGAGGCTGAGGCAGAAGAATTGCATGAACCCGGGAGGCGGAGGTTGCAGTGAGCTGAGTTTGCACCACTGTACTGCAGCCTGGCGACAGAGCAAGACTCCCTCTCAAAAGAAAAAAAAAAAAAAACTATGCAAGATAATCTGTATTTATTATAGATGATCTCATCTTTACAATTATCCAGTGAAACAGACATTAGGATCTTCCTTTTATAAATATGAAACCTGTGGCTCAGAGATGTGAAAGTGTGCATCTAAATGATTTCATATAATAACATGATATAGTTTGAATGTATGTCCCTCACCAAATATCATGTTGAATTGTAATCCCCAGTCTCGGAAATGGGGCCTGGTAGGAGGTGTTTGGATCATGAGGGCAGCTCCCTCATGAACGGCTTGGGCCATCTCCTTGATGATACGTGAGTTCTCACTCTAAGTTCATATGAGATCTGGTTGTTTAAAAGTGTGTGGCACCCTCCCCACAATTCTCTGTCTTGTTCCTGCTCTGGCTATGTGATGTGCCTACTCCCCCTTCACCTTCCCCCAGGATAGTAAGCGTCCTGAGGCCTCCCCAGAAGCAGAGCAGATGCCAGCACCATGCTTCCTGTAAAGCCTGCAGAATCATGAGCCAATTAAACCTCTTTTCTTTACAAATTACCCAGCCTCAGGTATTTCTTTATAGCAATGCAAGAATGACCTAATATATAACATTTGCTTTCTAATAAATTGGTGACTTCTCAATTTCTAAATAAGATGACATAATAACCTTTCTTTCTTAGGAATAATCATAATACCATTGTCTCAACAAAGAAAAAACATATGCAGACTAAAATAAGTATAAAAGGATAGCTCTTTTTTGCAGCTTCCTAGGAGTAAAAGATAAAAAAAAGTAAAAAAAGATAGCTCTTCACATTATCTGTAGGTACTCTACCTTAAGAGATTATACCTTAGTGATAGAAGGTATGGAGAAGAAAGACTAGTCATATCTTTCAGCTATACCAATAGTCTTTATCTACAACTATCAGACAGAGAACCATCTGAGTAAAAAGAATATATAGACGAATTTACAGAGTGAAACACACTTTGGTCCCAAAAGGTCTCTCCCTCAGGAGGAGAAAAAAAAAATCTTAGCCCAGAGTTTTTCTATAATTCAATATAACGCATAAGGAAAAAACAGCATTTCCTTCTAAATCTTTCCACTTACACATTCCAAAGAATGTGGCATAGCAAATATTTAACACTGAAAAAGGCATACACTTGAAAGCCCAAATCAACACTTTTGTTAAATTTCTTCCTACTTAGCCCTAGAACACAGGAATCTGTATTGAGGTTGACTATAGTGCAATCACTTTTATATGCCACTTGGAAGTCCTGTGTTTGGGAATCCCCCTAAGTTAACATTCTCCTACTTAAAGGCTGTGCTGTTCCACGTTTTAGTTTTGAGAGTGATGCTTTCATAATGCTAATAACTCACCTGCATTGGCTTTAAGGTCTTCAGGTGTGACCATGACAACGAATCGAATTGCACGTTCATTTCGAAACATTTCATAAGACCACCTACGGATAGACCGCATGCATTTCACTGCTGCAATGCCATTGTTAGCAATAAGAACCTGGGAGGGGGAAGGAGATGGGAATGGGAGGAAAAGGCAGAAAAAAGCAATAATGGAGGAAAAGAGATGAGAGAATTTTTGCATATCGATCTTTCTGTGTAAAAGTCATACTTTCAACCAAGAATTCTTGTTACTGGTCCAGACTGTTAGAAACTGGCTTCCCCATGGCCAAGCAGTATCTTTAAATGTTAACTAGGCAAATACTTGAGTATGTGCCAGCTAAAACATACTCCTTTCTAACTTCATTTATTTGAAGGGAAAAGTCACAATTACTTAAATCCTGTGACTTTGTGAATTATTCTACCATACTACCATATCAATCACTAGGGAACAGAAGACAATGAAATTCAGAAGGATGATATATTATTAAATCAGGAATGGGGGAAGGCCAACCAGTGCAGGGCCATGCACTCTTCTCTGTTGCAATAAAATGAGGTACACAGCACTGAACATGTTTAAAAACCCTGGTATTAGTTACTTTTCTCCAAAATACTGAACTCCAATACCTTAGAATTGTAGAGAATGCCCCAGAAAGAATGGTCACTGTTGTAGAAAAATCTAAGAATCCTGAGACTTTCTGTAAACAAACCTTTCATCTCCTTACCTATCTTGCAGTCATGCCTCTAAGGATAACATAGACTAATAGACACATACTCTGTCTTTATTGGAAGACTAATAAAAGGATGCTGATGAAGTAATACTTTTAGGAGTGGAAATACAGGTCCCCATCCTTTAATCTTTTAATCACTGGAAGCTATTTCAGCCAAGTCATCCTCTCAGCTCTGACATGGTTTAGATAAAAGTAACACGTAATTACATTTCAAAATACCTGGAATCTGTAAGTATATCATGTGGTATATTACCTTGAAACATCTCAAATACTTGGTGGAAGCCAGTAAGTCACAGTGTATCAAACTCTTAAAGCTTTCTCTTCTGAAACTCTCTCTACTCCCTTAGCTTTCAATCCAATGCTGTGGCATATTATCTCTCCACCAGCACCCACAAGCTAATCAATTCTTCATACCCTGTCAGATCAGCGCAGCCCCACCCTGTAAAACCACAAGATCTTTCAAAAACATGTTTTGTTTTGAGACAGGGTCCCTCTGTCACCCACGTTGGAGTGCAGTGGCACAATCCATAGCTCACGGCAACCGTGAACTCCTGGGCTCAAGTGATCCTTCCGTTTCAGCCTCCCAAGTTGCTAGGACTCAAAAATAACTTTATGAGCACTATTTTAACTCCTTAATTAGCTATGATTAAATTATCTGTGGTAAATACATATTATAGGAAAACAGTGAAGTTATATTAATAGGATGCTAAGGAAGCAGAAAGGCTAAAATTCACATAAAGAGGCAAAGCCTCTGAGAATCTAAATATCAATTGGGAGCAAATCTAGACAACAAATCTAGGCAAGCATTAAATCCTATGTGCTTTTGACAAAATAATTCAGCAAGTTACAACTTACCTTCTCAATCACTTTATTTCCCCCAAAGCGAGTAACAAATTCTGCTGGAGAAGCCACAGTGAAATCTCGTTGAGAATCTATTTTCTTTCTGTCTCGGCCCTGCTTTACTAGGTGCAAGCCAGACATGCTGGACCTATAAAAATACAGAAGCCATAAAAACACCACCTATATTTTCTGGAGACCTGCTTTTCACTACCATACCCATAACAGTACTTTCACAACTGCATCCTGTGAAGACTATATGCTGGCAGGTCACATACTTTTCAAATAAAAGAGAGAAAAGAAAATGATTCTTGCTTGTGGAAATTTAAGAAAAAAAAAGCGTTTCTGAATAATAAAAGATAATATCAAGGTTTACCAGCAGATGCCATCATAAAGAGATAGGCAAAGGATAGATGGTAGAAATAATAGACTCAGAGACCGTTAAAGCCAAAAAACAAGTTACCAGGGTTGTTTCTGGATCACGACTCTGGTGTGCAGATGACCTTCACCTCTGTATCTCTGACTTCTATCTTTCTTATGAGCTATAACTCCACATTTTAAAACTGCCTACTAAATGTTTTACCTGGGTATCCCCTAGGTATTTCAAAATGAACAACTCCAAAACAAAATTCTTTACAAGGCAGCATAATATGCCATATTTAATCAGTTTTAAGGTTCTACTTCTTTTCTTTTTACTTTAAAAAAATCTCCTAGGCCGGGTGCAGTGGCTCATGCCTGTAATCCCAGCACTTTGGGAGGCTGAGATAAGAGGATGGCTTGAGACCAGGAATTCGAGACCAGCCTAGGCAACACGGCAAAACCCTGTCTATAAAAAAAATACAAAAATTAGCTGGCACAGTCGTGTGTGCCTGTAGCCCCAGTTACTTGGGGTGGGGGGGCGGGGGGCAGCTGAGGCAGGTGAATTGCTTGGGCATGTGTGGTCGAGGCTGCAGTAAGTCATAGTTGTGCTACTGCACTCTAGCCTGGGTAACAGAATGAGATGGGTGTCTCAAAAAAAAAAAATCTGAAATTGGTATGTATTTTACAGTTGATGCCTTATTAAATTGGCAGTACTGTTTTTGTTGTTGTTTTGAGCCAGAGTCTTGCTCTGTCGCCCAGGTTGGAATGCACTGGCCAGATCTCAACTCACTACAACCTTTGACTCCCAGGTTCAAGCGATTCTCCTGCCTCAGCCTGCAGAGTAGCTGAGACTGTAGGTGCGCGCCACCACACCTGGCTAATTTTTGTATTTTTAGTAGAGACAAGGTTTCGCCATGTTGTCCAGGCTGGTCTCGAACTCCTGACCTCAGGTGATCCGTCCACATCGGCCTTCCAAAGTGTTGTGATTACAGGCATGAGCCACTGCGCCTGGCCGGCAGTACTGTATTTTTTCTTAGTGGTACATAAAATAACAGCATTTCTAACAATCAATGGCACCTTGGATTAGACAAAATATGATAGTGGAAACAGCACAGGCCTGGGTTTACATTCCAGATCTGTCCACTTAAATGATCTTTTGCAAATAATTTAACCTTCTCAGCTTCAGTGTTCTCTTTGTAAAATATGCATAATATTCACTGTCCCGGTTATTTACCTATTGTCTCTCAGCTCCAAACCTACCCTTTTATGCTGTGCTCTGTGACAATGGGGCCAAGATTCTGCAAACTTCATTTCCAAGACTCCTTTGCTAGCTCCTTCCTGTTCTGTTCACCAAACCGGAAGGCAGAAAGGTAAGAAAAGGGCCTTCCTTCCTATTTCCCAGCTGTTATCAGCATTGCTCCAGCTGTAACAGAGACTTAATTCCAGTCTCTAGCTTCTTTCAACAGTCTGGTGAAAAGCCATAGAGGTACCAGCAGCAGTGGGTTGTGGCTCTTTGGCAGTCAGGATATCAACCTTGCCATGCTCACTCATCCTCTGGACCTCACTGCCTGAGCCTATCAATCACCTGTCAGGCCAAGGATCTGAGTACCAGCTACTCAAAGCTTACGCCCAGAGGTCCAGGCACCAGCCCTCCAGGGGACCTCCACCAAGCTCCTAGGTTCTGGTAACACTACCTCCCTTTTGTTCTCCCAGACTTAGGGGTGATAGCTACTTCCTCTAGTTATTAACTCTGGGGTACCTCAGCATGCCTTTTTTGTTGTTGTTCTTTTATTCTTCTAACACCCAATTATGCAATTCTCACTATTGAATGTTCTCTGTTTGTAACACCTAGTACAATTTATTTTCCTTGTGACTGCACCTTGACTGATAGACCCTCCAAAAGAGTGTTCAGAGGATTAAATAAGATAGTGGATATAAGCTCCTTTGTACACTGTTTCATAGACAGCCGTTTTCTTTTCCTGTTCCCACCTTTTCTTCCTTTCCCCTACAATTTAAACTTGATGGGGCAGTAAGGTATCTTTTCAAAATAAGAAGGTATGATTAAAATCTTCCCACATGCAGCAAAATATCTAGCTTTCTGTGCACATACATAGTTTTACATATATATATATAAATAAGACCAGTCTTTCTTTCTTCTCTCAGTGTCTCTATGCATAAAACTCAATGAGTGGGCATTTTCCCTACACTTCACATGACTTAGTGTGGCTCTTAACTTGCAAAACCACCACCTACGGGAGTATAACAAGAAGGGAAAAGGCCAGGCACGGTGGCTCACACCTGTAATCCCAGCACTTTGGGAGGCCGAGGCAGGCGGATCACTTGAGGCCAGGAGTTCTAGACCAGCTTGGCCAACATGGCGAAACCGCGTCTCTACTAAAAAAAAAAAAAAATTGCCGGGCATGGTGGTGCACGTCTGTAATCCCAGCTACTCAGGAGGCTGAGGTGGGAGAATCACTTGAACCCAGGAGGCAGAGGTTGCAGTGAGCAGAGATCAAGTCACTGCACTCCAGCCTGGGCAACAGAGCGAGACTCTGTCTCAAAAACAAAAAGACAAAAAGACAAAAAAAAAACAAAAAAAAAAACAAGAAGGGACAGTTCAGAGTCTAGCAGCTACTTTGCCTACGAGACTTAAGGACAGCCATAACAAAGGCTATGCACTCTGCTGTTGGCACTCAATATAAAATGATCTGTACCCTTCTTAGAGATTGACATTTCAAGCTGGTCAATCTATTAAACTTTTCTTCATCCTTTTCTATCCAGGTATTTAGTTATACTGCATCTGGACTGGAACTTTAAAGTTAAGAGGCACCTTATAGAAAAAGAGGCCCACAAGGAGAATGATTTGTCTAAGGTCACAAAGGAAGTCTGTAGCATATATAGACCAGAAAACCAGGTTTCATGGTCATTTCAATGTTCTTCCAATTACACTATGCAACATATCTAATGATAATAAACACCAGAGGTCTAAAAACAGTGCCAGTGTACATGTTTTGTTTCATTTTTTTAATTGCTTCATTTTTCTTTCATACATTCTTTTTAATTTTTTTATTATTGCATATATTTTTAAATAAACAAAAATTACCTTCCTGTCCTCAACTTTGTCATGAACCTATTTCTTTTGGGCTCCACGTCCATGGATCATTATCAGTGTATCAGACTGAGCAATAACATGAATGAATCTCAAAAACCTCATGTTCAGAGAAGGAAACCAGACACAAAAAAGTATATACCATATGACTCCATTTATATGACAAGGATAACTAATCCACAGTGCAGAACACGAATCAGTGGGCTGGGGCTGTGGGAACCGACTGCAAGAGAGTATGGGAATGATGGAAATGTTCTATATCTTGATCTTGTAGTAATGGTTACACGGGTAGATATATGTGTTAAAACCATCAAACTACATAATTTTAAAAGGTGAACTTGGCCTGGTACATTGGTTCACACGTGTAAACCCAGCACTTTGGGAGGGCAAGGCAGAAGGACTGCTTGAGCCCAGGAGTTCAAGACCAGCCTGGGCAATATAGAAAGAGCTCATCTATACAAAAAAATCAAAGAATTAGCCGGCCTTGATGGCACACGCCTATAGTCCCAGCTACTTAGGAGGCTGAGGTGGGAGAATCACTTGAGCCAGGAAGACTAGGCTGCAGTAAGCTATGATCACACCACTGCACTCCAGCCTAGGTGACAGAGTGAGATCCTGCCCCCACCCCACCAAAAAAAAAAAGGGTAAACTTTACTGTACTTAAATTATACCTCAACAAACCTGACTTTTGAAAGTACTCATTTAACTGCCAGGCATGATGGCTCCCGCCTGTAATCCCAGCACTTTGGGAGGCTGAGGCGGATGGATCACTTGAGGTCAGGAGTTCGAGACCAGCCTGACCAATATGGTGAAACCCCGTCTCTACTAAAATTACAAAAATTAGCCAGGCGTGGTGGCAGGCACCTGTAGTCCCAGCTACTCGGGAGGCTGAGCAGGAGAATCACTTGAACCCAGAAGACAGAGGTTGCAGTGAGCTGAGATCACGCCACTGCACTCTAGCCTGGGCAACAGAGTTAGACTCCATCTCAAAAAAAAAACAAAAAACAAAAATATCATTTAACTGTCCACATGAAACAGGTACATTTGGCTGTAAATTATTCCTCAATAAAGTTGGCTTTTAAAGAACTGTTACTAATGGTATGGAAAGGCAACACAGAGAATAAGGCTAAGGAAGTACCCACACCTTGAAAATCAGCAACTATAAGTATGGCACAATCAAACATTTCTTCATCTGTCCTCATTATCTTCAACCCTCTAGGCACCTCCACTTCATATCCCACGAGTATTTCAAAGTCTGAGGATACAAAAATGTCAATCAAAATGCAAACTAGGACTGATCTTCTTAGGAACTTCCATTTTTCCGTTACCCCATATACATTTAGATACCTAACCAATACCATGTGCTCTCCGGCAGAAATATAATCTACTCTATCACAACTTGGCTTTCTCAACAACAGGAATCCACCATTGCATTATAGTATTTTTGTCAGTACTACTCCAATTCATTCTTCAAAATGCAGCTAAACTGTCAGTGCTCCCAGTGAGCCTTTGCTGATACTGATCCTTCCAACTTCACCCCTTAAGGAGATAGGTAATTGAGCTTCCTCTGCGCCACACCAGAACATGCACTTACATCTTTCTTCCCAATCACACTGGACTGTTACATGAGTTTAACACATCTGTTTTCCCTGATAAATAGTGTGTGTTCCTTGAGGTCAGATACTCTTATTCATCCCTTGAGGTCAGAGATTCTTATTTATTGCTGTATCTCCAGCACCAAAGGGTACCTGGCACAGATAGAAGCTGCTCAAACATCTTTGGGCTTTTTTTTTTTAGACAGAGTCTCACTCTGTCACCCAGGCTGGAGTGCAGTGGTCCAATCTCGACTTATTGCAACCTCCACCTCCCAGGTTCAAGCGATTCTTGTGCCCAGCCTCCCAAGTAGCTGGAATTACAGGTATGTGCCACCACGCTCGACTAATTTTTTCTATTTTTAGCACAGATGGGGTTTCACCATGTTGGCCAGGCTGGTCTCAAATTCCTGGTCTCAAGTGATCTGCCCGCCTCAGCCTTCCAAAATGCTGGGATTACAAGTGGGAGCCACCACACCTAGCCTGTTCAAACATTTCTGAATGGTGATTATTATTTATTAATTATTGACAACTACACAAAATAACACTATTTCTGAGTACTCGCTATGGGACAGACACTATGCTAAGCTCTTTACATGCATTGGCATATTAATCCTCACAATAATGCTATGATGTTTGAGCACCATTTTACAAGTGAGGCTCAGAGGGATTAGGTAACTTGCCCATGATCATTCACACAGCCAGAAGTAATAAAACAGATCTGAATCCAACCTTTCTGACACTAAGTACTTGAACTTGATACCCTACAATACTGCCTTAAGTTAACCTGCACTGAATATAGTCACAGTTCATTATTCACTGTATATCCATGTAAAGAATTATGTTTTTAGAGCAGGGGTATCCAATCTTTTGGCTTCCCTGGGCCACATTGGAAGAAGAATTGTCTTGGGCCACATATAAAATATGCTAACACTGGCGGGCACAGTGGCTCGCGCCTGAATTCTAGCACTTTGGGAGGCTGAGGTAGGTGGACCACGAGGTCAAGATATCAAGGCCATCCTGGCCAACATGGTAAAACCCCGTCTCTAATAAAAATACAAAAAATTAGCCGGGCGTGGTGGCGTGTGCCTGTAGTCCCAGATACTTGGGAAGCTGAGGCAGGAGAATAGCTTGAACCTGGGAGACGGAGGTTGCAGTGAGCCGAGATCACACCACTACACTCCAGCCTGGCAACAGAGCAAGACTCCGTCTCAAAAAAAAAAAAAAAGAAAAAAAAAAGAAACACACTAACAGTAATGATAGCTGATGAGAAACACACACACACACACATCTCATAATATTTGTTTTTGTTTTTGTTTTGAGATGGAGTTTCGCTCTTGTTGCCCCAGGCTGGAATACAATGGTGCGATCTCGGCTCACCGCAACCTCCGCCTCCCGGGTTCAAGCGATTCTCCTGCCTCAGCCTTCCTGAGTAGCTGGGATTACAGGCATGCGCCATCATGCCCGGCTAATTTTGTGTTTTTAGTAGAGATGGGGTTTCTCTGTGTTGGTCAGGCTGGTCTCGAGCTCCCAACCTCAGGTGATCCACCTGCCTCGGCTTCCCAAAGTGCTGGAATTACAGGCGTGAGCCACCACACCTGGTCAAAAATCTCGTTTACGAATTTTTTGTTGGGCCTCATCCAAAGCTGTGTTGGGCCTCATCCAAAGCTGTCCTGGGCTACATGCAGTCCATGGGCAGTGGTTTCAACGAGCTTACTTTAGAGCAAATAACAGGTGATGTTTCTTTAAAACAGTTTTTGGAGAACAAATTTCTTAGATCTTTGCTGCCCATGTCTTCCAATGTTTACATATAAGCCCCAAATACATGCCGGTCATACTAACCATTATAAATCTCAATTCTCTCAAGAACTGAAAGAACGCCTGATGATGTTATTAAATAAATGACTGATACGATTATACTCATCTGAGATGACATATACTAAATAAATGTAGTCTTAAAGTTATCAAAAAATTAAGATAAAATTAAACATGAAGGAAAGGGCAAGAGTAAAAGGCAATGCCTTTTAGGAGAACTTTTTTTTTTTCATTGAAACTGTAAAAATGTGAAGATACTAGAATGTTAATTTGACTGCTCTAAGAAGTAATTTTTTAATGTTGCACAAAATGTAGTATGAATTTCATATATTCAATTAAAAATGTGCTTATGTATCTAATAAGCAAAGTTGAACTACCCTTGCGGAAATGTATTACCTGTTCAATGGCCTAAGGGATAATAGGTAATTTTACAGAGGGTGATACGAGCATTTGTAAAGCTCTGTATAACTGTATAACATCATGTAAATTTGTATGATTTTGTTTTATGAATATAGTTTCAACTTGCTAAGTAAAGCAATAAGGGGCAAACACTAAACTTACTACCTAAAAAGCATTAAACAGTTAGACTTTGTAATGATAGTCTTTCAAGGTTTACCCTTGCTGCCATTATGCTGCTATGAAATTCTCAAAGCATCTTGAGAAAAACAAGCTTTGATTCCCCTTGGAACTTTCTGAACAGGGCAAAGTATATAAAGTCCTCCCAAGGGAAAGCCAGAAGTTAACAAAAAAAGGCATCCTATAAGCAAGTTAAAAGAAAGATCAGACTTTAAACATAAGCATTTTTCTGTGCATCATCCTGAAAGATTTCAAAATGAAAAGAAGAGAATAAAAAAGGATAAAGAGTATAAGAAAGGCCAGGTGCGGTGGCTCACACCTGTAATCCCAGCACTTTGGGAGGCCAAGGTGGGCGGATGGCTTGAGGCCAGGAATTCAAGGCCAGCCTTGCCAACATGGCAAAACCACATCTCTACTAAAAAAAAAAAAAAAAAAAAAAAATACAAAAATTAGCTGGGCGTGGTGGTGTGTGCCTGTAGTCCCAGCTACTCGGGAAGCTGACACAGGAGAATCGCTTGAATCTGGGAGGCGGAGGTTGCAGTGAGCTGAGATCGCACCACTGCACTCCAGCCTAGGCAACAGAGCGAGACTTAGTCTCAAAAAAAAAGAAACTGACTCTAGGCAAATAACCAATAAGTACTCCAGTGCCAGCACTATCTGTGCAAAACAGGAAACAAAGTGTGAAGCAATGCAAGCACATTTGTGAAATTTGGCTCCACACTAAATCCGGCTTCATGCTTAACTATATATTTAAAAAACTGGCAAACTGCCGACACATTTTTACAATACTTATTTTTACTTTAATCAAGACTAAGAACTTTAACTATGAAAATGTTAATTAGCCAAATTTCTCCAGTTCTCTATCAGGTTTTAAGGAATATTTTATTATCTAAACTTTTCCACGTCTTTCTCCCCTCCTTACCAGTTCCTTACTACATTGTTTCATAAATAACCTTTTCAAATCTGTAATTTGAACTAACTCTTAGATAACTTCTGAATTAGACAAAATTATTATTTTTTCTCACTAATCACACAACACTTTCTGGCACATTTTGTATATAGAATCATGTGTTAACTAGAATTCTTATCCTTAGTAACCTAAAACTTTAGTGAAACCCGAAAAAGCAAGAAATCCTGAACCAATAGAGATAAAAGCATTATAGATAAGAACAATTCCACAATTTTTAGAAACACATTTCCCCATGTCACAACCTTTTCTTAATTGGAACTGACCCAGATATTCAATGAGCATCAAAAATAATTTTAGGACTTTTTTTTTTTTTTTTTTTTTGAGACAGTCTTGCTCTGTCCCCCAGGGTGGAGTGCAGTGGTGTAATCTCAACTCACTGTAACCTCCTCTTCCCAGGTTCAAGCAATTCTCCAGCCTCAGCCCCCCAGTATCTGGGATTACAGGCACACACCACCATGCCCACCTAATTTTTGTATTTTCAGTAGAGATGTGGTTTCGCCACACTGGCCAGGCTGGTCTCGAACTCCTGACCTCGGGTGATCCACCCTCCTTGGCCTTCCAAAGTGCTGGGATTATAGGCATGAGCCACCATGCCTGGCCAAGATTTTAATTTACACAAAAAGATTACCTAAAACATTTATCCCATTCACTGTACTCAATTCTTTCATGTTTAACAGTTTATTTAGATAACTTCTTTTTTTTTTTTTGAGACGGAGTTCCGGTCTGTCGCCCAGGCTGGAGTGCAGTGGCGCGATCTCGGCTCACTGCAAGCTCCACCTCCCGGGTTCACGCCATTCTCCTGCCTCAGCCTCCCGAGCAGCTGGGACTACAGGCGCCTGCCACGACGCCCGGCTAATTTTTTGTATTTTTTAGTAGAAACGGGGTTTCACCGTGTTAGCCAGGATGGTCTCAATCTCCTGACCTTGTGATCCGCCCGCCTCGGCCTCCCAAAGTGCTGGGATTACAGGCGTGAGCCACCGCGCCCGGCCTAGATAACTTCTATAAACGGAGATATCAGACACTATCATTTAAAGTTAGTTATTTCCTTGCTAACCATGTTTTTAATAGCCAGTGAACATAAGGTGCTCACCTAAACCTAAGTAACAGCCTTAAAGGTAAATACATTGGTATTTTTTTTTGCCAATAACTCAGAAGACTTAGCTAACAACATTAAGTTACTCTCATTTGTTGAAAAAAAAAAAAAGGCACACAAACCAAGATCATTTTGTTTGGGCTAAGTTAGTAGTTTTATAACCTTCTATGCCAAACATTGACATCTCAAAATATTTAGCATAGACAAATATAAAATCCAGACAAATAATGTATTCTGACAATTCTGAAGGCATTTCTAGTTTTATTTTACTAATAATTTTAAAGCCAGCTTGTTTAGTAAAGTTATACTTAAGTCACGTGAACTTGAAAATTGTTTAGACTTACTTACTTTTTAAGTGCTCTTTTATTTATAAGCCAATTTGGTAGACACGACATGTAACAATAAGTGTGCATACAAATAAACACATCTAGACATATACAGACGTACACAAACGAAGATTCAATTGCTTTTAACTTGGAATCTTAAGGCATGAGATAGCAATACAAGCTTGGGGGGTTTTACTTTGTTTGCCCCAATAGATAATCCAATGAAGGCTATGAACCAAAATTTCAGATAAAGCAGTTCCCACAGCAGTTTGACACGTGCAACTCCATCCCACTTTCCCATTCAACAGCAAGCTCCAGATTCCAAACAATATTGGGGCCAAACAGTATTGCAACTTCGAGAGAAAATTCTAAGGAGGGCTTAATACTAGACCTCAGAACTCCGCCTAGGGTGTCCCCTTTGGAGAAGCTGAGGTCTGGAGGATCCCTGGGCCGTCCCCCTTTGGGGTCCAGCCTTAGAGTGTCAGACATCTCTGACCTTAGGTGGGCACTGGTGCTGCTTAGCATGTTTTCCCTTCAGAGGCGATGGCCTACTATGAGGTTTCCTTTTGTCCCTGGATGAAGGCCAGGACTTCTGGCATCCTTATAATTTGATAAGGCCACACTTTCCCATGCTTCCTGTTCCACTAGAGTGATAGCCATGAACTGTAATGACAGGAACTGGAGGCTGGGTGGGTTTCTTTTGTCCTTAGCCAGTAGAGTAGGGGAAGGGAAGAAATTAGCATGAGAAAACAAGGTTTAAGTCGCTGAAACAAATGCCAGCTCTCCCCAAGCTGTGCCACACGTAGGGATCAGGGACCACAACTGGAAAAGACAGAAAGGAGTCCTTCAGAGTGGCCCCGGCCAGAAACCTGCAGTTGCTTCTGTGTTTAGGTGCTGCCCACCAACAGTCCCAAGTTGGAAAGGAAAAGAGAGAGAGAGACTGAGATTCCCCTGTATGGAGCATGAAAAACAAACGAGAAAAATAAACCCCAAACTTTGGGATTACCTCCTGGCTGGCTTGCCAAAATATGTTACCAGTGGAGGGTGTACAAATTCTTGGTGTTTTGAACAAAGAATTGAACAAAACACACAAACAAAGCAGGGAAAGAATAAAGCAACAAAAACAGAGACTTAACTGAAAATGAAAGCACACGGTCAGGCACAGTGGCTCACATCTCTAATTCCAGAACTTTGGGAGGTAGATGTGGGGGATAACATGAGGTCAGGAGTTCGAGACCAGCCTAGCCAACATGTTGAAACGTTGTCTCTACTAAAAATACAAAAATTAGGCCGGGCACGGTGGC